>NC_092873.1:132406457-132727394 GCF_028372415.1 Notamacropus eugenii | reverse complement strand
TGATCCTTCCAGCTCCTTTGTCTTACAGAATATCATATTCCAAGTCCTTCAGTATTTTAATGTAGAAGCTGCAAGGTCCTCTGTGATCCTGATTGTACCTCCTCAGTATTTGAATTGGTTCTTTCTGGTTGTCTGCAGTATTTTCTCCTACACTTGATAGTTTTGGAATTTGACAACTATATCCTTTGATATTTTCAATTTGATGTCCCTTTGAAGAGGGAAACAGTGTATCCCTTCAAGGATTATTTTGCCCTCTGTACCTGGCACTTTGGGGCAGTTTTCCTTGATGATTTCTTGGACGATATTGTCCAGACACTTTTTTTCATCATGGCTTTCTGGTAGGCCAACAATTATTAAATTTTTTCTCCTGGATCTATTTTCCAGGTCAGTTGTCTTACCAATGAGCCATTTTACATTTTCTTCTATCTTTTCATTCTTTACATTTTGTTTAACTGATTCTTGATGTCACATAGAGTCATTAGTTCTACTTGCCCAATTCTAACTTTTATCAAATTGTGTTCTTCAGTTTACTTTTGCATCTCCTTTTCCATCTGTCCAATTATTCCTTTTAAGAAATTATTTTCTCCAAGTAGTTTTTGTAATTACTTTTCCATCTGTCCAATTTTGCCAATTAGGTTGTTTGCTTCCTTGTTCATTTGTTCAATTTTTCTTTTTGAAGAGCTGTTCTCTTCACTGAATTTTTTTCTCATACTTTTAAAATCGTTGGCCAGTTTTTCTTCTATTTCCTTCTTCAGTTGTCCCAGGAGAGTTCTTTGTGCATGTGTGCAGTTCACAGTCCCTTCTGAAGATTCAGATGGGAATACAGTCTCAATACTGAACACTTTGGTATTCGTATTTTGGTCCTTGTCTTCATAGAAAGATTGTATGGTGTTTTCTTGCTTGCTTTGCTTCTTCTTGCTCAGGATGGTGAGGTTTTGTGTATTGTGGCCTTTGGTTCTTTCAACTAGATCCTGGAGAACCTGGTGTTGAGCTGACTGGTTTAAAAAAAGCGAGGGGTAGGTGCCTTTTTTACTTTTTGTTTTGTGTTTCCCTGGATTACCCCCGGGGTAGCTTGTTAAGTGTGGGGGAGGGGTGGTCTGGTCATAGGAGGACTTCTCAACTGATCTGGACCAAAGGCAAGCTCAGGTATTGGTGATCCTGGCTGCCTTATTGTCTTCCCATTTTCCCCAGGCAAGCCTGAGCTCCCAGTGTTGATAAGGTTGGGACTCCAACCCCACTAGGTCTCCTCTCCTTCTGGCTTGCCTCCACCACAGTAAGAGGAATCCCCCTTAGCTATTTTCCTAGCCTCAGGTGCTATGACACTCTTTGTCCCTTCTGCTCATCCCACTGATCCAGGATTTTTCTAGGGAAATATTTTTTGGGCTTTTTTGAGGTCAACAAGTGGAGAGGGAGAGAGTATTTACTGATCACTCCACCATTTTGGCTCTGGGAAGTTCAAGTAGGTGACTTACAGACGTGTAATCTGCGGGCTGATAGTCTCAGTAGCTTCTGTGACTGATACCTGGGCTCAGTGGCTGTCACTCACCTGTCTCTGCTGGTGTCCTACCCTGGGCTGCCACTCCACTGTTCTTCTCTGCTGCTGGTGGCTCAGGCCTCCCTGGGGCTATCCTGGTTAGCCACACTGTGGGAGGAGGAGCTGCACTGTGTGCTGTGGGTTCTTCCCTCCCCACTTCCCCATTGTGGAACAGATTCCACCTGTCGACTTTCCAGTCTGTCCTGGTCTGTGAATCTGCCACAGTCTGTCTCCTACTGGATTGTGCACTTTCAAAATTTGGTCAGATTATCTTTGTAGAGGTATCTGAAGGACTTTGGCTAAGAGCTTAGGCGATTAATTGCTCTCACTCCACCATCTTGGCTCCAGTCTTTGCAGTAATTTCTCCTTGACTTGGGAACTCTGGTTTTTGGCTACAATATTCCTAGGAATTTGTCTTTTTTGCATCTCTTTCAGGAAGTGATCAGTGGATTCTTTCAATATTTATTTTACCCTCTGGTTCTAGAATATTAGGGCAGTTTTCCTTGATAATTTCATGACAGATGATGTCTATGCTCTTGTTTTCATCATGGCATTCAGGTAGCCCCATAATTTTTAAATTGTCTCTCCTGGATCTATTTTCCAGGTCAATTGTTTTTCCCAAGAGATATTTCATATTTTCTTGCATTTTTTCATTCTTTTGGTTTGTTTTCTAATCTCTTTGTTTCTCATAAAATCGTTAGCTTCCATCTGCTCCACTCTAATATTTAAAGAACTATTTTCTTTAGCGAACTTTTGAACCTCCTCTATTTGGCTAATTCTACTTTTAAAAGCATTCTTCTCTCCATTCTTTTTAGACCTCTTTTGCCAATTGAATTAGCCTACTTTTAAAGGTGTTATTGTCTTGAGCATTTTTTTGGGTCTCCTTTAGCTTACTGTTGACTCGCTTTTCATGATTTTCTTACTTCACTCTCATTTCTCTTCCCAATTTTTCCTCCACCTCTCTTACTTGATTTTCAAAATCCTTTCTGAGCTCTTCCATGGCCTTAGAGCATTGCTTATTTATTTAGGAATTTTTAAAAGGAGAAACCTTGACTTTAATGTCTTCCTCTGATGGTAAGCATTGTTCTTTTTCCTCCAAAAGGATGGAAGAAAATACCTATTCACCCAGAAAGTACCTTTTTATAGTCTAATTTTTCCCCCATCTTTTGGACGTTTTCCCAGCCAGTTACTTGACTTTTGAGTCCTTTGTCAAAAGGGAAATATACTCTTGGGACCTTTAAGTTCTCAGTTCTTCCAAGGTGGTGCAATCAGTGGAAAGAAGTTTACTTCTCTCCTGCCCTGTGCTCTGTTCTGGGAGCTACCAAAGCTTTTCTGCCCTGGACATGCAAGTATAAATTCCCTTTCTAGAGTCTCCACCAGCTCCACTATGCTAGCCAGCACTCTTCTGCACTCCTGGACTACCACTCAGGGCTGAGACTCAGATCAGGAGTTCGATTCCTGCAGGAGCTTTAGGCTGAGGGCTCCAAAAAAGGACTCTGCTACCTACCACCTCTATGTTGCCACCACCTGGGGCTCGAACTAAGGGATGACCCTGCTCCCTTCTCACCCACATGAAAAAACTTTCTCCTTGACCACTGAAGCTGTCTTTGATATTTGTGGGTTGAGTCATCTGAGAACAGCAGCTGATGCCAGGGATTCCACCCCTGAGGGCTGTTCCATTCCTGTTCCTGAGTGTACCATGACCAAGTGTGGGATAGGCTCCATAAGCTACACTCTCCTCCAAGCTCCATGTGACAGACCTTTCCTATTGATCTTCCAGGCTAACTTGCTCTGGAAATCTTTTTCAGTCTGTCGTTTTGTGGCTTCTGCTACTCTAGAATTTATTTAGAGTCAGTTTTTACAGGTATTTTATGGGTTATGAATGAAGAGCTAGAGTATGTGAACCTTTCTACTCCACACTCTTGTTTCTGGCCCCTGCAAGATACGTTTCTTTACTCTATTGCCTATATATCTTATTTTCAAGTTGTATGTAAAAACAATTTTTAACATTCAGTTTTAAATCTTTCAGTTCCGCAATCTCCCCCTTCCTGCCTTTCCACCCACCCTCATTGAGAAGGCAAGTAATTATATATGTGTTATCCATATGTAGTCATGCAAAACTGTTCCATTACAGTCAAGTTGTGAAAGACTATATTTTCCTCTATCTTGTTCAACCCTCCATTTATTCTATTCTGTCCTTCGTCTTGTCCCCCAACAAAACTGTTTTCTTCTGATTACCCCTTTCCCCCATCTGTTGTCCCTTCTATGTTTCCCCCTCCCATGTCTTATCCCCTCCCCCCTGTTTTCCTGTCGGTTAAGCTAGATTTCCATATCCAAATAATTAAATGTGTATGTTAATCACTCCTTAAACCCAATCTGATGGGACTAAGGTTCACTTATTCCCTCTCTTCTCCTCTCTCTCCCCTTCCATCATAAAAACTCTTTTGTGCCTCTTTCATGTAAAAAGATTTACTATATTTTGCCTCTCCCTTTATCTTTCATTCAGTACATTCTTCTCAAAACTTAATTTTATTTTTAGATATCATCTTTTGTTAGGGGCGTAACCCTGATCACCGCATCAACTTACCCTGCCCACGGGTCTTCGGAACGTCTCCGGCTCCCCCCTTTGGGGTCAGGGGGAGAAATTATCAGGCAGAACTCCGGAGGTGGATAAGAGCACCTTTATTACATGATAGTCAGCCAGAAGTTCCCCCGTCCCCTTCCGTGTTGTGCCTTATATCCCCCAGAACTCGCCCTCCTATTCCGGGTAAGCTCCTCCCCAGTTCCTCCCTGAGGGCGGAGCCCAGCCCAGTAGAGCCGCCCCAGTGCCACCGTGGCAAAGCCACATCAGCAGGTCCAGACTCTCTGGCGTCTCCTGTCCTCTCAGGGGGCCCAGGTCCAGAGCGCCCCTCACAACTCCCCCTTTTTGTTTTCATGATGGGGGCGGGCGATTTCTGCCTTTATGGACTCAAGGGACTCATGGACAGCTCTAAACAGACATGAGATGAGGCACGGTAAGCATAAGCATACAAGAAACCCAAGAATCAACATGACGCCCCCTAAGGACACCCACTGGAGCAGCTGGTGCAGGTTCAACCCGTCCCACCATTCCCTCGCATCATTATAGTTTTTCTCCCAGTCCTCATGGAATTGTATTGTTGCATTCTCCATAGCTCTAATCACCAAATCTAGTGCTGCTAACTCAGAGGTAAAGTTAGTGACCGTAGTGGCAGTTTTCAATATGTCCTCGAGCTCTTTGTACAGGGTATTGTTATACAGAACAGGTGTTACACAAACAGGATAATACCTATAATGGCAGGGCATTCTCATATAACGTAACATGAGGGACTGCTGATGTGTCAGCACCTCAACAACTTCTGAGACTGCCTGTACTTGTTCGAACAGTACTCTATCGATATGTTCTTGGTGTTCCCACGCAATCCCAGACTGAACCATGAACTTTTGTAGGGATTCCGCAAGAAAGTTCAGTTCCCTCTGCATCTTCTGAATCTGCACCTCCTCTAGGATATTCAGTGCCAAGTTGATTACTGATAGCATGTCTCCGAACCCAGGACTTTCCCTCTTTTGGCGCAGGATTCTGCCTAGCAAGTCATCTGCGGGCGAGATAGCGTATGGCGCAGCTCTCACCGGGTGAATAGTGTACGGAGGAATTCGCAGGAGCAGGACAAAGTACTCGGCACACGTGCTGTTGAGAGTATTGGTGATAATCGGCTCATTGCAGCTCACATTATACCCTACCTCTGCCGAGCCCGTAATACTCAGGTTCCCAGCTCTGCATAGAAGAAACATGGCGTTGGGGCCTGTCTGGACTGTCCCTGTCAGATTGGAGCACATATACACGCAGCCAGGTTGCTCGGAGGGTCAGCAGACCTCGCGGTCAAACACCGGCTTCCAAGCATGATATTCATCGGGGTGGGACCAAAGGTCGGCAATAGAGGAGTTGAACTCGATGGCCACCACGGTACGGTTCAGGGCCAGTCCGATCTTCCACAAGTGCGTCTGCACCCTTCCTGGCTGAGCAACTGGCACTGGTGCCACCAGCGTGGGTACCAGCCCACCGTCCCAGAATACGATCTGTGTTCCATTCTTGGCAGGCACCTGCCGGTGGATGCCGGTGGAGCAGGCCTGCATGGGGCTAAAAACCCACGGGGTGGGGTGGCATGGCAGCAAGGGAGACGGGTCGACTACGCTGCGGTTCCCCTTGCCTGTATGGGGGATGACCGCCATGTGCACCCGTAAGGCCCCAGGGTGCTTAACTGGGTGTGGTACCTGATCTGCGATTTGTGTCTGCAAGGGAAAGCAAATATCCGCGGGGCCATGGGTGGAGTGCGACGTGGTGTCATTCAGCCGCAGGCATATGGGCAGGGTCCATGAATGCCAGGACAGGGTGGTGTAGTATCTTTTCAGGGCAGCTGGCAAGGGGGCCCTTGCTCCCCCCGCAATGAGGGTGGCGTTCCCCGTCACTATGAGCGGAATTGCTTCATGGTGCCAGGTCACTAGCTGAAACACTGGGAGATGGGGAGTGACGGCCCAATGTGTAGGCTGCTGCGACCGTGCGGGCGCTAGAAGGGTCTCGTTAAAGTGAATCCCAGTCGTCAGGGAAACTGCCTGAAGTAGTGTCAGGAGCTGCAGCATCCTAGCCATCTGCATCTTTCCCCGACTCCGAGATTTCCTCTTCCCCCTCTTTCCTCTGCGCCGTCTCTTGCTCTTCTGTGGCAGGCGGTGCCTCTCTCGTCCTTCGGAGGGGAATCCAGACTCCAGGTTCTTTGTTGCCTGTGGAGATACAAAGATACCCTTTCCCCCTCACAATGACCTCGTTGGGACCCTGCCATTCTCCCTGGTCGTCTTTCCAACAGACTTTACTTCCTACCAGACAAGGGGGTGCTTTATTGCATTCGGGACTTCGGGGGCTCATGCTTTTACAGTGCCCGTAGAACCTTATGGCTGGGGTGAGGCCATCGTACCGGAATTGCAGAAAATTTAAGGTATAGACAGCGCGGGCTAGCTGTGCGCGTGTCAGCCGTCCCGCAACTCCCCCTTTTTGTTTTTTGAGCATGTTTTTTAAGGTCTGGTGTGCTCGCTCAACAATGGCCTGTCCGGTGGGGTTATAAGGGATCCCAGTAACATGGCATATGCCAAATTCGACAAGGAAGGTGGCAAAGCCGTTAGAGGTGTAGGCAGGGCTATTATTGGTCTTAAGGACCTTAGGGACGCCAGTGATGGCAAAGCATTCAAGGAGATGGGCAATAACGGCTGAGGTCGTCTCTCGGGGTTGTAAGGTGGCCATAATGAACCCTGAGGCGGTATCTACACACACATGGAGGAGAGACGTATGGTAGTGGGTAACGTCCATTTGCCAAAGATCATTGGGATGTTCCCCTTTGGGATTAACGACCTGATCACGAGGGGGTGGACGGAAAGGAACACACGCAGTACAGTGCTTTACAATCTTTCTAGCCTCGTCACGTGGGATGCCATAGAGCATCCTAAGGGAGCGCGCAGAAAGGTGGAATCTGTTATGCGCCTCCGAGGGGGTGACATAGAAAATGTATGAGGTTGGGGAGTAGAGGGAAGAGTCAGCAACATGATTACCATGAAAGATAGGGCCTTCACGAGAAACGTGAGAACGAACATGAAGCACGTAAATAGGGTGCGAGCGACATTGAAGAAGACTCTTAGCCTTGGAGAGCAAGCTAAAAATAGTAGAGCGAGATGGCACCACAATAGCTTCTTGCAGCTGGAGAATAACATTAGCACAATAAAGACTATCAGTAATAAGATTAAAAGATTCTGCGGAGAACATCTCAAGAGCACAAATGATGGCAGCCATTTCATTCTTTTGTGCTGATGAGTGTGGAGTAGAAAACACGTGCAAAATTTTTCTCTGCGGGACGTAGACTGAAGCCCTCCCAGCCTTAGTAGCATCTGTGAATACATTGGGTCCTGTGATGCTACAATTAGCGGTGGCCTGGAGAGGGGTAAGGTGTGCCACCCGCGTAAAGGGAGTGGTAGTGGAGTATTTGAGAAGTCATGGTTGACATAAAGTGCAGCCCACTGCAAGGAGGCCTGCGCAAGAGCGCGCAGGGCCTCGGGAGAGGCCAACAGGTTTATGATAGGTCGGACCCCAAAGTTCTGCACGCACTTTTCGCTAGCTCGTAAAAGGAAAAGTGCGCGTACCTCCCATTCATTAGGCAGAACCTTCTTCTGCTTAGGGCTGTAAATCCACTCTAGAATTCCATGGGATTGGTAAAGGGCAGCGATGCCTCCAAAGTCCTGTAGTAAGGCCAATTGAACAGGCTTATCGGGATCAATGCGAGCCAAGGAGGATGAGGCTTTTTGTTGAATGAGTTCTATAACACGATAGGCCTCTTCCGTCCATTGAGGAGGGGACATAAGGTTAGAGTCACCCCGCAGAATACGATATAGGGGCTCCATCTGTTGGTCGGTGAGGGGAATGACTGACCGGAGCCATTGAATGGATCCTATAAGCTTCTGAAAATCATTGAGGGTTTTTATTTCATCAGTTCGTATATGTGGGACGGAGCGAGTGATCCTGTCCCAATCGATGTGATGACCAAGATATTGATAGGGGGAGGTGATCTAAATCTTTTCAGGAGCTATGTATAGTTGGTAGGCCTTAAGGGCGTCGATGACCTCCTGTAAAACCTGTTGGGTTTGTTTTTCGGTGGCGCATGAAACCAGGATGTCATCCATGTAATGTATTATCATGGCCTCTGAATGTTTCTTTCTGACTGGTTTTAGTATGGTGGCTACATACGCCTGGCACATTGTTGGGCTGTTTGCCATCCCTTGAGGGAGGACTCTGAATTGATATCTCTCTGCAGGGGCGGCCAAATTGATAGAGGGTATCGAAAAGGCAAATTTCTCTTTATCTCTAGGGTGCAATGGTATTAAATAAAAGCAATCCTTAATGTCTATTACTGTCATAGACCAATGTCTGGGGATTGCGGTTGGCGTAGGGAGGCCAGGTTGCAGCGCGCCGAAAGGTAGGAGCGCCGCATTGACTCTTCTCAGATCAATGAGCATGCGCCATTTGCCACTTTTCTTTTTAATCACAAATACTGGGGAGTTATAGAGGCTAAAGGATGACTCAATTTGCCCCTTTTTCAACAAATCACTAACAATCTCTCGGAGGGCCGTTAGTTTTTCCATTGTAAGGGGCCACTGCTCAACCCATATAGGGGTGTTATCTCTCCACTGCATTAGAATGACCCTCACTGGAGGAGTGACCCCAACTAGTTTAAATGGCTCTCTGTGCAAAGGTGGGCACCCATAGCGCTCAGAAAGTCCCGTCCCCATAAGTTAACGGGAAAACCAGGCACGCAGAGCGGTTTGAATTTCCCCTGGGTATCCTCATATTGCCAAGCCAGAAAGCGCTCCGACTTTCGGGCTAATTGGGTTCCCCCTACCCCGGCCACAGTTTGCGAAGCTCGCTGGGTAGGCCATTGGGAGTCCCAATCTGAGTCTTTGATCACCGAGACGTCTGCCCCGGTATCTACCATTCCCTCCAGGGGGCGCCCATCCACCATTAAGGTGATTGTGGGCCTCTCTGACAGAATTTGTTGTGGCCAATAGAGAAAGCTCCGTGGGCCCTGTGGACGGTGATCCTTATCGAGCCAAGGTAGATTGATGGCCTTTGCTATTTCAGTTTCGGGAGTCAGCGTCACTGACCAGGAGTGAGGGTTGGTGACCCATATCTCTCTTTCCTGGGGGGAAAGGAGTTGGCTGTGGACCACCATGGAGGGACAATGTTCTGATCCAATTACCAAGCAGGGGAAATTACGGCTCAGGATTGAGACCGACACAGTGGTCCAGGGAGGGATTTCTAATGGGCATTTATTCTTTTGGTCTACCATTAAAAGCTCCATTAGTTTCGGGGGTGTTGCTGAGTCCTCTGAGATGAGTTTCGGGGGCCCCCTCCCCCTGGGGACCCCCTCTTTCCGTTTCCCGACCCCTGTGGGTTGGATCTACAATATTTAGCTATGTGCCCGGGCTTTCCGCAAGAAAAGCACTGAACTCCTTTGGGGGTTTTTCGGCAGGCAGCCTTGAAATGCCCTTCTCTGCCACAATTAAAGCATGTTGGCCTGCCTCCCTTCTTGTCCAATACTGCAGCTAGGAGGCGCTGTTGGCCCTCCAAGGTCTCGGCTATGGCTGCAAAGGGGTCTTTCTGGGGGAGGTCCATTAACTTCTCAACTATTTGCTCTAGGGTGGGTGGATACGGGAGTGAGGAAAAGATGGTGCCAAATTCTGGCTTGAGCCCTTCTTTGATTAATTGCACCACTAGATGGGGGGCTGCTCCCCGGTTACCTCCAAACGTGGCATGGACAGTTTCCTTCACCCTGCTTACAAAGTCCAGGGGGCTCTCGTTCTTTCTCTGTTTTAGGGAGGACAACATGGTCCCCGCCCCAGGGGTACCTAACCTCTCCAGAGCCCTGAGATAGACCACATTCACAGCATGCCTGACGTTCCCATCAAAGTTTAACTGCCTTTGTAGCGTGGACCAAGTTGCCGACCCGGTGATCATCTCTATGGCTTCCTCGGTGTTGGCTATTCCGGCTTCCTCTATATAGGCTTTAGCAGCACGACGCACATGGGCCTTATAGGCTATGAAGGTGGCTGGGTCAAGGATCGCCTGCATTACCTCTAGGAAGTCATAAGGAAGCCAAGGAAAGGCTGCCACCAAGGAAGCTAATGCCTTCTGTACGAATACTGAGCCTGGGCCATACTTGGACACGGCCTCTTTCAATTCCTTCATAAACTTAAAGGGAACTGGTCGATGATGTCTAGTTTCATTTTCCTGGCCGGGATTCTCAACTAAGACAGGGTAAAAGCCTGTCCCCCACTCCACCCATTCTACATCTTCCCCATCTCTCGCAGCTTGCTGGAGTCTACGAGTGAGGAGGCTCATTGGCGGGGGGGCTGTCTGGAGGGTGGGCGATATTCAAACCCTGCATTCTTACCAACCTGCTCGGACTTATACTGAAAGTTCACTGGGGGCCTGGTGGATAGCTGGGCCATAAGAGTAGTAACTTCTCCTACCCCGCCCTCTTCCTTTTGTCTTACTCCTCTGTGAGTTGTTACCCCAGTCGCCACTAGGGGGCCTTTAGGCTTTTTCTGAGCAGCCGGAGCTTCCTTTGGGGTTTTCCACTGTTCCTGTTTTTCTAGCAGGTCCCAATCGGGAGGTGGAGGAAAGTCCCATTTAGGGGGGTCAGTATTCTCACTTCGCCTCATCTCTTCCTAGGGGTACAGTTTCTCTCCCTTGTCCTCGCTGTCCGACCCCATAATGGAATCTCCCACCTGAGTACTCTGATTTCCAGAAATGGGAGGCGGCACGGGGTTAAATGCCGTGCCAATTGCCGAGTATACTACAAAATCCTTGGGCATTAGGAGCGAAGGATTATCCTTATGGTAGGAGGCCATTTGTTGGCCCACCACCGCCCATCTGCTCGGATCTATTCCTGCGTGCTCTATCCAAGGGCTGACTATCCAGATCTTATTCACCCATTCTCAGCAGTCTCTGATGTGAATCCTGATGCCTTGTTCTTTACAGACTTTATAAATCTGACAGGTGAGAACGCCTTTATCCTCCGGATCAATGCGGGCTTTTATCTGCTTCTGTCCCATCCTTCCTAAAGTCCTCCGACTCTAGGGCTGCCTGATCTTCCCCCACTCGCCTGCGGTCTGGGGGGCTAGCGGTCTCCTACGGCGGTCCCTGTTCGGGGTGCCAGCTGTTAGGGGAGTAACCCTGATCACCGCATCAACTTACCCTGCCCACGGGTCTTCGGAACGTCTCCGGCTCCCCCCTTTGGGGTCAGGGGGAGAAATTATCAGGCAGAACTCCGGAGGTAAATAAGAGCACCTTTATTACATGATAGTCAGCCAGAAGTTCCTCCGTCCCCTTCCGTGTTGTGCCTTATATCCCCCAGAACTCGCCCTCCTATTCCGGGTAAGCTCCTCCCCAGTTCCTCCCTGAGGGCGGAGCCCAGCCCAGTAGAGCCGCCCCAGTGCCACCGTGGCAAAGCCACGTCAGCAGGTCCAGACTCTCTGGCGTCTCCTGTCCTCTCAGGGGGCCCAGGTCCAGAGCGCCCCTCACAATCTTTCATATTCAACTCACCCTGTACTCTTTGTCTATCTTTGTCCATATTATCTCTCTCTCTCTCTCTCTCTCTCTCTCTCTCTCTCTCTCTCTCTCTCTCTCTCTCTCTGTGTCTATCTATCTATCTGTCTGTCTGTCTATTTATCTATCTATCCATCTAATGTGTGTATCTACTATCTATTTATCTGTATTCCTTCCAACTATCCTAGTACTGAGAGAAGTCTCATGAGTTACAATTGTTATGTCTATTGTGGTTTTTCTTTCTTGTTTATCTTTTCATGTTTCCCTTTATTCTTGTATTTGAAAGTCAAATTTTCTATTCAACTCTGATCTTTTCAACAAGTATTCTTTGAAGTCCTCTATTTCATTGAAATTCTATTTTTATCCCTTGCCAGGCCTAGAGGCCTGTATGGGCTACCCGAGTCTTCTTACCTCACCTCCGAGGTCTTCGGCTGGCCAAAACCAGATGCTCATATGAGAGAAAGGACGTTCCAGAGTCGAACAAGGGTTGAGCTTTATTTCAGGGTCTAGTTACAAGTGCAGGGGAGTCTTCCTTAGGAGGAAGAGGGGGAGATTTCCTAAGGAGGCTAAGATCTTAAGGGATTGGAAGTAGAAGTACAAGTGGGGAGAGAGGGGGAGGGGAGAGAGGAAGAAGAGAAGCGGAGCCTACTGTCCTCTTGGCTTCTCACGTGCTAAGAGAGCTTTCAGGCTTCCTCAATCCTACTTAACCTTCAACCACACAGTTTGCATCTGAATACCGTGCTGTTAGATAACAATAGTGTACCCAGATCTGGGATGACCTAGAGGGCAGAGAGACTCCACCCATCACGTATCTCCCGGGGAGAGGCGGAAATACCCGAGCTAGCCGAGCTAGCTCAGTCTGACCTTCTCAAATCCCCGCTGTTCATGGAGGGCCTCGTAAGACTCTAAGATTTAGAAGTCCCACTTTTACCCGCCCGAGACCGTCCACACGGATTTGAACTTCCAATCCCAACAATCCCTGAAGCACTATACTCAGTTTTTCAGGGTAGGTGATTCATAGCTTTAATCCTAGATCTTTTGACCTCTGGTACATCATATTACAAACCTCTGTTCCCTTAGTGTAGAAGCTGCCACATCTTGTGTTATCCTGATTGTTTTTCCACAATACTTGAATTATTTCTTTCTGGTTGCTTGCAACATTTTCTCCTTGACCTGAAAACTCTGGAATTTGGCTGCAATATTCCTAGGAATTTGGCTTTATTCCCTGCACTTTTAATGGGTATTGACTTCTTGGTTACTATTATGTATTTGGTTTTTTGGTGTTGGAATTTGGCTTTCTGGTATCTCAATAAATGTTTTACTTCTGCCTTCTATATGGAGAGTCTGTTATATTTTGTGATTCAATATATGCATTTTTCAAAGTGGTTATTAGCTGCATATTGGACTT
The DNA here is from genome assembly GCF_028372415.1 of Notamacropus eugenii. Classification (NCBI taxonomy): domain Eukaryota; kingdom Metazoa; phylum Chordata; class Mammalia; order Diprotodontia; family Macropodidae; genus Notamacropus; species Notamacropus eugenii. The sequence goes on along the minus strand of NC_092873.1, from coordinate 132,714,293 downwards.
TGGTAAAGACTGAACAGCTGACTTTGAGTCATGAGGTAATATTAAGGACTGGAATCGCTATTATGACCTAGGTAATAAGTACCCCTGCTTCTCACTGAATTAGACAGGCACAAGAGGCTAGCATAGTTAAAAGAAAATAGCATAATTAAAACAGATTTAAAACAGGCAAAATGGAGTTTCTGCTTTACATGAATGTTTAACAAACATAGATACTGAGGGAAATGACACATTCACTGAAGCAAAGCAATAGTTGGTAAAGTCCTTGCTAAAACTAAATGATGGATACTATAAACTGAATATCAAAGGAAACATGCATGGTTTACTGAAGAGACAGTGAAATATTTGGGCCACAAAAGACATCAGAAAACAGTAGCCTATAACTTATTTACTAGGTGGACCTTGGAAAGTACTGGGATAGGTGGAAGTAGTCAATATACTGAACTTATGGCAAGACATCAAGGTCTCAAAACAGAACAAAGAGGGCAGTGTCATATACTCACTGATTCATGAGCAGTAGCTAATGAGTTTGCTACATAGATGACCATGTGGGAAAAAAAAAATTAGGAAATTAATGGCAAACAAGTCTGGAGCAAAGAATTATGGGAAGATATATGGGATATGTCTATGGTTACTAATTTGTCAGTTTTTCATGCAGATATTTACGTGACCCTCCCCTCACCACAATATGAGTACAGTGCACATGCTGATAGATTAGGAAAGATTGCTTCTCAACATATTATCTGTATTCTGACAACAATTGATGACCCGGTACTAGTAAAATGTGTCCATGAAATGCCTGGTCACTTAGGGATTCAGACTATATATCAGTGTGCACAAGACCTAGGTATTAGTGTCTCTCATTCATTGTTAAAACAAGTAGCACAGGAATGTGATATATGTCAATTGGAAAAGGAACAAACATTTTCTCAGGAATTAACTGGAAAGATAGCAAGGGAAAGAGTCCCAACCCAAATTTGGCAAAAAAAAAAAAATTATATTGGACCCCTGCCCTAAGATAAAAGATACAAATCTATACAGACTTTTGTTAACACCTATTCAGGTATACTAATGGCTTGTCCCTATAAGAATTCGACCCAGAAAAACACTTGTAAAACTCTGGATATCATAAGTCTGTATTATGGAACCCCAATGAAGATTCAAAGTGACAGTGGGTCACATTTCAAAAATAACGAAATGAAGAGATATGGTGTATTAAGCAACATAAACTGTATATATCATATTCCATATTATCAACAGGCATCTGGGTTAATTGAAAGAATTAATGGATTATTGAAAGAATAGTTAAGGAATTCAAGTTCTATTAATTCTTATCTACTTTGGAAAGATAATTTGTTCACTGGTCTACTTAATTTGAATTGGGAGGATGTACACATCTAGCCAGAATGATGACCCCAAATATGCAAATTAGAAAACAAGAAACACAAAAAATCTCATATATTGAGTATTGAACTTTGAAGTCAGATGTGCCAGCACTGTATCCAGTGATCTCTGGTTGGGCAAGATTTCAGGTACATTGTGTAGTGGACTTTTGATTGTATATAAAAGAAATAAGAAAAATGTCAACTGGAATAGGTATGGGAATTGCTAAGTATTATTTTGGATGAATGTTACCTAAATCAAGGTTGGAAACTTGAGGGATGCATGGATTGGCTGGAGTGATAAGTTCTTATTACCATGTAGAACTAATTTTGACATTCCAAAATTTAAGTGAAGAAAGATACAGTTTTGTAAAAATGATGGAACAGTTCAAGTGATCATTATTCCTTGTGAAATGATACTCCTTGTAAGAAATGACCCTCCTCCTGGAAGAACGAGAAGAGAAATGGAAGGGTTGGGTGCTACTGATAGAATAGAATTGGGAGCTAAGTATGGGTAAAATGGATGCCACCCAATCCAAAGGCTGCAGAAATTATAGCACATGGGAACGATAATACTATAACTGTTGTTTTCTCAGGAAAAGATGATTACCAAATTATACCCTTAACTCATATATGCTACTCTGAATGAGGGTATGGTAACAGATTCATGACCTCTAGAAGCACATCTGACCCTACTGATCCTGCTTCCTTTCATTGTCTCCTTGTTTCTTTTTGGCTTTTTGTCTGTTTAACTTGTTTGTTAGATTTGTGTCCTGAGGACTTAGTACCCTCCACCTACAGATGCTTAATTGCTTAAGCCAGGTAGTACTCCATGTCCATGACTGTGATGCATCACCCCTGGAACTAGTGTTGACCAAGCTCTGGATGCCAAGTAAAGAACTGACCTCTCGATGAGACCTCTTAGGGCAGGGACTTCTCTATGTCCAAATTCAGCAGGAAGTAGCTTTAAAAGAAAAGATCTTTTTCCCTTACCCAAAGATTTTAGGCCCCATTCTTTCGAGGGAGGAATGATGGTGTGCTTGTGCTCAAGCACCACTCTAAGATATTGTTTTATGTGTTTATTTTGTATGATCCCTGTTATATTGTGAAGTTCTGTTGACACTGATTGCCTAGGATATTATTTTATATGCTTATTTTCTGTTATTCCTACTACAGTTCTGTTGATATCATTTGCCTCATCAACCTATGTAATGAATACAAAGATCTTGGGGTGGAATGTAGTAGCAATTTAAATGGGAGGATCTTTCCCATTTGTTAATAGGCCTGTGTGACCTGTTTAAATCTCCTGGAAGCCTAAGTCACATGTGATGGGAGATTGCTGAACAGGTGGAACAGGAAGGGTGAAGCAGAAATGGGAGGAAATTGATGATAGCAGTTGGGGGGGTGGGGAGTAAAGATACAGGCATGCACACCTAGTCTTGGGAGCGTTTGTTTGTGGGAAAGCCCTAGAAAGGGAGTTGGGGTAGGCTTGGGAATGGCTTTGTGTCCAGCAATGTTAATGTATATTGGCTTCTCTATTACTATGATATATTTGGCTTTCTGGTGTTGGGAGTTAACTTTCTGGTGTCTGAATAAGTGTTTTTCATCTGCCTTCTATATAAAGAGTCTGTTATACTTTGTGTTTCAGAACTACACTGGCATATTCATAGTCGCCTGTGGGGCTGTGAATATTGCTTTGGTGATACAACAGTGGAAATATTCTTGAACTCTTGGTGGATAAACTCCTCTTGCCAAATGACAAGAAAAATTTTACTAAGCTTTTGTTTGAGCAATGGACCCCTCTCCCAATTTGTAACTCTCAGTTGGAATAAGATCAGCATCAAGTGCTTTGCCACACAGCAGGAGCTGATTGGCATGCAAAGCCTCTTCTTCAGTTGGAACCTCACAAAGTCGGGATTGACTTCAGCCTGAAGTAAATGGTCAGTGGTGTGAGCATTGATTAATGGTAGTTTCTTGAGAACACTATGAAAGTATTCAGTCTTTCTCTATGATCATGTCCTCGTCGTTAATCAGTGTGCCTCCTTTGGTACTGAGTAACTGAGATGCACCATAGATCTTGGACCCATAAAGTCTTCAGAGTGTCATAAAAGCACTTTGGATGGTAACTATCATCATAAAACTGAATTTCATCTGGCTTCTCATGGGGCCAAGAATCCTGAATATCTCTAAGCTTTACTTGTAAAGTAAAGCTTATTTTTGATGGAATTAAAGCTGCTTTCTTACAGATGGTAAATCTTGCTGGTGACTTCTGTGGAGTTCAGATTTTGCATTTGGCAGCTTCTGAATTTCTTCATCATTTTCATGAAAACAGTATTGATATTTGTGAGTATTGTGACCCAGATGAGTAAATGCAGTGCTGTACACCAAATCTCTGAAAGCTGCCCACTCCTTTTCTGTTCCACTGTTGCCAACTGTATGTTGGCTCAATTTCCCTCAAAGTTAGTAACAAACTGCTCCCACTCAAAGAAGCCCTCTAGTCCGTTGACGTTTTTTTGTTTTTGTTTTTTGTTTGTTTGTTTTGTTTTCTGGAAGTCATTTTGCCTTGGGGTTGTCCCTTTCATTGAATGTGAATATTTAACTAGGAGAGGATAAGTCTATGATCAGTGTAGTATTCTGCACCACACGTAGCCTTCATAACTCTCACATCTTCTCTGTCCTTTCTCCTTATATTCAAATTGTCCATTAAATGTCAGTGTTTCCTATGAGGGTGTATAGGAAGTTTTATTGTGTTTTATTGTGTTTTGGTAAATGAAGAACAGTGCTGGTGATGAGAAGGTCATGGGATATAGAAGTCTTCAGCAATGTGACCATTGCTGCTACTATTTCCAACTCTATTCATTCCAAGGACTATATATATTCATACACATTCATTTTTCAGAAATATTACACTTTATTTTGTCTATAAGTGCACATATTCCATGTACTGATTCTGAGGGGAGAAATTTTTGCAGATGTTTTTGTAATGTGTGTGTGTGTGTGTGTGTTTGTGTGTGTGTGTGTGTTTCAAATGCTGGGTGTGATCTCCACCTGCCATAGAAGTCAGGCCAGGGTTGGGTAAGCAGACAATTTTTAGAGCACCTTTTCTAGCCCCTTCCTCATACCAGGAAGTGAGTGGTAAAATCTTTAAAAGGCTGCTCAGACACCCAAGGTGCTGCTGAAGCCATTGCTGCTTGTAGTGAGAAGATGACCCTATGATCCGAGCTGCCTTTGTGAAAGATTTTAACTACAGTTCCCAGTGTACATGCACCTGATGTTTAATCACTTGCTTGTCACCACAGGACTTTAGAATAGGCTAAAATGGTAAAATGGTATGTATGATGTGCCTATGGCTAGGACATGTGGTAGTCAAGTAGGTGGTTGTAACACTAGAAATTATATCCACCAGAACAGCAACAGCTAACAATAGGGCAAACCATTATACACAATGCAGTTCATCCATGAGGTCAAAACTTTTTATAATAATATGCAGACATTTAAAATTTTTCTAATACAGTAAATATCAATAGACATAATCCATATAAACAAACATTCTCTGGGCAGTGCACAATAATTTTTAAGATGGCAAAAGCTTTCTGAGACCAAAAAAACTGAGAACTTCTGTTTTATAGATTTTTATTGATGAAGGAGAGAAAAGATGTCGGATGTTTGGTTGAAGAGTTGGAGTTTCATTGCTATTGGTGTTTGTTTCATTTAATTGTGGTTTTGCTTTTGGATAAAGAAGACTTGAGGATGCTTGTGGGCACCAAGGGGAACCAAAGTAATAAACCAGATTTATTGCTGCATTATTTTCAATGAAAATGCCAGAATTTGTGCATTTGAGGGATCATTTCTCCTTCAACATAGTCACTTTAGAAAGGTATATACATTCCAAAGACCTTATTTTGCAAAATATTTTTACAACTCTTGTTTTATAATTACCTTTGGAGCCAGCTTATTAATAACAACTTAAAATTTATTTTATTACTTCAGAGTAAGAAAACATTCCTTTTTTGTCTTCTCTTAATTTTTCCAGTTTTTCTCTGCTTTCCCAATTTTAGTGTAGTTCCCTATCCACTCATATGATCCTTCAAGTGGAAAGTCAATAACCTTAAACATAATGAATATGGCTCCAATGATGAACCAAGAACCCAGTGACAGGAGTTACAAAGAATGTAGAGAGAATGAAATCTGTGAACTGAGGGAAGGGTCCTATGTGGAGTATATTAGGAAGCAGGGTCTCTGATTTAAATTTATGCACTCACTGTCTTCTGTCTTTGTTAAAAGTAACAATATAGGGATGATACATTAAATGTTATAATTCAGAATATCAAAAAATAACAAAAAGGATTTTTTACCTATATAGAAACTTAGCTATGATATAGCATATGCTGTTTCTTCTTCTTTTTTTTTCCCCAGAAGAGAGACCTGGAATCCAGAGAGGTTAAAATTATTTATCAAGGGCAGACAGCTAATTAGTATGAGTCTTGGTAAGTCAAATGTTGTAAGTAGATAATTGATGAAGAATAAAGTGAATTATGAACTACATATAAAATATGGTTTCCTTACTTTAATGTACATAAAGTTAACTCTAGCTAATACAGTGGTGTTTGGTTGATATACATGGGGAACTGCTTCAATGAATGCTGAGAATTATTCATAATTAACCTAACAATTAAAGGTCTTAAAAAAAACCAACAACAATTCCTTTAGACAGTTTTAACAAGCCTCCTGTAATTTTGTTTATGCTACTCATACATATGCTTAGCAAGTCCCTTCTTTATAGTCAAAGTAAAGGTCAAATTTACCTTTGTTCCTGCCTAAATTATAACACATGTTGAATTATTTGTATGTAAATTATATTGATTTAACTATACCTGCTCTATCTCTCTTCAAGAGGATATGTTGGGGGGGGGGGCGGAAGCAAAATAACATAATTAGTTAAAATAATATTAATAAATAAGTGTTTTAAAATTTTGTATCATATAACAAAGCATCATTCCATTACAACCCAACCTACTCCTGCCATATAGTTTCACCACCTTATCAAACCTAAAGTGATTAATGCAAGTACCATGTAGATTGATATATGATATATACTTCCATTTGTAATTATTTTTAAAGGGTTGTTTTCAGTTTTGGCGACTATTGCTCACATATTTCAAAACTCTGGTTTTATCATTGTGACCTCTCATTTCCCCAGTGCAGAGTGGAGTCTCTTTATGAGTTTGTACATTTTCTTCCAAAATTCTGGCTAAAATTTATTCATTGGAAAACCAACCAAATGATAAGCATCTCAGACATTAAGTAGATTCGTTGTTGGATGATATACTTCAAATCTTTCATTAGTCCAATTTTTTGAGTCTTTCCTGCTTGACTCAACCTGCTGCAACTTAATGTTTATTAATGATGTTGTTTTCATTAGCCATTGCCTTATTCTGACCTTTGTGGGTCAGGTTTGAAGCCCATCTACAGCAAACACATTTTCTACTTTTTGAAGTGAAGCTAAGTGACGGACTAAGCCTTATATAGAGTACAATCCATTTAGTACTAATTGTAAATTCAAAGCATAAGTATCCACTCTGTTTTGAGAGATTAAGTTGAAAAAAAATCTCCTGCATGTTTTAATTAAGTATAGTTTATTTTACTTTGTAGCATTTTTGCTTGCTTGTAAAGAGTACTGATTTTCCCTGAAATGTGGTCACTAATATTCTGATAGTTTATGGACTAGAAGTTTCACAATAATCTTTCACCCGGGAATTGTAACTTTTATAAGAAGCCATACTGGGTTGTCCTTCACCCCTGGGTTCCATAACATTGCTAACTTCTTTTGACATCATTCTTAGGATTAATATCAGCAATTTTATTGGTCTGGTATCTGTCTTAACATAATTGCCATCTCTTAATGTTACTGATTAGGTGATCTGATTAATCATTAAAACAAAATCTATATAGTATAGCATCCTTAGATTCAGAAAATAATCACACGTGCTTCTGCATAAATCTTATCAGTCAGTCAATCAACAAGTATTTATGAAGTGCCTACTAAATGTCATGCCCTATACAAGGAGTTGAGGACACAGATACAAAGAATGAAACAATCTCTACTCACAATGCTTATATTTTAATGTAAGCAGACAAAAAAATAGCATATCGAAATAATTAAATACAAACCAGGTTGGAACAGAGGGTACCGTCAATTGAAGGGATCAATGACAATTTCCTGAAGATGTTTGGGGTGCATTTTAAGGACTGTGTAAAACAAAGATAAAAAAACCAAAACAACAACAAACAAATGTATTCCAGAGCTAGGGGAGAGCCAGTACAAGAACAGGGACACTGAAGTAAAAACCATGATATTTTGAGGGATCCATTGCTTCTGTAAGGTGAGTAGCCTCTTTGTCAATGCAGATTTAATCCTTCTAAAAGTTTTTATCTTGTGATTATTGCTCATGTATTCATATACATACACACACACACACACACACACACACACACACACACACACACACATATATATATGTAGGTAATACATCCATTGAATTTGTTAGAGATTTTTCCTTGTACTTGTAGGATTTTTTGTTTTGATTTGTTTTTGCCTTGTTGTTTTGTTTTATTTTCAATGGACACTGATGTACCGCATGACCATCGATCTTGTCTTTCACTTATGCTGTATAGCTGCTTCCCTTTTTATTATTGGAGGTAGATATATTCTATAATGTTTCTTAAAACATTTCTTTTAAAAGAACATTTTATTTTGAACTTCTTAGCAACAATTTGTTAATCTTGTTTGACAGGCAGAATATTTTTATTTTTCAGTACATTTAGGTTATTTTATTCATTACTTTTTAAAGGCTTGTTGTACATGCAACGTGTACAATTCTTTTAACTTTGAATATTTTTTATTAATAAGTATGCTTAGATGTATAAATCTTCTTCTATAAAATGCTTCAACTATACCCTATAAGTTTTTCAATGTTGCCCTGTGATTATAATTTATTTTCATTAAATTATCAGTTGTTTCTATGGTTTATTCTTTTTTCTTAAAGATTCATAAGAAGATTAGGAGACTGCTATTTCTTCTTCATTTAGTTCTAAACCCTTCAACTTGCCTTTGCTAATTGTTTCTTATCAAACTGTGGTCAGTAAAAAATGTGCTATGTATGCATGTATGTACGTATGTGTGCTCTAGTATACACTACATTTTTAAAGGTGCTGTGGCAAACTGAGGAATATTAATTGTCCTAAGAGATACTATGTTTAACTTTTCCAAAATTCTATTCAGGTATTTAATTTATTTTGTCATATTTTTTTGCTGGGTTGGGTCTAAGTCTGGAAGAAGGGATATTATGCTCATTTTATTGTATATTTTTCCTTATTATTAAATTATTTTTCCTTTAGATATTTAGATACTATTCCATTTACTACATATAATGATATTTCATCATCTATAGCAATTTAAATCGTTGCTTTTTTGAGATCATGTTGATGAGTCCTTTTTTGATCTAAAGCATATGTTTAAAGTGTGTTTTGTAATCATCATATTATTGAATTCTATATTCCAATCTATTTTGCCAGACTTCTTAATTTTATGAATGAGTTCATCCCACTCAGATTTAAAGTTATGATTGTTATGTGTTGCTAACTATATTGTGGTATTGTATTATATTGTAGTACAATCTTTACCACCTGTCTCTTTCAATTACAAAGAAGATGAAGGTGATGAAAGGAAGGTATTTATATTGTACTATCTAACTAATTATTAATCTATCATCTATCTATCTGTCTGTCCATCCATCCATCCATCCATCCATCCATCCATCCATCCATCCATGCATCCATCCATCCCTCCATCCATCCATCTATCTATCTATCTATCATCTATCTATCTATCTATCTATCTATCTATCTATCTATCTATCTATCTATCTATCTATATCTATCTTCTATCTATCTATCTATCTTTTTATGTCTATCTTAATAGAAAACTCTACACCTGTTCCTTTCCATCCCATATTGCTCTAGAGTAGGAGGTGAAGACTCTGATCTCAAAATGGAGGTAAAACAGTTGCCCTGCCACCCCTAGTCTGACTCTGGTCATCATCACAGCTGCTAGGTGGAGTAGAGTCATGATCCAAAGGAACCAGAGCAGTTGAGAAATCTGTTTATTGAGCTTTGAACCTATGAATGATAGTTTAAGAGAACACTTTGAAAAATGGGACACTCTCACAGATTATGTGATGAGAGATCTCCAAACAAAATATTCCAGAGGCTTTGGTTTTGTGACTTATTCTTGTCTAGAAGAGGTAGATGCAAAAATGTGTGCTTTGCCACAAGTTTAATGGGCATGTAGTGTAACCAAAGAGAGCTGTTTCTATAGAGGATTCTGTAAAACCTGTGCACATCTGACCATGAGGAAAATTTTTGTTGGTAGTATTAAAGAAGATATAGAAGAATATAATTTAAGAGACTACTTTGAAAAGCATGGCAAGATTGAAACTATAGAAGTTGTGAAAGATCGACAGAGTGGAAAGAAGAGAGTATTTGGTTTTGTAAGTTTTGATGATCATGATACAGTTGAGAAAATGGTTGTTTAGAAATCTCATACTATTAATGGGTATAACTATGTAGTGAAAAATCCCTTTCAGAAACAAGAGATGCAGTCTGTCGGCTCACAAAGAGGTTGTGGAGATGGCTCATGCAATTTTATAGATTGCGTAGGAAATGTTGGAGGTGGTGGAGGAAACTTTGGCCTTGGAGGATACTTTGGTGGAAGAAGTGGTTTTGGTGATGGCCGTGGTGGTGGTGGTGGTGGCAGAAGCAATTATGGAGGTGGGGGTGGAGGATATATGGATTTGGTGGCAATGGTGCCAACTATGGTGGTGGTCCTGGCTACAGTAGTAAAGGGGATTATGGTGGTGGTAGTGGAACAGGATATGGAAAGCAAAGTGGCAGATATGGTGGTGGTGATAGTGGAGCATATTATGGTTACAATAAAGGAGGGAATTTGGTGGTGGTAACTATTGTGGCAGTGGGAACCATAATGATTTTGGAAATTATAGCCATCAATAGCAATCAAACTGCTTAAAGGGAGCAGTTTAGTGGACAGAGCTGAGGCAGTCCTTATGTTGATGATTATGCATCTAGTGGTGGAGGTGGTGGATAATGTAGCAGGAAGTTCAAAAAATTCAACAGAAAAATGCTATAGTTCTATATGTTTCCTTATTTTATTTTTATTATTATTTTATTTGCTTTCAGTGTCCTACAATCACTCCACATAACTTAGAATTCCCCCCTCCCTTACCCTCCTTCTCTCCTCCCTTCCTCCACCCTTCCCAAGATGGCACACAATTTTATATAGGTTCTACACATACATTCTTATTATATGCATTTTCACCTTAGCCATGTTGCATAGAAAACTCAAAATGAATGGGAAAAATAATAAAACAAACCAAAACAAAATGCAAAAGTACATGATCTGCTACATTCTGTGATTGAATTCCATACTTCTTTCTCTGGATATGGAAGGCATTTTACTTTAAGAGACCACTGGAAATTTTTTAAGTCCTTGCATTCCAGTGTATTTCTTAGACTACTAGAAAAAAAAATCCTCTCGTGCTGTGGTGGTGGTTGTGTATAAAATTCTCCTGGTTCTGCTCCTTTCACTCAGCATCAGTTCATATATGTCTTTCCATGCCTCTCTGTAGTCCTCCTGTTCATAATTTCTTACAGCAAAATAATATTCCATTACATTCACATACCACAATTTATTCAGCCATTCCCAAATTGATGAGCATCCCCTGGATCTCCAGTTTTGGGCCAACACGAAGTGTGCTGCTATAAATAATTTTGTGTATATTGGACCCTTTTCCACTTTTATGATCTCTTTGGTATACAGTCCTAGAAGCAGTATTGCTGGTTCAAAGGGTATGCACATTTTTGTAGCCCTTTGTGTATAGTTCCAAATTGCTCTTCAGAACGACTGGATCACCTCACAGCTCCAACAATAATCAATTAGTGATGACTTAGGCTTGCAGTTGAAAAAGCTAGAAAAAGAACAAATTGAAAATCCACAAGTAAATACCAAATTAGAAATACTGAAAACCAAAGGAGAGATTAATAAAATTGAAATAAAGAAAACTATTGAATTAATAAATAAAACCAATAGTTGGTTTTATGAAAAAACTAATAAAATTGATAAACCTTTGGTTAATCTGATCAAAAAAAAGAAAGAAGAAAACCAAATTACTAACATTAAAAATGAAAGGGGTGAACTCACCTCCAATGAGGAGGAAATTAAAACAATAATTAGAAAATACTTTGCCCAACTTTATGCCCACAAATTCGACAATCTAAACGAGATGGATGAATATCTTAAAAAATACAAATTGCCCAGATTAACAGAAGAGGAAGTTGAATACTTAAACAACCCCATCTCAGAAAAAGAAATTGAACAAGCCATCAATGAACTCCCTAGGAAAAAATCTCCAGGGCCAGATGGATTCACAAGTGAATTCTATCAAACATTTAAAGAACAGTTAATTCCAATACTACATACACTATTCTTGAAAATTGGGGAAGAAGGAGTCCTCCCAAATTCTTTCTATGATACAAATATGGTTTTGATACCCAAACCAGGAAGAGACAAAACAGAGAAAGAAAATTATAGACCAATTTCCCTAATGAATATAGATGCAAAAATTTTAAATAAGATCTTAGCAAAACGAATACAGCATCTTATCACGAGATTAATACATTATGATCAAGTAGGATTCATACCAGGACTACAGGGCTGGTTCAATATTAGGAAAACTATTAGCATTATCGACCACATCAACAACAAAGCTAACAAAAACCACATGATTATCTCAATAGATGCAGAAAAAGCTTTTGACAAAATACAACATCCATTCCTACTAAAAACATTGGAGAACGTAGGAATAAAGGGAACTTTCCATAAAATAATAAGCAGTATCTATCTAAAACCTTCAGCAAGCATTATATGCAATGGGGATAAGCTAGATGCATTCCCAATAAGATCAGGGGTGAAACAAGGTTGTCCATTATCACCACTATTATTCAATATGGTACTAGAAATGTTAGCTGTAGCAATTAGACAAGATAAAGATATTCAAGGAATTAGAATAGCCAAAGAAGAAACTAAGTTATCACTCTTTGCAGATGATATGATGATTTACCTAGAGAATCCCAGAGATTCAAGTAAAAAATTACTTGAATTAATAAACAACTTTGGCAAAGTTGCAGGGTACAAAATAAACCCACACAAATCCTCTGCATTCCTATATATTAGCAACAAAGTTCAACAGCAAGAGATAGAAAGAGAAATCCCATTTAAAGTTAGGGCAGACAGTATAAAATACTTAGGAGTCTACCCGCCAAAACAAACCCAGGGACTATATGAACACAATTACAAGACACTTTTTGCACTAATAAACTCAGATTTAAGTAAGTGGAAAAACATTAGTTGCTCATGGGTAGGCCGTGCTAATATAATAAAAATGACAATTCTACCCAAATTAATATACTTATTTAGTGCCATACCAATTAAACTATCAGACAATTACTTTCTAGAGCTGGATAAAATAATATCAAAATTCATTTGGAAAAACAAAAGGTCCAGAATATCAAAGGGACTAATGAAAAGAAATGCTTGGGAAGGTGGCCTAGCGCTACCAGACCTTAAACTGTACTATAAAGCAGCAATTATCAAAACCACTTGGTATTGGCTAAGAAACAGAGAGGTAGACAAGTGGAATAGACTTGGCACTCAAGACGCAGTAGGCAAGGAATATAGCAACCTTCTGTTTGATAAACCCAAGGACCCCAGCTTCTGGGATAAGAACTCATTGTTTGACAAAAATTGCCGGGAAAACTGGATAACAGTGTGGCGGAAATTAGGCATAGACCCATACCTGACACCGTACACAAGAATAAAGTCCAAATGGGTACATGATTTAGGTATAAAGATTGATACCATGAACAAACTGGAGAAGCAAGGAATAGTGTATTTATCAGATCTATGGAGAAGGGAAGAATTCTTTACTAAAGGAGAGATAGAATGCATTATGAAATGCAAAATGGATAACTTTGATTACATTAAACTGAGAAGTTTTTGCACAACCAAACCCAATGCAACCAAAATCCGGAGGGATGTAGTAAATTGGGAAAAAATTTTTACAGCTAAGCTCGGGGATAAAGGCCTCATTTCTAGAATATATAGAGAACTGACCCAAATGTATAATCATACAAGTCATTCCCCAATTGATAAATGGTCAAAGGATATGAACAGGCAATTTTCAGAGGAAGAAATTAAAGCTATATATAATCATATGAAAAAATGCTCTAAATCACTATTGGTTAGAGAGATGCAAATCAAAACAACTCTGAGGTACCACATCACACCTATAAGATTGGCAAACATGACAGAACAAGAAAATGATAAATGCTGGAGAGGATGTGGGAGAGTTGGAACACTAATTCATTGTTGGTGGAGCTGTGAGCGCATCCAACCATTCTGGAGAGCAATTTGGAACTATGCCCAAAGGGCTACAAAAATGTGCATACCCTTTGACCCAGCAATATCACTACTAGGACTATATCCCCAAGAGATCATAAAAATGGGAAAGGGTCCCACATGTACAAAAATATTTATAGCAGCACTCTATGTAGTTGCCAAAAACTGGAAGTCAAGGGGATGTCCATCAATTGGGGAATGGCTGAATAAATTATGGTATATGAATGTAATGGAGTACTATTGTGCCATAAGAAATGATGAACAAGAAGACTTCAGAGAGGCCTGGAAGGACTTATATGACCTGATGCTGAGTGAAAGGAGCAGAACCAGGAGAACTTTATGCACAGCAACAACCACAGTGTGTGAGAGTTTTTTCTGGTAGACTTAGATTTTTGTAATAACACAAGAACTTCTGAAAAAAAAAAATCCCAATGGTGGACCTCAAGGCAAAATGCCTTCCACACTCAGAGAGAGAAATATGGAAGTCACTCACATAATGTAGCAGATCATGTTTGTGTATGTGTATCTGTTTGTGTATCATGTTCTGATTTGTTATACGGATTCTTTCATTTATCTTAGTCTGACTACACAGCATGACTATAGTGAAAATATACTCAATAGGAAAGTATATGTAGAATCTATACAGAATTGTATGCAGTCGTGGGGAGGGAGGGAGGTAGTGGGGGGTGGGTGGGGAGGGATAAAATCGCAATTGTATGGCAGTGATTGTTAAACATTAAAAAAATAAAAAAATTAATAAAAAATAAAAAAAAAATAATCAATTAGTGTTCCAACTCTCCCCCATCTTCTCCAACATTTATCATCTTCCTGTTTTGTCATGTGAGCCGATCTGAAAGGTGTGATGTGGTACCTCAGAGTTATTTTGATTTACATCTCTCTTATCAATACTGGTTTAGAGCATTTTTTCTTAAGAGGACAGATAGCTTTGATTTCTTTCTCTGAAAACTGCCTGATCATATCCTTTGACCATTTATCAATTGGGAAATGACTTGTATTCTTGTACATTTGACTCACTTCTCCTTTATCACAGACACTACTTGCAAAAATTCTCTGCCAGTTTTCTGCTTCCCTGCTGATCTTTGTTACACAGGGTTTGTTGGTGAAAAAATCTTTTCAATTTAATGTAATCAAAATTATACATTTTACCTTTCATAATGTTTTCTGTCTCTTGTTCAGTCAAATATTCTTCCCGTCTCCATGAATCTGATACATACACTATTCCTTGTTCTACTAATTGGTTTATAGTAACACACTTTATACTTAGAACATGTACCCATTTGGACTTAATTTTTGTGCATGGTGTCATGCATTGGTTTATCCCTAGTTTTCCCCAGACTTTAATCCAGTTTCTCCAGCAGTTTTTGTCGAGCAGTCAGTTTCTATCCCAGAAGCTGGAGTCCATGGGTTTATCAAACAGCAGGTTGCTATATTCATTGACTACTATGTCTTGGTTACCTAAGTTATTCCACTGGTCTACTCTTCTGTTTCTTAGCCAGTAGCAAGTGGTTTTGATAATCCCTGTTTTATAATACAATTTGAGATCTGGTAGAGCTAGGCCACCTTCCCTAGTATTTATTTTCATTAGCTGCCTTGATATTCTAGACCTTTTGCTCTTCCAGATGAATTTTGATATTATTTGCTTTTATCTCTACAAAATAATGATCTGATAGTTTGACTGGTATGAAACTGAATAAACAAATTAACTTACTTAGAATTGTCATTTTTAATTTATTGACTCTGCCCACCCACTAACAACTGATGTTCTTCCACTTATATTTGACTTTATTCATGTGAGAAGTATTTTGTAATTGTGTGCATATAGTCCCTGGGTTTCTTTTGGAAGATAGACTCTCAAATATTTTATAGTATCTACTGTAGCTTTAAATGAGATTTTTCTTTCTATCTCTTGCTTTGGGGCTTTCTTAATAATATATAAAAGTGCAGAAGATTTGTGTGGGGGTATTGTGTAACCTGCAACATTGAAAAAGTTACTTATTATTTCAAGTAGTTTTTCACTTGGTTCTCTGGGAATATCTCAGTATATCAGCATATCATCTGCAAAGAGTGACAACTTGGTTTCTTCTTTGCTTATTCTAATTCCTTCAATTTCTTTTTCTTCTCTTACTGCTACTGCTAATATTTCTAGTACCATATTGAATAATAGTGGTGATAATGGACGTCTTTATTTCACCCCTGATCTTACTGGCAATGCTTCTAGCTAATCCTCATTTCATATAATGCGTACTGAAAGTTTTAGGTAGATACTGCTTATTATTTTATGGAAACTTCCATTTATTCCTATAGTCTTCAGTGTTTTCAATTAGCGTGAGTGTTGTATTTTGACAAATCCTTTTTCTGCATCTCTTGAGATAATCTTATAGCTTCTGTTAGTTTTGTTTTTGATATGATCAATAATGTTCATAGTTTTTCTAATGTTGAACCATCCCTGCCTCTCTGGCATAAATCCTACCTGATCATAATGTATTGTTCTCATGAATAGTTGCTGTATTCTTATTGCTAAAATATTATTTAAAATTTTTGCATCTATATTCATTAGATAAGTTGGTCTGTAATTTTCTTTCTCTGTTTTGATTCTTCATGCTTTAAGTATCAAAACCATAAGTGTATCATAAAAATAATTGGGGGAACGCCTTCCTCCCCCATTTCCCCAAATACTCTCTATATAATTGGAATTAACTGTTCTTTAAATGTTTGATAGAATTCACTTGCGAATCTATCTGGCCCTGGAGATTTTTTCCTAGGGAGTTCATTGATAATTTGTTCAATTTCTTTTTTCTGAGATGGAGTTATTTAAGGATTCAACTTCCTCTTCTGTTAGCCTTGGCAATCATCCATTTCATTTAGATTGTTGAATTTATGGGCATGCACTTGGGTAATGCAATTTCTTATTATTGTTTCAATTTTCTCCTCATTGGTGGTGAGTTCTCTCTTTTCATTTTTGATATTGGTAGTTTAGTTTTCCTCTTTCTTTTTTTAAACCAAGATGACAAAACGTTTATCAATTTTGTTTTTTTTCTTCATAAAACCAACTCCTAGTTTTATTCATTAGTTCAATACTATTCTTAATTTTAATTTTATTAATCTTTCCTTTGGTTTTCAGTATTTCTAATTTGGTAATTACTTGGGGATTTTCAATTTGTTCTTTTTCAAGGTTTTTCAGCTGCATGCCCAATTCACTGATCTTCTCTTTCTCTATTTTATTCTTGTAAATGAAGAAAACGTCCCCTAATAACTGCTTTTACAGTATCTCATAAAATTTGGTAGGTTGTCTCATTATTGTCATTATATTGAATGAAGTTTTTGAGTGTTTCTATAGTCTGTTGTTTAACCCACTCATTCTTTAGGATTAGATTGTTTACTTTCCAATTAGTTTTTGGTTCATGTTTCCATGGCCTATGATTAAATATAAGTTTTATTGCATTGTGATCTGAGAAAAATGCATTGAGTATCTCTGTCTTTATGCACTGGATTGTGAGATTTTTATGGTCTAGTACATGGTCAGTTTTTGTATATGTGCCATGTACCGCTGAGAGAAAGGTGTATTCCTTTCTATCCCCATTCAGTTTTCTGCAGAGATCTATCATATCTACATTATCCAGAGTTCTATTCACCTCCTTAACTTCTTTCTTGTTCATTAGGTGGCTAGATTCATCAGCTTCAAAGAGTGGGAGTCTGAAGTCCCATACTAGTATACATTTACTCTCTATTTCTTCCTGTAATTCCCTTAACTTCTCCTCTAAGAATTGGGATGCTATACCACTTGGAATATATATGTTTAGTAATGAAATTTCTTTGTTGTCTATGGGGTTTTTTAGGAGGATACATTTTCCTTCCTTGTATGTTTGAATTAGATCTACATTTGCTTTTGCTTTGTCTGAGATTAAGATTGCTACACCTGCTTTTTTTTCTTTTTACATCAGCTGACCAAAATAAATTCTCCTTCAACCTTTTACTTTTACCTTGTGTGTATGCCCCCATTTCGAATGTGTTTCTTATAAACAACGCATTGTTGGATTATGGTTTTTAATCCATTATGCTGTCTGCCTCAGTTTTATGGGAGAGTTCATCCCATTCACATGTACAGTTATGTTTATTATTTTGTGTCTTTCACACCATTCCCTTTTCTCTTGTTTGTGTTTTTGATTCTCCCTTCTCCCTTCCCCTCTCCAATAGAGTTTTAATTTTTGACCACCCCCCCTTCTCTCTTCTTTCCCTTCTTTCACTACCCCTCCCTTTTAATCCTTCTGTCCCTTATTACTTCCTCCCTCAATTTAAGCCTTTCTTTCCTTTCTTTTCCCCTTTTCCCTCCTATGCCCTATAGAGTTAGTTGTATTTCTATACTTAACTAAGTTTGTTGTATCCTCCTTGAACCCAAAAAGATGAGAGTAGCTCTCAAACAATACTCATCTCCCTCCTTTCTTTCCCTCTACTGTAATATATTTTTTGCCTCTTCTTGTGATGGAATTTATTTTTTTTTCTCTTCTCCTTTTCACATCTTCCATTAAAATCCCTTTGCCCCCTTGAATCACATTTGTTATCATCACATCATTTAATTTATTCCCACTTCCTCTATCTAAGTATATCCCTGTTACTTTTCGTAACAAATACATACTTCTCAAGATTAACAGGTATCATCTTTCCTTATAGAGATGTAAACAGTTTGCCCATATTGAATAACAAGGTTTTTTTTTATTTTGTTTTTTGTTTTTACTGTTTACCTTTTTATGCGTCTCTTAAGACCTTCATTTGAGATTAAATTTTCTATCGAGTTATGGACTTTTCATTAGGAAGGTCTGGAAATCCCTTATTTCATTGAATATCCACCTCCTTGCCTGAAATATTATGCTCAACTTTGCTGGGTAATTAATCCTTGGTTGTAGTCCCAGCTCCTTTGCCTTACGTTATATCATATTCTACTTACTTCATTGTATTGATGTAGGAGTTTCAAGATCCTGTGTCATCCTGACTGTAGCTCCTCGATATTGAATTGGTTCTTTCTGGTGCCTCGCAATATTTTCTCCTACACTTGATAGTTTTGGAGTTTGACAACTATATTATTTGATGTTTTCAGTTTGGTGCCCCTTTCAGGAAGGGAACAATGGATTCTTTCATTGACTATTTTGTCCTCTGGATCTAAAACTTCTGGGCAATTTTCCTTGATGACTTCTTGGATAATATTGTCCAGGGTCTTTTTTTTCATCATGGCTTTCTGGTAGACCAACAATCCTTAGATTATCTCTCCTGAATCTATTTTCCAGGCCACTTGTTTTTCCAATTAGATATTTTACATTTTCTTCCATTTTTCATGCTTTAGATTCGTTTTACTGATTATTGATATCTCATAGATTCATTAGCTTCTACTTCTCTGATTCTATTTTTTATCAAATTGTTTTCTTCAGTTAACATTTGCATCTTCTTTTCGATCTGCCCAATTGTTCCTTTTAACGAGTTACTTTCACCATTTGGGTTTTAGACTTCCTTTTCCATTTGTCTAATTTTCCCTTCTAAGGAGCTATTCTGTTCAGTGAATTCTTTTTCCATATTTTTAAAATCAATCGCCAGTTTTTCTTCTATTTCTCTAACTTGAGTATTAACATCCTCCCAGAGCTCTTCCAAGAAGACTCTTTGTGCTTCAGACCAGTTCATATTCCCTTTTGAAGTTTCAAACGGGAGTGCAGTCTCAATGCTAACCTCTCTGGTATTTGTGTTCTGGTCCTTGTCCCTCTAGAAAGATTGCATGGTCTTTTGCTTTCTGCTTTTCTTTATACTCATGATATTAATTGTTTTCCTGGCTTTAAAGCTATATCTCTGCATCTGTGGTACAGCGACCTCTGTCTCATATTTCTTGTGCCTAAAACTTGAGACTTTGTGTGTTGTGGATTCTGATTCTTTCAGCTAGACATTAAATGCTGTAATTTACGTGGTGCTGACCTGGCTGTTGTTTGAAAGAAAAGACCAGTTAGGTCTTTCTTGGGTTTCCCTCACAGTTACTCTGGAGGTAGCTAGTTAAGTGTGAGGGAGGGGTGGTCTGGACACTGGGGGTTCCTCTGCTGAGCTAGAGTATAGGCAATCTCAACATTCTGTGCTAGTGTCCTCCTGATTCCACTGGGGTGCTGAGATGTACCTGGGGTCCCAGTGTTGGCAGTTGATGGATTCACTACCCCCTGGGGTTCAGGATGTTCTCCCAGTTTTTGAGGTGAGACTGTCTGAGACATCTCTGATCTTTCACCAGTCACCTTTGGCCACAGCAAGAGGAACCTTCCTTAGCAATCTTTCTAGCCTCCCGTGCTGACAGTCTGTTTACCCCTTCTGCTGCTCCCACTGTTCCAGGGGTTTTTTTCCAGAGAGATAATCTCTGGGTTGGTCAAGGTCAATGATGGGAGGGAGATAGCAGTTATTGATCACTCCACCATCTTGGCTCCCAGAACCAGAAAAATGCTATAGTTCTTAGCAGGAGAGAGAGGGAGGAGTTGTCAGGAAAGGTGCAGGTTACTTTGAGACAATCATCCCAAGTGCTTCAGAGGAACTCTCAAAATGTAACACAGAAAGAAGAGGGATGCATAGTCAGAAAAGTTAGTTCAGCTTAAACAGGAATCCCTTCTTGTCAGCCCCAGTTTACAAAAAATGCAGCTACTGATTAATGCAATTTTGTGTCAATTAATTGTACATTCCTGAGGTCTTTTATCTGTTGTGGCTTTGTCTTTTTTCTTTTCATTACATCACGTATATTGCCCTGTAAATTGTGATAGTGATACCAGGAATTAAAAAAAAAATAATGCATTTTTATCTTTTCAAAAAAAAATAGTAAACTCCAAAATAGATTTTTAGAGTGTTCTGTCTTCATGTTCTTTTGACTTATACTCTATAACCTTTTCTTTACCCCTTTTTATTTTACCTAAAGCAGTTGAACATTGTTTTGCTTACTACCAATCTATCTCTATTTTCACCTTCCCATAATCATTATTTTCCCTGTCCTTAATGTTACCTCTCTCTCTCTCTCTCTCTCTCTCTCTCTCTCTCTCTCTCTCTCTCTCTCTCTCTCTCTTCTCTCTCTCTCTCTCCCCCTCTCCCTCTTTCTGTGTCCATGTTTCAATATTCTTCTGAGTGTCAATTTTTCGAACAAGTGTACTTGAAAATCCTCTCTTCCAGAGATCAGCAAAATATGAAGTGAAGATCAAATGTGAGCCCCTAATGAAATGTTAACCTAAAACAAAACAAGCAAATAAAAACTTCTTAGCTCTTGGGCAATGCAAGAATAGGCTGTGAGCATCATTTGGATCCATGCACCCAGTTTGCTGAACCTTCTATTTCATTCTATTACACAACTGTATTTTGCCTATGAAATTATATTCAGTTTGAAAGGATAATCCCTTCTTTGTTACAGGCATATTCTTTGTGTCTTTTCATATAGCATATCCCAATATTTGTTTCCCTTTATAGTAGCTGTTTCTCAGTCTTAATCAAAACTTATTTGATAAACTTTCAGAAATGTAATTAATTATGGGTAATATGTTTACAAATAGCTATCATAAATGTCTTTATTTATCATTCTAATATTTATAATTAAAATAATATTATTCCTAGACTGTGGCATTTCATGTTTGACCCCATATTTAATCTCTTGGATATTTTTCTTGAAGTCTTAATTTTTTTTTGTTGGCAAAAAATATTTTTAATCGTTGAAAATTCAACAGCATACTGTATGGGATCCAACCCAACATGTCCTGGCTATTTAATTCAAAGAACAGCTTGTGATCAGTTTTTCCATTTTTTTTGCAAGTCTCTTAACCAATTGGCCCTTTAGTATTTTATATGCAGAATATGGAATTTTGACTAGATTTTCTTGTGGTCCTTTCTATCTCTAAGTCTTTAACTATATGTCAGGATTTCAATATTTTTGCATAAAAATTAGACCAGATACATTTCAGAAAATTAGTTATTAAATGTTACTCATTTGATTACCAATAATTAATTAGGGCGATTTGGTAGCATAAAAGCCGTGCACTTCCATACAGAGTTCATGCTTCTCCCTTTCCTTTTTCTCTACAACTAAAAGAAACTTCCAGGTAGCCATCTGCTAACATCAGACAAAAATAAATGTACGGAGGGACAGGTGGTCACAATAGCCAGTTGTTACTTGCTTCTGTTATTACCATTTTGAACTAATGCAGACGTGATAGATTTTGAAAAATTGTGATAGTGGAGAAAAAAACTGCACTCTACAATCAGAAAAGAAAGGAAAGATAAAAAAGTAAAATAAGACTGCTCTAAGAACATGATGCTCTAGAAATTATTATTATTAGATTGGACAACTAATCTCAATCCCTACTTTGGTGTTACTGTTTTATATATTTTTTGATTTAAAAAAAAGTATATTTCTACCCACTTTATTACACATTGTGGCACAAATCATTTGAAAATTTTGTAATTGATGATATTAATAAGTTTCATAGCTGATATAGTAACATACTTCACAAAGAGATGGTGAGATGTAATCTAACTGGCCTTTATGACTCTCATTCACCAGGTCCAGAATCCATGCATCCATTTCATGCTTCTCTTGATTCTTGGGTTTGAAAGTCACATTTTCTTTTCAGCTCTGGTCTTTTCATCAAGAATGCTTGAAAGTCCTCTATTTCATTGAAAGACCAATTTTTACCCTGAAGTATTATACTCAGTTTTGCTGGGTAGGTGACTCTTGGTTATAGTCCTAATTCCTTTGACTTCTGAAATATCATGTTCCATGCCCTTTGATCCCTTAATGTGGAAGTTGCTAGATCTTGTATTATCCTGATTGTGTTTCCACAGTACGTGAATTGTTTCTTTCTTGCTGCTTGCAATATTTTCTCCTTGACCTGAGAACTCTGGAATTTGGCACAATGTTCCTAGCAATTTCATTCTTTGGATCTCTTTCAGGAGGTGATCGGTGGATTTTTTCAATATTTTTTTTGCCCTCTGGTTCTAGAATATCAGGGCAATTTTCCTTGATAATTTTATGAAAGACGGTGTCAAGTCTCTTTTTTTGATCATGGCTTTCAAGTAGTCCCATAATTTTCAAATTGTCTCTCCTGGATCTATTTTCCAGGTCAGTTGTTTTTCCAATGAGATATTTCACATGATTTTCCATTTTTTCATTCTTTTGGTTTTGTTTTGTGATTTCTTGGTTTCTCATAAAGTCATTGGCTTACATCTGTTGCATTCTAATTTTTAAAGAACTATTTCCTTTAGTGACCTTTTGAACCTCCTTTTTCATTTGGCCAGTTCTGATTGTTAGAGCATTCTTCTCCTCATTGGCTTGTTGAACCTCTTTTGCCAATTGGGTTAGCCTATTTTTTAAGGTATTAATTTCTTCAGCATTTTTTGAGTCTCCTTTAGTAAGGCGTTGACCCACTTTTCATGCTTTACTTGCATCTCTCTCATTTCACTTCCCAATTTTTCCTCCACCTCTTCTACTTGATTTTCAAAATCCTTTTGACCTCTTCTATGACCTGAGTCCATTGAATATTTATTTTGGATGTTTGGGATACAGAAGCCTTGACTTTTCTGGCTTTCCATGCTGGTAAGCATTTTTTTCCTAGGAGAAGATATCTGTTCTCCAAGAAAGTAACCTTCTACAGTCTTAATTTTTCCCTTTTTTGGTCATTTTCCAAACCAGTTACTTTACTTTTGTGTCCTTTATCAAGAGTAGGGTATACCCTGGGTGTCTGTAAGATCTCAGTTCCTCCAAGGTGGCACAATCAAGCGTGTACACTGGTCTGGGAGCAGGAGAGAATTTTGTGCCCAGAATCTTAGCAGTTTCCTCCTCACAACCACCTCACCTCCAGTTCCACCAAGCCAGTAGTGGGGGCTGCAACTCATACAAGCTGCAGGGGCAGGGCCACCATTCAGTGTGAGATAAAGATCAGCTGCTGCAGGGCCTCTACACAGAGCTGAGGTAAGAGTCAGCTGCTCAGTATGCCCAGGAGTTTTACAATCCAACAATGGATGTGAGCTGCTGTAGGGGCTGCTGTGGGAACTGCTGCTGCCTGATGTGGCCTCTGTGGCCACTGCCTGAGGCCAGAGCTATGGGAAGGCCCTTCTCCCTTCTCAGCCAGCTGAAAAAACCCTGCCACTGACTTTTGGCGCCTGTGGGTTGAGGGAATCTTCAAACGACTGCTACTGGGACTGCAGATTCCATCCTTGAGGCCTGTTCATGTCCTTCTCCCAGAACTGCTGTGCCAAGGCTGGGCTGGGCTCCACTCTGTGTCCCGAGTGATGGACGTTTCCTGTTGGCCTTTCAGGTCACGCTGGGCTGGAAATCTCCCCTCTTGTTCTGTAGTTTCTGCTGTTCTAGAATTTGTTGAGTCTTTCTTTACAGGTATTTTATGCACTATGGGGGGAAAGCCAGCATATGTGCATCTTTCTACTCCTCGATCTTCAACTGTTTTGTATTTTACAGAAACAATGGAAGTTGTTTCTGAACAAACAATCTCTTTGAAGAATCTTTCCCATAACCTCAAGTCTTAAAGTTGGTTGCAGAAGACAAACATGAAAAATCACACTAAAAGAGGGATGAGAAGAAGCTAGATGCATTTACAGTAAGATTGGGGGTGAAACACATATGTCCATTATCATCACTTTTAATGGACATATGTGTTTCACCTCCAATCTTGTTGGATATGGTACTAGAAATGTTCTCTTTAGCAATAAGAGAAGAAAAGAAATTGAAGGAATTAAAATAGGGAAAGAAGAAATAAAGCTACCACTCTTTGTCCACAGCATGATGATATACTTAGAGAATCAAGAAAAAAACTGCTTGAAATTAAAAAAAAAATTTAGCAAAGTTGCAGGATATAAAATAAACTCATGCAAGTCATTGTCATTTCTATATATTACTAATAGAGCACAACAGGAAGAAATAGAAAGAGAAATTCCATTTAAATTTACTGCAGACTGTGAACAGTCTGTTTTCAGAGAAAAAAATTAAAGCTATCTATGATCATATGTAAAAATGCTCTAAATCACTATTGATTAGAGAGATGAATATCAAAACAACTCTGAGGTATCACATCACACCTATTAGATTGGCTAACATGACTGAACAGGAAGATGATAAATGTTGGGGAAGATGTGGGAGAGTTGGAACACTAATTCATTCTTGGTAGAGTGGTGAGCTAATCCAACCATTCTGGACAGCAATAGAAACCATGCCTAAAGGGTTACAAAAATGTGCATATCCTTTGACCCAGCAATATCACTTCTAGTGCTGTATCCCAAAGAGATCATAAAAATGGGGAAAGGCCCCACGTATATAAAATATTTATAGCAGCTCTCTCTGTGGTGGCCAAGAACTGGAAATCGAGGGAAAGACCATAAATTGGGGAATGGCTGAACAAGTTGTGGTATATGAATATAATGGTATAGTATTTTGCTATAAGAAATAGTGAACAGTTCATCTTCTTAAAAACCTGAAAAGACTTATGTGAACTGATGCTGAGTGAAATGAGTAGAATCAGGAGAACATTATACACGATAAGAGCCACAGTGTACTATGATGGTTTCTGATAAACCAAACCCTTCACAGCATTGTAAGGGCATAAAACAGTCTGAAAGAACTCAAGGCAAAATATCATCCACATCCAGAGAAAAAGCTGTGGAATCTGAACACTGAAGGAAGAAGATTATTTTCTCTTGGGTTGTTTGGTTTTGTTTTGATTTGCTTTTTGTCATGATTTCTCCAATTCGTTTAAATCCTTCTATGCAGCATGATTTATGTGAAAATGTGTTTAATAAGAATGTGTGCGTGTCAAACCCATATAAGATTTTATGCCATTATCGGGGAGAGAGGGGGAAAGGAGGGGAAGAAAATTTAAGATATGGAAATGATTGTTGAAAATTGAAAAGAAATTAATTGTATTTTTAAAAGAAAGAAAAGAAGAGAAAGAAAAAAAGACCCGTAAAGACTTACCTGAACTGATTCTGAGTGAAGTGTGCAAAACCAGAGAAACATTGCACACCATAACAGCCACAGTGTGTGATGATTGACTTTGATAGACATAGCTCTTCTCAACAATGCAAGGACCTAAAGGAATTTCAGAGAACTCATGAAAGAAAATATCATCCACATATAGAAAAGGAACTATGGAATCTAAATACAGAATGAAGTAGACTATTTTCTTCTTTGTGTTGTTTTGTTTATTTCATTCTCATGATTTCTCCCATTTATTCTAATTCTTCCATAGAACATGTCTAATGCGAAATATGTTTAATAAGACCGCATATGAAAAGCCTATATCAGATTGCATGCCATTTAGGGAGAAGGAAGAGAGGGGAAAAGGATATAATTTAAAACATATGGAAGTGAATATTGAAAACTAAAAATAAAAAAGTTAACTTATTAAAAGGGGGAAGAGTTTGACATTTACATGGTATTTTTTCAGTGAGATATTTAACATTTTCTTCTTTTTTTCATTCTTTTTACATTGTCTCTTGTTTCTTGCTGTCTCATGAAGTCATTAGACTCCACTTGCTCAATTCTAATTTTTATGGACTTATTTTCTTCAGTGAGCTTTTTTGCCTCGTTTTCCATTTGGCCAAATCTACTTTTTAAGCAGTTTTCCTAAATGGATATTTACCAAGCTTCTAACTCTTTTCATAATTGTCTTGCATCATTTACATTTATTTTCCAGGTGCTTTTAAACCTCTTTTATTTGATTTTCTTTTTAAAAAGCATTTTTGAGCTCTTCCAGAATTTTTTTTGACATGTAATCTATTTGCATTGTTCTTTGAGGGTCTGCATATAGCTCCATTAATTTATTGTCTTTTTCTATGTTTATGTCTTGATCTTTCCTGTCACCATAGTAACTTTCTGCACTCACGTTCTTTCTGTTGTTCTTGATATTTGCTCATTTTCCAGGCTATTTCTTGACTTTTAACTTAATGTTGAATTTCGGGTTTCTCCTGGGGCTAATGAGACCCCATTTAAGCTTTAGGTTTTTCATACTACTCTTTTCCGAACCACTTCTGGGAGATCTGTAAGTTTTCAGTTTTTCTACAGTGGTATGATCTAAGGAACCATGTGATGATTTTTCTTCTAGACTGACCTGGAAAATATATCAAGAAGGCACAATATAAAAATTACTGGTTACCTGAAAGCCATGATAAAACAAAGCCTATACATTGTGCTTCTAGAAATTATCAAGGAAAATTGTCCTGATATTTTAGAACCAGACTTTAGAATTGAAATTGAAATAATTCAACTATCATCTCCTAAAAGACATCCCAAAATCAAATCAAAGGCAGCTTTCAGACGTCAAGGTAATGGAGAAATTGTTGCAATTAGCCAGAAATAAACATAGAGTATTTTCAAGCACTCCACAACTAAATAGAAATTTTTGACTTGCAAACAAAAGATTTTAGAGAAGCATAAAAATTTAAACATGAAAGAAAAATCATATGTTCAAGAAGGTGAAATTATTTGCATCCCTACATTGGAAGATGATAAGTGTCACTCCTAAGAACTTTATCATTTATAAGGGCACTTAGAAGAAGCATATATAGAGAGAATATGCAAGTGGGATTTGACTATGATGGGACTATGTATAGAAGAACAAAGGGTCAAGAACATCAATGAAATCATTGAAAAGAAAACATGAAAGAAGATGTCTTAACAGTACAACATCTTGCTCCTCCCCCTTCTCCTCTTTCATTTCCTCCTTCTTTTCCTTTTCCTCACCATCACTACCATCATCTTCCTTCTCTTCTTCCTCCTGTGCCTGCCACTGCCAATTCTTCCCCTGTTCCCTTGGAGTGAACTGTACTGGTGCTTCTTTTGTGAGTAAACAACTGAGGATACCTCCAGACTCTCCATGGTCAATAAAAAGCTGAAGGAAATAGTTAAGACTTAAAACAAAGACCATATTATATTGAAGGGGGCAGGGCAAGATGGGTCAGTGGTGCAATTTAAGAATAAGAGGCATACATCACTTATAAACTATTGAAAGTCTACTGTGAATGACAGGAGGACAATGAGTCAGATAAGATTATGATTTGGTGGACAATCAATCATTGAAACAGACACAGCTTCATGTTCTTACAAAAGTAAATTCTTCAAGTATCAACATTTTATAGGTGAAAAAACTCCAGTTGCAGAGGTTCAGATTTTCCTTATTCCACATAAGTATTGAAAATGGTAGATGAAGATACTGTACTCCAGCAGCAGACAGGGAGGCGCTTAGTATAAAAAGAATCTATGACTCTACTCCAGAACTGGGTTCCCAAGGAAAACAATATATTCCCATTAGAAAACCAAGATTTGGTTCATCTGCATCCTGACTGCTCTGGGACAGTTTTCTCCCTTCTTTGATTCCTTTACACTCCTTCCTTTATTATCTGTAAAGTAATAGATGTATGTGCACAGGCATAATGCATATATATATATATGTATATATGTATACATATATACACATATATATGTATATATGTGTATATATACACATACATATATACTCATATGTGTGTGTATGTGTGTGTATAAAACTAAATGGTCAAAAGTATGTTTTGATCAATAGAAAATGGAGATGGGGAGCTGAAAAAATAAACTGTTTCTGTGAAAATGTCCCTATTGTTCATTAGTGTCATGCTTATTCAACTTTTATAGTTATATTCCAGTAAGTTATTTTGCTCTCACTGTTCAACAAAAACAACCAAAACCCCACAAAAAAAAAAATCTTTTCATACCTTGTTTGATTGAATGACTTCAATGTTTTTCTTTTATCACTGTAAAACCAAGTACAATTTTGTAACTTTTTTTGTATGTAGCTCTTTCATGTAAGATAATCTCTGCCTCTCAGTGAGGACATATTACTATAAAAAAATTGATCCTAGATAGTTTTCCCTTCAAGTCAAACACCTTGTTGTTTAAATAAACTTCTTGTTTAAAAAAAAATGGTACCACATCTCAAACTACATTAAGAAGCTGTAACCCTCAAAATAATCTGATACTAGCTAAGAAATAGAGTGGTAGATCAATGGACTAGATTATATATGCAGTACAAAGTAGTAAATAGTCAAAGTAATTTAGTGTTTGACAAATCAAGCTATCTAAGATTTGTGGATAAGAACTCACTATTTTACAAAAACTACTAAGAAACTTGAAAAGAGATTTAGCAGAAACTAGGTATACTTAGATATATCACATCTTATTCCAAATTAATGTCAAAGGGTGATATTATAAGCAAATTAAGGAAGCATAAAATTATTTAGCTCTCTGATTTATGGATAAGAAAAAACTATGTAACCAAACAAAAAATAGAGAACGTAACAGTATGCAAAAATGGTTAATACTGATTACATCAAATTATAAAGCGTTTTTGCACACATCCAATTCTGGAAAGATTAAAAAGGAACCAGGAAATCGGGATATTTATGATAGCAAGTTTTTTGGTTAAAGGCTTCATTTCTGTGTTGAATTTACAAAAATATGAGTCATTCCCTAATTGACAAATAGTCAAAGGATTTCAACAGACAGTTTTCATACAAAGAAATCAAAACTATCCATAGTCATACGAAAATTGTCCAAATCACTATTAAAGACAAATTTAAATTAAAATAAATTGAGATACCACCTCACACCTATCAGATTGGCCAATGTGACAAAAGAAGGAAAACAATAAATGTTAGGGGGCATGTGGGAAAATTGTGAGATTTAGGCACTGTTGGTGGAGTTGTGAACTGATCCAAGCATTTTGGAGAGTGATTTGGAACTATGCCCAAATGGTTAAAAAACTGTGTATACTCTTAGCCGAGAAATATCACTGTTAGTTATATAACACAAAGAGATGAAAACATAACAACAACAGGGAAAGGACCTATGTGTCCAATAATAAATATCATGGCTTTTTTTGTAGTGGCAAAGAATTGGAAATGGAAGGAATGTATATTTATTGAGTTATGGCTTAACAAATAGTACTATGGTTGTGATGAAATATTATCATGCTATAAGAAATGATAAGTGGAATACCATCAGAAAAATCTGGAAAGATTCATGTGAGTTGATGCAAAGTGTAATGAGCAGAACAAGGAGAATACTGTATACAATGAGAGCAATATTGTATGATGATCAACAGTGAATGATTTAGTTATTCTCATCCCAAACATTTTTGAACAACTTATGATAAAAATGATGTCTACCTCCAGAGAATGAACAACTGGAAACTAAATGTCAGTTGAAGCTTCCTTTATTCTTATTTTTGTTTGCATTTTCCTTTATAACATGACATATAGAAATATTTTTCATAACTCTACATATATAATCTATATCAGATTACTTACTAAATATTAAAAAGAAAAACCCAACCACTAAAAGTTGTTTTTTTACATGTATTTGAGGTATAATATAATATTATTTTAAAAAATTAAAACAAAACTTCTAGCCTCCTATCATATTGAGTGATTCATGGTTCACTTGCCTAGGTTTGCCTTAAGTGACTTTTGTGTGGTCAGAAATGGCCCCAGATCGGTGCAGTGCTCTTTTCCCCAGGCTTGTTGAAGTGCTGCACAAGGTCGTGGTATCTTGTCCTGGTGACTTGTCCCATTTCCTCTGTTATTAAATTCTCTGAGCCACCATTCAGGTGGCCTGTTTTTCCTAGTATCAACAACTCAAATCTTTGTACCTCTAGTGCTTTGATATTCAGCTCCTGACAGTCTTTTGCTCCTGAAGAACTATGGATAAACTCACTGTTGAGGTCTGAACAAACTTCCACAGCCTGAAGCTAGAGTATTCATGTCACTTGAAAGAGAGATGGGGGACCAACGCTCAGGGTAGGTTTTTATGTCACTGTTTTGTGACCTTGGGTCACTGAAGCCTTGCAACCTCACTGTTGATCCCATGGGAGCTTGGAAATGGGTGCTGAGAGAGCTCAGAATCATTGAGCATCAGTTCCTTTTTGGGAAATGGGAATGGAAGAATTTACTTTTGAATTCTAGATTATCTTGACCATTGGCACCAGTAAAATTGCTTTGTGTTTCGTGGTTTTAAGAGGTGTGAAGGGTTTTGATTATCAAAGAAAATATCTAAGTCTCCATCTTCTGTTTATTTGAACTGGAAGTCAAATTTAAATTAACTTTTCATCTAGATAGATAGATAGATAAATAGATAGACACAAACATATCTATATCTATACATATAGACACAAAGACACGTATGTATGTATGTTTGTGCGTGAGTGTGTGATTCATTTTAATTATATGCAGTACATCTTTTTCTCCTCCTCCCCATGAATGTATGGTCCTTAAAGTCAGGGACCATTTAATTTTTTTCTTTTCAGCTCCAACATCTAGTATAGTGACTAAGCTCATCACAGGCACTTAATAAAGTACTATTGATTAATTGATTGTTTGACCTTGCTAATACATCTATAAATTTAAAGTCAACTCCTGGAAACAAATGAGTCTTCAAGTGTGATATATGTAAAATAATATAACATTGAGGATTCAGGTGTTTCTATGTTTGACTCACTTCTCAGAATATTCTGAATAACTTAGAATCCCGCATTCTGACTCACAAATTTGGCAAGATTTCATCATCAGATTTTGTGTCCCTGGCAAGCTGTTCACTGCTTTTCCTATAACTCATCTATTAAATTAAAATGCATTATCCTTCAAAGACCTCTTTATAACTATATCTGTACATTAATTATGCAGAACATCTCCCCACGGCCTTTGATATTGTCATAAAGAAATCTTAAGAACTACTGGGTAAAACCCATGTAAAATATTTATCAACTTCAACTTGTCTCTTTGTTTCCTCTAGAGACTGCCAGCTGCAGAAGCAATGTGGATATAATGTCCTTTATTAGTATTGTCCCTGTTAAATCAATTGCGGTTGACAGGTCTCACTCTTAGAGCTATTGTGGCTCCAGGATACCATGTGAAGAATAATGGCTATAATTATTGCTTGTGATAGGACTATAGCTTTCTGATGTAACATAACTAACACCTTTAGGCTATATTGCTCTATTTCTCAAACCGTTGTACTGGGGTTATAGTGGAGTACATTAAATTGAAGATAAAATATTTATTTCCCTACCACTTGAAAATTTTATATGAATATTTAAAATACTAAGTGGTTTTAAGAATTGAAACATTATATATATATATACATATATATATATAGCGCCTGCATTTAAAATATGCATGCACATACACATTCATGTATGTGATATATACATGTATATATGTATTTGCATGTGCTGCATGTGCCCATAATACATATACACATATGAGGTGCATGTGTATATGTACATATACACATACATTTTCCATCTGGGAACCTAGGACTACTGATTTTGACTATCTCTGCACCCTACCACTTATTAGGCAAATCCTTTTGAAGACTGATGATTCTAAATAAAAAAAAAATTATTTTTAAATATTACATAGCTGGAAGATTATTTGATTGTTGAGAGAAAAAGGAATATAAATAAAAGGGAAAATGACAAAGGATATTTCCAATTATGGTTATTTTCCCAAAGCAAACAAAAGCCCATATAAACATCCTCCTGGAAAGGACTAATTTGTCACATTGAGACTACTTAAGAATATGGTCTGTCACAACTTTGCTTCCCTGTATTGACTGATGAAACTTGGTTTATAATCAAAGTTCTTCAATACATAAAGGCTTCTTTTAAGTTAAAGCGGAAATATTTCATCATAAAAAGTTAAAAATGATGTTCCTATGAATTTATTATTTCCCATACTACATTAATTTACAGGTGTATTAAATTTTCAGAACTGTAAATATCTAGTTAGACTAGACTTTAAAAATATATATGTATTTGTCCTTAATAACTTTCTTCTCTTGGTTTCATCTTTTCTTTTAACTCTGGCATATATGTGGAAGAAATATAACAATAATTTTACATAGGAACATTAGATTTCATTAGGCAGCATAAACAATCAGATATAAATCACCTGAAAGTACATGTGCTTTAGTGTAATATCCCATGAGGGAAATTATCCCAAAGTAATATTGACAAATTTCTAAGAAAGATACATAAAATGTATCTAAACGTAACCCATGTATTTAATGCCTTTCATCAAATAATTTATACTTACAAACCTATTTTGAAATGCATCAGCCTCAATGCAAGCAGAGTACTACTTCCTCCAGATTTCTAATCTTTTTTTTTTAAACACTTTCATGAGGGAGTGTGTATCCTAGTCCTGACTGATTCTAGTATCTTTTCTTCCTAGAACTTCCAAAATTTTCTTCTCTTTCTTTTCTTCCATATTTTTCTCTTCCCAAAGGACTCAAGGTGATGACTTCAACCACTTTGGTAAGGCTTTTGGAGTAACAATCAGAAATTGGAAGATTAGGAGGACTGAGTCATTCATCTCCAGTAATATCCTTTAGTACTTTCCCCTTAATTCTATTTTCTGGACAGAGGTGATATTTAAGAAATGTATATTAAACAGAGTTAAGCTGATCTATACAAACTTCATTCTAGAACAAATAAAAAGACATTTTTTTCCACAAAAATATTGTTTATAACCATTACTTTATTGATCTCATGGAATATCATGCCAAAGAAAAGCAAATTTAGAAAAAAGGACAATGAAATCATAGGATTGTAGATGATAGATTTGGATCTAGAAAGTATTTCAGAGGCCACTAATTTAAGTCTTCATTTTTACAGATGAAGAAAGTCAGATTCAGCAAAGTTAATGAATTTGTCCAATATTATGTGAGTAGTATTAAAGAAGTTTGAACCCAGGTCATAGAAACATATTTTAAATCTCATAAATATATAAAATCCTATCAAGTCTAATGAATTCATTGCACAAATTATGAAACCGATAGCCAGCGAAGTCACATAGTGAATTAGCAAAGTAGAATTTGAGCCCAAATCCCCTGACTATAGACTAGTATTCTTTCAACAATAAAACACTGATATTTAATATAGCAGAGACTTAAATGTTCCCAGTATGAAGGGCTCAGATGTCATCTAATTTGAACCCTTTATTTTACAAATAAGCAAAATGAAGCCAGAGGAAGGAATTGACATGATTCCCAGTAAAAGGCATTGAAAAGGAAGACAATTGTTTTCACTTGGGTGATTATTAATAATCTTTTTCAATTCTTAATATTCAAGTAGAGAGGACTCATGAACTCAACAATTCAGAATTTCCTGCCAAAGACATAGATCACAAGCCTATCTATGACCACTCATTCTGTGCAATTCTTGTTGCTGTTCTCCAAATGTTTGCCACAGATGGAGCTTCCAGCATTCTGCAGAACTTTCTTGATCTCTTCTAGCATCATGAGCTTAAGAGTTGGGCATTTTGTCAATCAGTCTTCCATTGATTTTACTGACAAAACCTTCTTCTCTACCTGTTGTTTAATTCCTTAATGACATTCTTTACTAATGTTTTCTTTGTAGTTCATTGTTAGCTTTGTTTATCTCACTGTGTAGTACTCATCTGTAGGTCTTTACAGGTAATAATATTCCATGTCTTGCTGTCATATACAAACAAAAAATAACAATCAAATAATACATATGCATGTATGTATGTGTGTATATATATACACATAGATGCATGCATATATATGTATGTGTGTACATATATAAACATATACTCATATAGATATATACATATATATGCTCACATAAAGCTCAAAAAAGCATGCGTGTATATATATATATACATATATATATACACACAAATTACTACACACACACACGTAAATGTTAGAAAACATAGGAACAGAATATTATAATAATGACAATTTTAATGGGATAAATGTGGCCATGGTAGCAACTTAAAGTGGAAAACCATGATTAGAAATGATATTAGTTTATAAATCAATCAAGAAAACCATGAACTGGCTTAAGACTTTTTTTTTCACTTTTTTCACCAACTTATATTAACTGAAATTGTCAAGTTGGGGCAAAATAGCTAGGCACAGTCTTTCATAACAGTATTGCCAATTAAGCAGGGTAAGTTTTAAGATGAATTGCTTAAATTATCATTTTTCAGTTGGACAATCTAAAGTTCAGTGAAATATACTTAATTTGTTGCACTTTTCTAAAAGTGCAAAGTCATGCCTTATAATTTTTAACTTTGTTTATCCACTTTCCTAAGCTGCTGTGTGATTAACATATTGAAAGGCTTAACTCAATTACAAGTGGAAAAAAAAAAAGTTGTCTGTGTTTTCTTTAATAAAAACACTCAACATTTGTTTTTTTTTAAAATTTATCTGTTTATTTAACTTTTCAACATTCATTTCCACAAAATTTTGGGTTCCAAATTCTCTCCCCACTACTCCCCTGCTCCCCACCCCAAAAAGCCAAGCATTCTAATTTCCCCTATCACCAATCTGCCCTCCCTTCTAACATCCCTCCCTTCCCTTATCCTCATCTTCTCTTTTGTCCTGTAGGGCAAGATAACTTTCTATACCCCATTATCTGCATTTCTATTTCCTAGTTGCAAGAACAATACTCAACAGTTATTCCTCAAATTTTGAGTTCCAACTTCTCCCCATCCCTCCCTCCCCACCTATTTCTTTTGGGAAGGCAGACAATTCAATACAGGCCATACCTGTATAGTTTTGGAAATTACTTCCATAATAGTCGCGTTGTGTATGACTATCATTCCCTCCATCCTATCCGGTCCCCCATTGTTTCTATTCTCTCTTTTGATCCTGTCCCTCCCCAAGAGGGTTGGCTTCAAATTGCTCCCTCCTCCCACTGCCCTCCCTTCTATCATCCTCCTACCCTACTGATCCCCTTCTCCTCCACTATCCTGTACTGTAAGACAGGTTTTCATACCAAAATAAGTGTGCATTTTATTCCTTCCTTTAGTCGAATGTGACAAGAGTAAGCTTCATGTTTTTTCTCCCACATCCCCTGTTTTTCTCTCCACTGAAAAGACTTTTATTTGCCTCTTTTATGAGAGATAACCTGTGCCATTGCATTTCTCCCTTTCTCCTCCTAATATTTTTCTCTCCCATCACCTAATTTCATTTTTTTGAGATATGATCTCATCCTATTCAATTCACCTTGTGGTCTCTGTCTCTGTGTGTGTGTGTGTGTGTGTGTGTGTGTGTGTGTAATCCCACCAACTACCTAGATACTGAAAAAAGTTTCAAGAGTTACAAATATTATCTTTCCATGTAGGAATGTAAACAGTTCAACTTTAGTAAGTCCCTTATGATTTCTCTTTGCTGTTTACCCTTTCATGCTTCTCTTGATTCTTGTGTTCAAAGGTCAAATTTACTTATCAGCTCTGGTCTTTTCATTAAGAATGCTTGAAAGCCCTCTATTTCATTGAAAGACAATTTTTTCCCTGAAGTATTATACTCAGCCTTCCTGGGTAGGTGATTCTTGGTTTTAGTCCTAGTTCCTTTGACTTCTGGAATATCATATTCCACACCCTTCAATCCCTTAATGTAAAAGCTGCTAGACCTTGTGTTACCCTGGTTGTATTTCCGCAATACTTCAATTGTTTCTTTGTAGCTGCTTGCAATATTTTCTCCTTGACCTGGGAACTCTGGAATTTGGCCACAATGTTCCTAGGAGTTTCTCTTTTTGCATCTCTTTCATGTGGTGATCAGTGGATTCTTTCAGTATTTATTTTGCCCTCTGGTTCTAGAATATCAGGGCAGTTTTCCTTGACAATTTCATTAAAGATGATTTCTAGGCTCTTTTTTTTGATCATGGCTTTCAGACAGTCCCATAATTTTTAAATTGGCTCTCCTGGCTCTATTTTCTAGGTCAGTTGTTTTTTCCATTGAGATATTTCACATTATCTTACATTTTTTCATTCTTTTGGTTTTGTTTTGTGATTTCTTGGTTTCTCATAAAGTCGTTAGCCTCCCTCTGTTCCATTCTGATTTTGAAAGAACTATTTTCTTCGGTGAGCTTTTGAATTTCCTTTTCCATTTGGCTAATTCTGCTTTTTAAAGCATTCTTCTCTTCATTGGTTTTTTGAACCTCTTTTGCCTATCGAGTTAGCCTATTTTTCAGGGTGTTATTTTCTTCAGCATTTTTTTGGGTCTCCTTTAGCAAGGTGTTGACCCACTTGTTATGCTTTTCTTTCATCTCTCTCATTTCTCTTCCCAGTTTTTCCTCCACCTCTCTAACTTGATTTTCCAAATCCTTTTTGAGCTCTTCCATGGCCTGAGCCCATTGAATATTTATTTTGGATGTTTGGGATACAGAAGCCTTGACTTTTATGTCTTTCCCTGGTGGTAAGCATTGTTCTTCCTCATCTGAAAGGATGGGAAGAGGTATTTGTTCACCAAGAAAGTAACCTTCTATAGTCTTATTTTTTTTCCTTTTTTGGGCATTTTCCCACCCAGTTACTTGACTTTTGCGTCCTTTGTCAAGAGTAGGGTATACTCTGTGCACTTGTAAGATATCAGTTCCTCCAAGGTGGCACAATCAAGTGTGTGCTGGTCTGGGTGCAGGGAAGGATTTTTGTGCCCAGAATTTAGGAGTATTTCCTCTCCACACACACCTGACCTCCAGTTCTGCCAAGCTAAGCACTGGGAGGGTTGTGGTGGTGGTGATTCAGGCAAGCTGTGAGGGCAGGGCCTCCATTCAGTGGAGACAAAGACCAGCTGCCTCAGGGTGCCTACACAGGGCTGAGGTAAGACTCAGCTCTTCAGTGCCTCCAGGGGTTTTTACAATCCAGCTATGGTCTCAAGCTTCTGTAAGGGCTGCCCTGAGAACTCCTGCCACCTACCCGATATGAATGCCCTTCTCCCTTCCTGGCCAGCTGGATAAACCCCATCACTGACCTTTGGCGCCTGTGGGTTGAGGGATCTGCGGACCCTCTGCTGCTGGGACTGGGGATTTCACGAGTGGAGATTCCGCCCCAGAGGGCTGTTTATGAGCCGTTTGTGCATGGCCAAGGCTGGGCTGGGCTCCGTGCTCTGAGCTCAGCTCTCTTCCATTCTGTTGTTCTCCACTTCTGCTGCTCCAAAATTTGCTGAGAGTTCCTCCTTGCAGGTGTTTTATGGGCTGTGTGGGGGCAGCCTCCATATGTGTGTCTTTCTACTCTGCCATCTTGGCTCTGTCCCCCCTCAACATTTGTTTTACAGAGATGAATGATGCTACGAAACATTAAAGAGTCAAGACGACCTACTAAAAAGAAAAGTCTATTCATTTGGACAAATATTCACTAATGACCTACTATGTACAGAAATCTATGCTAGACAATGGAAAAAAAGACAACAGTTAGATATGACCGGATTATATGAAATTTATTACTTAGCACTGGAATATACACATGTAAGTATTTATGTGAAAATGACACAAAAATATGTTAGAAAGACACAAAATGCTATGTGATATTCAGAGGTGAGATAAGGCATGAGGATTTCAGATTTACTTTTTAGTTAGGATTTTTATATTGGATTGAAAATTCTATAAATATCCTATTAAAGTTAAGTAGTTCATGAATAAAGAAGAGTAGCATTCACAGGGACTTCATTATTTCAGGTACCTTTTCCTAGGTCATTGTGCTTACTCTCTTTGTTGACAAAAATGGACATTTTTGGAGGAAGAAGTTCTGGTCATTTAAAATTTCTAGGCCTAAATGTTACATCTATAAAGTCTTAATGCTGTACAAGATTATGTCTATGATTTCTGCTATCTTTGAATAAATGATTTTAGCTTGCCTCTGTCACTTGTTGAGTTTTTTATTTTCTATGCTTCTTTGGTGAAAACAAAACTGATTACATAAAAAAAGTTGCCCAGCAGTCTATTAGATGATAGTTTTCTAAGAACACAGCTAAGCTGGTCCTTGGACAATGGACAGAATTCCATCACTGATGTTCTACTGAATGTCTTTATAGCCTGACAAAGCTTTCCAAAATCTGCATTTACTGTGCAAAGGCTTTGAGAGCCTAGGCTCGACAACAAACATGTATGAGGCATTGGATTTGGAATTACCAAAGATTCACAAAAATTGAATATAAATGCTTAGGAAATTGCTTTGTGTGTATACACAGACACACACACAAATGCATATGTATATATAGTCTTCTAAATATATCATATACATTCTTTTGAAGTTATTTATGTATTCTACTACATATTAATAGCATTCAATTCTATTCAAAACTTGCATCTTTTATGTTTTGTGATTATTTTTGCTGTTAAATGTCTCTGAATCCTCTGATAATGCAGAAATGCCCCAGAGAAGCACTGAGTACGGTAGTGGGAAATTCCTTAAATATAGTTTTGGAATCAAGAAGGAATAGGAGACAAGCTCTTCTCTGTCACTGAAGTTCACAAGTCACAAATCTAATTCAGCACTCTGTAAAAATCTCATTATAGGAAAAAATATAGGCTTCATACCCCACTTGAACAAAAGATACTATCAGAATTCCAGGTCCACAAACATTTATTAAGTGATTGCTCTTTTAAGCACTGAAGATACAAATAGGGAAAAAAATAGATAATCCCTCATCTCAAGTGGCTCATAGTGTAATTTAATTAATTAATGCATAAAATATTATACACACAGACACAGACACATACAGGCATATGTGGTTTTGCATATATGTATGTATTTATAAACGTGTGTATTTATACATATACGTATACATGCAAACATTCAGAAATGTGACATATGCCTAAAGCACATAAATATATGTGTGTATATATACATACATGTCCACATTTGATTGAATAAATACATACACATACAGCTATATTTATCTCTCTGTCTATTCATATATCCTCCATCTATAGATGGAAAAGCCTGAAAATCCTAAGGGTCCAGCGACTAGGAAGTGGAAGGCTTATCTTCTTTATAGGGTATCACTACCTGCTACTATATGGCTATCAATTGTATAATACTATAGCCTACACAAAACTAAAGTTTGGCATAATTACAAGGCAACAAAGAGATTCAGAATAAATAAGACATAAATATAGACACAAATGAGTAGATGCTTGTATGTATAAAAATAAAACAAAATCATACATCCAGTCTAAAAATAAATGAAAAATAGCAGTATGACTGTTTTATGTTCACTGGAAGCAGGAATAGACATATGACCTTATTTAAAACCATTTTTCATTGTAGATCATAATATATGTTTCCTTTAACAATGTTGTATATGGTGATATGGTATTTTAGAACAAAACAGAGCAATGTAGCAGGCCTCACTTAATCCTTAGAGAAGACACATGAGTAAAGAAACCATTAATAAAAACAACATTGCTTCACACCTGCTAGCAACTTGGCATATGATAGGATGAGTGAGAATCAATGCTCAAAGCAGTAAGAGTTACAAACTGCTAGAAAATGCTCATGTGACATAATAGGGTTTTTTTTTTTAAATAACATAAGTAAAGTCATAAGTAACAATGACAGATTATAAATCCTTTTTCAAAGACTTACTTAAAAGAAAAGAGTCAAAAACTGTTTTAACTACAGCTTAAAATAATGTAGGATGTAGGCAAAAGTGAAGAAAATGCCCAAGGAGTTTAGTTTGGGGCTAGTAATTAGATTCTACCTAAGGAAATACAGGAAAAATTTATTCTAGAAAGCATAGATGTCCTTGTTGAATAGCGCATTGATTCTAAAGTAGGTATATAACACCAAGATTTTTGCAAGGCTTATCTAAAAATGAGGGTGATTAGGAGAAATGGATAGATATCTCTAAAATCTTGGTCAACTCTCTCCAAGGAATATTAAGATTTCAGCATAGAGGGTAGTAGAGAAAGGGGTCATGAGACTCACTTCTCTGATCTCCTTGGAGAGTAGAGACTAAATGTTTTCCCTAAAAAGCAACGAGCCTCCTATCTTCCTTGTTTTTTGTCCATTACAGTGAAGTATAATTTAAGATTCCATCCATATGGTTATGTCTGTTGCATCAAATGATAGTTATACAAAAGACCATCACAAATAGTAAATAGCAAAAAAATCCATTTAGTCAAACAGAAAGTAAAAAAGGAATTGGTATTCATCGAATTGAATGTACAAGAAAATACGCAAAAGTGGATTAGTTCTTTAGGCAGGAATTAGCCATAAATTCACTCACTGAAGGGGATATTCCTCAAATTCCCTCTAGAGACAAGTTGGAAATCAGGGACATATTAAGGAACACACTTTCCCTCTGTTTTTTCTATGTAAAATTAGTAGTGGAGAGAGAACTTGAGTCACTACATGCCTCCTGCTCTTTGTGGAAGAATGAGGAAAGCCATATAGCTCCAAAACTGTCATACATTTCTACCCTTCATGAAGTCAAGCATGGTTCCATCATCATTTCATCCTTTAGATTGGAGAGTTTTATGCAAAACATTCTAGGTATGAAACCCAGGTTACACATCCAAATACAGATACCATTATCACATGCATATTTATTATACACACATAAACATATATACATATAGTTATGTAGTCTAGAATGTGTGTGCAACAACATTATCATCACACCATCACCACCATCATCATTATCCTCAACATAATCATCATCATAATCATGACCTACCATCAAAACAAATGGATTTTTACTTCTCCTAATAGACTTATTCAATAATCCACAACGTCTAGATTTATCTCTTAGGTCATTGGTGGTACACATTGCAAAATGACTGGTCCGAGGCCAATGCCTTGTCATGAAATCATATGCTCAGCATATGGACTAAATTGATAATATTGACTTTATTATTGCCATCTTACAATCAAGTGAGTTGTCCACCAACAGTTATTCATGAGTATTCTGTTTGCAATTAACCTTGTATTACTGTTGCTCTCACTCTGACTGTTACAGAATTCCTTATCTCATCAAAATCAGTAGAAGTCTAAAGAGAGTCGCTGCAAAGAGTCTGTGAATTTATAAGCACAAATACTTCCATTTTATCATTACATTTTGTTAATAAGTATTAATTGTTTAATTTAAACAGGGATTAGTTGCATCTCTTCCATTTCAAGACTCAGTAGAAGCCACAAAGAAAATGGGAGGGACAAAGTATTGAATCTGAAGTCACAGAGTCTGGGCAAGTTCTAAGTTTAAATTCTAATTCCAACAATAAATATCTATGTGTCCCTAGGTTAGTCACTTGCCCACTATCTGCCTTGAGGAAGTCCCTAGGACTTTCCTATTAAGCCTTATATCATTTGCTGTCATAAATTTGTAGATTATGGATTGAGTATGCCCTGAAGTAATACTTCCACTAGACACTGCTTGGAAGTGTTATCTTTATTAAATCACATAGAAATGATATCATTAAGTGAACAATTTGATTCCAGTGTATACGACCTGAAAAGGGAAAATGAATAGGGAGCACTCCTCTAGGGACCAACATCTAACATTCTCACCAAATCTAACTATATTTGTGAACTATGTTGGGGAGTATCCATATAGGTAATTATCTGTATTGGTTAAATATATTAAATTCTTGGGTATAAAAGAAAGGCTAGATGATGCAAATTCAAATCATAATAACCCATGAAATAACCCATGTCTTCAAACATATTATGGAGTTTTTAAAAAAATTATCAAGAGTTGTACTAAAAAAGGACTGTGAAATATATGGATATTTCCATATTAGCAATGCATCAAATTACTTTAGTGTTATACATTTTTAGTAATTTAGGTACATCTTCCTAGAAAACTAAAAGCTTGGAACCCATAGTGCGCTGATGCTACTCATTGCTTTGCATCAGTGCAAACCTAGGCTTGGGATTCATAAGTTCTAAGTTTCAACCAAAAAATTCCCCCAAATGATATCTTGAATTAATCAGGGCCATGGATTTGAAAAGTGTAAAGGAATATAAAGTAGGGAATAATTGTTAAAAATGAAAAAAAAAATACTCAAGGCCATTAACCTAATGAGAAGCACTGAAGCATTACCAGTCTCTAGGATTTGGCATTCCTAGAAATGCTGCCCAACTTAATTCTGGACTAGAGAAGCA
Organism: Notamacropus eugenii; assembly: GCF_028372415.1. Classification (NCBI taxonomy): domain Eukaryota; kingdom Metazoa; phylum Chordata; class Mammalia; order Diprotodontia; family Macropodidae; genus Notamacropus; species Notamacropus eugenii. Next base: position 132,671,423 of record NC_092873.1, on the reverse strand, counting down.
AGGCATCAAATTTGGAGGTTGCAGTGAAGAGGAAATAAAAAGGTTCAGTTCACTCAAAGTCATCGTTATGATGTGATTAATTTAGCACTTCAATTGTTCAAGAACTATAAAGGTGGAGAGCCTCTTAGATTATTAAAATAGAAAGAGGAATGATGTGCTGTTGAGTATATTTGAAATATGAGGTAAATTCTCAGGTTTATGTAATTAGATAATGTAGATAAGGTGTTTAAAAAACAATGAAATAAAATGTGAATTTAGAAAACTGTTTTTTTTTGAATTTTTAATTCAAGAACAAATCTATAATTTTCACAATGTAGAAATTTTTTTAAAAAGTTGCAGGTGAAATTTCCAAACTATTTTACACAATTTGATGTTTCTTTAAAATGCATAACAAAGTTATAGTACAAATTTATTTTTTTCTTCTCTAGGGAGGGTTTCTGTCTCACACACAATTCATACATATGTACCCAATACATATATGTATATACAGACAATACATCACTGCATATGTGTGTATATGTATATGCATATATGTATGTGCACATATGTGTGTGCATGCATGTATGTGTATATAAAATCATTCTTTGTGTACTTCTACTTACGAGTGTTTTCTCTAGATGCAGATATTTATCTTCCTAAATAGTTAATTTGGGTATTTATGGTCTCCAAAATGACTTATTTGCTTAAAGTTTTTCTTAAAACAATATTCCTGTGAATGGAGTAAAGATGACAGAATACAAGCAGGGACTTGCATTAGCTCTCCCTAAACCTCTCCAAATACCTTTAAAAATGACTCTAAACAAATTCTAGAACGATAAATATCACAAAAAGACAGAAAAAAAACAATATTACAATCCAGAACAACTTAGGAGGTTAGTAAGAGAAGACATTTGCAAAAGGGTAGGGTAGAAACATAGGTCAACACTGGCCTAGGCAGGCTTGACCTCAACAAACCAGGTGTCATGGTGACTGAATCAATGGAAGCAGTGATGTTTTCCAGGACTGTCAGCCCACAGACTCTAAAGACAACTTTGATGGTCAGTAGAAAAGTGAGCTGAAAGTGGAGAACAGTTCAGTAGAGGCTGTGTCAATGCAGACTGGGCCCTAGCAAACCATGAAGAGAACTAGAGAATCACTGAATCAGCAGCAGCGGCTTATGGATCTCTCACAGATGTTAAAGGGTTTGAACAACTGGTCAAAAGGAGATTATGTGGGTCTCACTGCTGGAACAGGTAATAGGCCTCTGTGGCTTTGCACATATTCAAATTCAGGTCAAATTCCTGGGTGGCAATCCCAAAGCAAGTAGGAGCACTAGCACATCAAAACTTGCATCTACAGTGGAAAGGGGACACTCATCACAACTGCAGGGCAGAAAAAAGTGCTTGTGTTCCCTCACAGACCAGAGAAAAGGCCAAGAGAGTAGTAAAAAGACCTCTCCTTTGATCATAACATCATGGAAAAACTGAAAACTTATGGCTCCACAGAGTGTGAGTTCAATATAAAGGCATGATATCTCTAAAAAATAAAAGTAATATAGAAAAGAGGAAAGTATTGGGAGAAAGGGAAAGGGAGAGGTAGAATGGGGTAAATTATGTCACAAAGAAGAGGTAATAAAATGTTTTGTTTTTTTTTTACAATAGAGGGGGAAAGAAGGGGAAGAAGCAAAATGGTGGCATAGAAGCAAGAATTTGCTAGAGCTCTCCCCCCAAACCCCTCAAAAAACCTGTGAATAGTTACTCTAAACAACTTCTAGAGTAGGAGAAACCACAAAAGGACAGATTGAAGCAAATTTTCAGGCCAATACAACCTAGAATATTAACAGGATGGATCTATAGCACCTGGTTGGGAACGGAGCACAGTTTGGTGTGGGGGCCATGACAGGAGTGTGACAGACCTGAAGAGGGCCTTAAGGGATGAAGTCCCTGATAGCTGCTGCAATTTTCAGGTTTCTTAACCCACAAACACAAAAAAACAGCTTCAAAGTCAGTGAGAAGTATCTCTCACTTGCTGAGATGGAAACATAGTTTGGGCCCAGTCCCAGCCCTGGCCCCAGTCTCAGGGTGGTGGAAGTCACTGCTGAAGCAGAGGCTGATTCTGGATCCCTCCACTAAACAACAAGCTCAACGTCAAGTAATTGACTGGGAAAATGAGCAAATGGAAGAAAAAGGAACAGAATATAGATTTGTACTTTCTTGGTGAAGACATATTTTCCTATGTCATTGGTGAAAAGCAAGATCAAAATATACAACCAGAAGAAGAAAATGAAGCCAAAGTTCCTGCATCCAAAGCCTCCAAGAAAAATATGAATTGGTCTCAGTCCATGGGAGAGCTCAAATACTGAAAATCAAGTAAGAGAAGTAGTGGAAAAATTGGGAAGAGAAATGAGAGTGATGAAAGAAAATCATGAAAAAGTAGTCAACAGGAGGGCAGAGCCAAGACAGTGGAGTACAAGCATGGAGTTGCTTGAGCTCTCCCCACAAAGCCCTTAAAATACCTATAACAAATTGCTCTAAGCAAATTCTAGAGCACCAGAAGCCTGCTGAGAAACAGATTTCCAGGCCAAGACAAACTGGAAGGACAACAGAAAAGGTCTATTGCACCAGGCTTGGAGTGGAGCACAGCCTAGCACGAGTCACACTGGCACAGACTGGACTGGAATAGGTTTCAGGTCACTGAACAATGGGCAGCTGCTGTGGTGTCCAGATTTCTCAACCCACAAAACCAAAGACTGCTTCAAAGGTCAGAGAAGAAGCTCTTTAACCTGGTTGTGAGGGGAACATGATCTGGCCCCAACCTAAGTCCCAGGGAGAAGCAGACACTGCTACAGGAGCACCTGTTTCTGAAGCCCACGGCCTACAGACAGTGGGGGAATGAGTGACTGATTTGGGTCTCAGTTCTGAGTGGTGGTCTTGGGTTGAAGAGGAGCACTAGCGTGGTGGAGCTGGTGGCTGCTGTGGAGAGGGAATCCTATTCACTTTTCCAGGACGGAAAAGAGTGCTTGTGGTTACTTAAAGACCAGAGTGCAGTGCAGAACAGGAGTAAACACTACTCCCTTGACTATATCACTTTGGAGAAACTGAGAACTTGCAGGTTCCTAGAGATATCTCAGAGAACAGCTGCACAAAATCTCTAAAGCCTAGAGTACTATACCATGCACTTGAAGAATGGCTGAAAAGTCAAGTAACTGGCTGAGAAAATGCCCCCAAATGGGCAAAATAAGAGTGCAGAAGGTTATGTTCTTGGTGAAAAGGTATTTTCTTCCATACTTTCAGATGAGGGAGAATAAAGTATATCATCAGAGGAAGATATCAAACTCAAGACCTCTACATTCAAAACCTCCAAAAAAATGTGCAATGGTTTCAGGCCATGGAACACCTCAAAAAGGATTTTAAAATTCAAGAAAGAGAGGGGGAAGAAAAATTAGAAAGAGAAATGAGAGCAACACAAAAAAATCATGAAAAGCGAGTCAACAGTTTGCTAAAAGAGACACAAAAAATGCTGAAGAAATTAACATCTTTACAAACAGACTAACCCAAACAGCAAAAACTGTCCAAAAGCTAATGAGAAGAAGAATGTATTAAAAAGCAGAATTCGTCAAATGGAAAAGGAAAGTCCAAAGTTAACTGAAGAAAATAGTTCTTTAAAAATTAGAATGGAGCAAATGGAAGCTAATGATTTTATGAGAAACCAAGAAATTATAAAACAAAACCAAAAGAATGAAAAAAAATAGAAGACAAAGTGAAATGTCTCATTGGAAAAACAACTGAACTAGAAAATAGATCCAAGAGAGGTGATTTAAAATTCATTGCTTTATCTGAAAACCACAATGGGAAAAAGAGCCTAGACATTGTCTTCCAAGAAATTATCAAGGAAAACTGCCCTGATATTCTAGAACAAGAGGGTAAAATAGAAATGGAGAGAATTCACTGATCACCTCCTAAAAGAGATCCCAAAAGGAAAACTCCTAGGAGTGTTGCAGCCAAATTCCAGATTTCCTAATTGAAGGAGAAAATATTACAAGCATCCAGAAAGAAACAATGAAGTACTGTGAAAATACTATCAGATAACTTAGGATTTAGCAGTTTCTACATTAAGGAACAAACGGACTTGGATTATGATATTCCAGAGGTCAAAGGAGATAGGATTAAAAACAAGAATCACCTACCAAGCAAAATTGAGTATAATACTTCAGGAGAAAAAAATGGAATTTCAATGAAATAGAGGACTTCCAAGCATTCTTGTTGGAAGTAACGTAGCTGAATAGAAAATTTGACTTTCAAATACAAGAATCAAGAGAAACATGAAAAGATAAAGAGGAAAGAGAAGACTTAAGGAACTCAATAATGTTAAACTGCTTACATTCTTACATGGAAAGATGTTATGTGTAACTGATGTGATCTTTTTCAGTATCAGGGTATTTTTTCAATATTAGGGTAGTTAGAGGCATATGTCTATATTTATATCTACATATCTACATATATATATGTATATATATATATACATATATATATATATATACATATATTTGATAGGTAAGTACACACAAACACACACACATATAGACAGAGGACACAGAGTGAGATGAATATGAAGGAAGAATACCTAAAAAATAAAATTTACTGTTGAGTGGAATGTACTAGGAGTAAGAGAAAGGGAGAAATAGAATGTAGCAAATCATCTCATATACAAGAGGGAAGCAAGAGCTTATACAATGGAAGGGGAAAGGGAGGAGATGAAATGAAATAATTGAGTCTGACTCCCATGGGATTTGGCTTAAGGAGGGAATAACACACACTCAATTGGATATGGAAATCTATTTTACCCTGCAGGAAAGGAAGGGAAAGGGAGATAGGAGAGGGAAGATAATAAAAGAGACAGCAAATTGGGGAAAGGAATAATCAGAAGCAAACACAATTGTAGAAAGGCAGGTCAAGGGAGAGAATGGAATAAATAAAGGGCAAGATAGGACAGAGGGAAGTATGGTTAGTATTTTACAGTATAAATATTTTGAGAGGACTTTGCATTGTTACACATATGTTACCTATATTTTATTGCTTGTTTTCTCAATGAGGGTGAGTGGGGAGGGAGGGAGAGAATATGGAACTCAAAGCTTTAAGACTGAATGCTAAAAATTGTGTTAGCATGCAACTGGAAATTGAGGTATACAGACAATGGAGTATAGAAATCTATTTTGCCCTACAGGAAAATAGAAGGGAAAGGGGATGGAAGACGGGTGGGTAAGAGAAGGGAGGACAGACTGGAGGAAGGGGTGAATGGGGTGCATGCTATCCTGGGTTGGGGGTTGGGGAACGATGGGGAGAATATTTTGAATTCAAGTTTTTGTGGAAGTGAATGTTAAGAACTAAAAAATTAATAAAATATATATTTAAAAATTGTTTTTGCATGCAACTGGGAAATAAGATGTACAGGCAATGGAATATAGATATCTATTTTGCCCTACAGGAAAACAGAAGGGATGAGAATGGAAGAAGGGGTGACAGAAGGGAGGACACACAAGGGGAAGTGTTGGATGGGGTGCACACTGTTCTGGGTTGTGTGGGGGAGATAAGGAGAAAATTTTGAGTTGAAATTGTTGTGGAAATCAATGTTGAAATCTCATAATAAATAAATAAATTCCAAAACTGATTCCTGACCATGTATGTGTAGAAGTATATGGTCTCTAAGATACCTTCTAATTCACTGTCCAGTTGTTTTTTTAATTACGTTTTTTTCTGTTTTCTAAAATCACTTCCCTTAGTCTTAAATTTTCTCCCCATCCCTCCCCACTCCTTTGAAATGGCATGCAATCTTATACGGGTTCTACACTGTACACTCACATTTTATTAAACTCATTTTCACATTTGTCATGTTGCATAGAAGAATTAAAATGAATGGGTTAAACCATGAGAAAAAATAAATCAAAACAAAACATAACATAGGACAAAATAGTCTGCTTCATTCTGCAGTCTAATTCCATAGTTTTTTCTCTGGATGTGGATGGCATTTTGCTTCAAGAGTCCTTTGGGAATGCATAGTTTTTTCCCTGGATGTGGATGGCATTTTGCTTCAAGAGTCCTTTGGGAATGTTTTAAGTCCTTCCATTGCTGTGAAGGGCTAAGTATATCAGAAACAGACCTCACACATTGTGACTGTTACTATGTATAATATTCTCCTGTTTCTGCTCATTTCACTCAGTATCAATTCATATTAGCCTTTCTAGGCCTTTCTGAAGGCCTCCTGTTTATCATTATTTATTGCACAGTACAATTCCATTACATTCATATACCATGATTTGTTCAGTTATTTTCGAATTGATGGGCATTCCCTTGATTTCAAGTTCTTAGTCACTACAAAGAGAGATACTATAAATACTTTTGTACATATGGGGCCAGTCATTTTGTGACAGCATAGATTTTATGTAAACATTCCCTGTGCATAATGCCCATCTCAATAAAGGACGTATGACTTAAAAAAAAAAATCAACTAGTCAACGGCTATTTCAAAAATATTTAAATTTAAAATATTTTAAAAAGGGATCATTGACCCCTTAAAAGTTGCTTTTCTTTTAGAAAAGCAGATCAAAGAACTTTGATAACAGGCCCTCCTGTGTATTCGAGGTATTTCCTTTTACAACTGATGTAAAGTGAAATATATTACATACAAAGTTAGTGTAATATTGTAAGATGTTCAACTGTAAATGATTTAGCTATTCTCAGCAATTCAATGATCCAAGACAACTCTGTAGGACCTATTATGAAAAACAGTGTCTATCTCCAGACCAGGAATAGATGGTGTCAGAATACTGATTGAAACCTGTTTTTGTTTTGTTTTGTTTTTACTTTCCAATTTTTCATAAGGGATTTTTTTTGTCTGTGTTTTCTTTCACAACTTGACTATTGTGGAAATGCTATTTTTTTACATTTCTACACATGTACAACCTTTATCAAATTGCTCACTTCCACAATGAGAGTGAAGGTGAGGGAGGAAATGAGATAATTTAATACTCCAAGTCTTACAAATGAATGATAAAAATGCTTTTGCATGGAACTGGGGGAAAATAAAATGCTAAATAAATACAAAAAGACCATTATTGCTGTTATTTTATACAATATTCTGTTGTTTTTGCTCATATCACTTTTTATTATTTCATGCAAGTCTATACATGTTTTTTCTAAGATCTTCAAGTGCATGTTTTCTTATAGCACAGTTGCATTCCATCACCATATTATAATATAACTTGTTCAACCATTTCCTATTTGTTTGGCAACCTTACAATTTACAATTCTTTGCCACTACAAGAAGAATTGATATAAACATTTTAGGACACAAAAATATTTTTCCTTTCTCCCAATCACCTTAGAAAACAGAACTCTTAGTGGTATTGCTGAGTCAAATGGTATAGGAAGTTTAATAACTCTTTGGGCATAATTCCAGATTGTTTTCCAAAACATTTGGATCAATTCACAGTTTTGCTTACAGTAAATTGGTGTCTCAGTTTTTCCACATTCCCTCCCACATTTGTTGCTTTCTTTCAATCATTTTAGCCATTCTGAAGAGTATAAAATGATTATCTCAACGTTGTTATTTTTAAAATTTGCATTTATCTAATCAAAAATGAATTGGGACATTTTTAAATGACTATAAATTATTTTGACTATTATATTGGAATAGTGCTTTCTGTATCCTTTGACCATTTGTCAGTTGTGGAATGACTCATTTTCAAAGATTAGACAAAATTGTTTATAATAATAGAGGTATGCCATTATCTGAGAAATTCTCTATAATTTTTTTTTTCAGATTTTCTGCTGTCCTTTTGATTTTGGCAAATTTGTTTTATTGTCACAAAACATTTTTAATGCAATCAAATTGTCCATTTTAAATCTCACTCTGTATTCTGTCTCTTGTTTATTGAAAAATTGCTTACCAATTCAAAAGTCTATTAGGTAATATATTCTATATTCTTCAAATTTTCTTGCAATATCTCTCTTCATAACTAGGTCATGTATCTATTTTGACCTTATCTTGGTAAACAGTGTTAGGTATGTGTCTATGGACAGCTTCTGTCACATTACTTTCCAGTTTTCCCAATAATTTTTACCAAATAACAAATTCTTATACCAAAATATCATAATAACACAGGTAAAATATGAGGTTACATTTTTAATTGCTTCAAAAAATTTTGTATTCATTTTGTTCTATTAATCTCCTTTTATAAGTTTTAACCAGTATCAGATAGCATTGATAATCAATACTTTTAATATAATTTTATATATGATATAGCTAAACCTCCTACATTTACATTTTTCATTAATTCTTTTGATTTCTTGACTTTTTTCAAAATAAATTTTATTTTTCTCTTAATTCAGTAAAATATTTTGGGAATCTAATTGGGAATCCAACGAATATATAAATTAATTATGTAATTTTTTTTTTATTTTGATGGTATTGGCCCCACTTATTCAAAAACAATGTTTCTCCAGTTATTTAAATCTGATTTTATTTGGTTAAGAAGGGAGGTTTTACAAATATTTTTTTTGATATTATTCTATCAAGTGAGTTCCTAGGTATTATATATTATCCAGAGTAATTTAAAATGGAGTTATCTTTTTCTTATCTTTTATTATTTTATTGTTATCTTTTCTTACACAGCTTTGTTTGTGATATATAGGAATAGTGATTATTTATGTGGATATACTTTATATCGTACTACTTTGATAAAATGATTAATTGTTTCAACTATCTTTTTACTGAGTCTTTGGAATTTTCTAAGTATACCATGATAACATCTACAAAAAGAGATACTTTTATTATTACCTCATTCCCTATTTAGATTTCTTTTGTTTTTTCTTCTCTTATTGGGCTGATTTCCCATGCAATATAGGAAATGATATTGAATAATATCATTAACAATGGACTTCCTTGTTTCTCACTTGATCTTACCGGAAAGGCTTTTGCTTATTCTCCTTACTAATAATGCTCGCTGGTGTTTTTAGAAAAACACTTTTTTTTCATCAATTTAAGGAAAAATCTGTTTGTCCCAATACTTTTAAATGTTCTTAAATAGAAATGATTGTTGTATTTTAACGCAAGCATTTTCTTCATCTATTCACATAATCGGATTTTTACTATAATTATTGATAAAATCAATTGTGTTAATAGTTTTTCTTATGTTAAACCATCCCTGCATTCTGAATATAAATCCTAGGTAATCATTGTGTGCAACTTTTGGAATGTATTGTTCTAATGTTTTAGCTAGAATTTTATTTATATTTTTTAAACAATATTCATTAATGAAATTGGTCTATACTTTTCTTTCTTTATTTTTATTCATCATTCTTTAGGTATCACTATGCTATTTGTTTCTTAAAAGTAGTTAGTAGGAACCCTTCTTTGCCTATTTTGTCATGTTACTTATTAAGTATTGAAATTAGTTTATTTTTAAATATTTGCTAGAACTCATTTGTAAATCAATTATAGAATGGTACCTTTTCTTTAGGAAGCATGTCTGTTGCTTGTTCAACTTCTTAATTTTTTCTTTTTTTTAAGGTGCAGAGTAGCATGTTGCACATTTAATATTGTTTCTAGAACCCAGTTCCATTCACAAGTGAATAAATAATCTGTATACAATAAGTTATTTGGTTTTGCAATTCTTAAAGAAGCTTGCCCTTTATCATACAGGATGAGACTGCTTGTGACTTGGGAAAAGGTCACAGGATCTCAAAAGAGCCAGCAGTTTTTAGAATGCTAGTCTTCTGACAGTACAAATACCTTATCCCATATTTTGGGTGTGTTCTAGAATTGCCTATTTTTATAGTTATGATATCTGCATGTATTCCTCTTTATTAGTAGTTGTTCTCCTGTGTAAATATTTTTCTTTCAGGTTTCTGAATACAATATTCATATGCAGATTAGTGAGGTGATGTGATGTTTTCTGATGTGGATTGTGACTATTCAAAGGAGAGAGGATTCTGAAACATGCACAAAACTTTAATCTATATGTATGTAACAATGTTCCAAGTTAATCTTTCAACTTGTGTCAGACTTTCTCATCTACTCATCCAAATTTTCATTGCTTTCAGTTTTGTACACTAGGAAGAATACAATAAAGTATTCAGATGAAAATCACATTTTTTTGTAGTTTTTAAGGGTTAACAATGGATTTTAAAGACACATAGGGTAAAAATAACACATTAAATAAGGGGGAAAAAAGAATCATGGGGTAAACCTGAAAATCAAATGTGGTATATTTAGTTCAATGTACATAAACTTGATACAATTCATACAAAATGTCCTTTGAGTTATTTCTGTAGTGGTTATACTACTCTGCTGAATTATTAGATTCTCCCTTCTGGTCACTATCATAACAACATCACAGAATATATTATTGCAAGGTAATTACCTATGTAATGGACAGATGCAAAGAAATTGTTCTAATGACTTGGTGTGTCACCAGAGAGGTATTAAAAGTTTGCTCTCTGGGCTCTTAGTCTAATTCTTTTTTCAGCCAGTACCCAACTCTTCTGTTTTCTTCTACCAGGCAACAAGTTGACTTAAAAATGGTTATTCATGTATTTCCCAGCTCTCAGTATAAGGTGAAAGCTATAAAAAATGAATATATTAAAGAATGTACTCCAACATTCCTTTATTATTGCCACATAGAGCTGATAAATTCACAGAATAATCAATCAAAGAAAGGAACCTCACTGATAAATATATGGCTGAAAAGTGAGTGTGTCTTCAGACTAGGTCTCTTAGTCAAAAACAACTAACAAAGTTCAAAACAAGTAATGCCCAATCTTACTTTCTTAATACTTCATAAATGAAATTTCCTTATACTTGTGTCCATTTCACAGGGTTCATATTCTCCATTTTTAGAATCAAAGGTTCCTCTTTGAAGAGATCTCAATTTTAAGGTAAAACTTCTGGAGTTACTGAATTCCCACTTTCTTTTCGCTCTTAAAAAGGTATCTGTGAAATCTGAAAAAAAAAAAAAAGATGTAATCCTGCTGATTATGAAATGTTGCACCTTGCTTTTGAATAAACTGAGGATCCTGGGGGAAGAGAGAAGCAAACATGAGTCCAATGGAATGACCCACTCTTGGAAAGCTAACCCTTTCCTCTTTGTCTCTTTGTAGAAGCGAATATTGCTCATTTTAAAATGAGCAGGTGAACCATGAAGCAAATGGTTTAAAACAAGTCCATTTGGTATTTCACGATCCTCATTGATGACAATCAGATCTGTGAAATCTCGTGAGGTATGCTTGGGAATCATTCTTTTCAGAGATAGACCTCTTTGTAATAAACGTGTGAATTTGATATAACAGTGGACAGCTGTTCCCAGAATCACACTCTTCTTCCATGAATTCTGTCTGGTATAGTAATAAGAATCTTGGGAGAAATCTGTCTGTTGAAATGAGAAGCAAATTTATTTGTAGCTTCATCATAATCAACCTCTTCATCCTTAGGATGGATTATTGTCTCATAAGCTCTCTAGCTTTCAATAGTCTTGAGCGGTGGTTTTGGTGGTCCCTTAACTCCAAGTGCCTCTCTCTCTTTTTTAAAGTTTTTCTTAGCTGCTTGTTTTTCTTGTTACTGTTACTTCTTCCAGCTCATGAACGTGAAGTGGCACCGCTGATTTTTCTTTATCTCTGAGATGCTGAAACACTGCAGGAAGTCTGCTTGCTGCACCTGGGGCTGCTGCAGGGCCCCTCTCTCCGTCGTCTCATTCTGGGGGGTGGGGGAAAGGGGATCCCTCCTGGGCGGGAACTATTTGCTTTGTGTTTTGAGGGTTTTAACACCAGCATCCTCGCTGCACCCCTCAACTTCTTTTTCTAAAATAGGTCCATATATAAAGATATTTTGTTTCCTCTTCTGCTGATCTAGGAAGTTTGCATTTCTATAAATATTTTTCCATTTCACTAAAGTTGTTAAATTGTTTGGCATATACTTGGACAAAATAACCCATGATAATTGATTTAATTTTATTTCCCTTAGAGGTATATTCATGCTTTTCATTTTTGATAATAGTGATTTTGTTTTCTTCTCTCTCTTTTTAAAATCAAATCAATTAAATTTAAATCATTTTAATAAAAATAATTAAGAAAACTGGTTCATGACTGGGAGTGCCCGGACTTAAAAAATTCTAATGAATGTATTTCAATACAGATTTTTCTCTTATAATTCTATGCATTTTATTTAATATATTTTTAAATAATGTTCTGAGAAGAGACTGACCATAGACTTCCCCAGACTGACAAAGTGATCTATGAGCCAAAAAAAAAAAAAAAAAGGAATCCATGAAACAGAGGAAGAGGAGAAGTAGGAAGAGGGGGAGGAGAACGGAGAGGAGGAGGTGGAGAACTTTTAGTAAAAATTCATGATTTGTTAAGAATTAATAAATAAAACTTGCAAAATTCCCTATTATCTCTCCTCATCAAAAATTTAAATTTGTTTGTGTCTGTGAATAAATAGAAAATTAATTTATTGTATAAAATTTCTTTCTCACAATTGTTTTAAGTTTCTCTCTCTATATGTGTGTGTGCATGTATGTATTTATGTATGTATATACACATATGCATTTACCTATACATATACACATATATACTCTTTCATTTTACACTTTCATTGCTTTAGGGAAAAGTTTTCTTTCCGAAGAATGGTTTTATCTCTGAAATTAATATTTCTACTCCTTCCTGGTACAATGGAAAGGATTTTTCAGTAAGAGTCAGATGACTAGGCTTTAAGTATTTCTTCTGCTTCCAAAGAACAGTATGTTCATTGGGCTTTAAGCATTTTTCTGTTTTCAATGAGCAGTGTATTTTTCAACAAGTCACTTAAATACAAAATTTAGATTTGGAAAAGACCTCAAAACTTGCCTATCTGAGTGGTGTCAAGCTCAAATATGAATAGAGATCATTAATTGCTCTGTTAGGATCTCTGTAGGCCACATATTGACCTAATTTTGAAATGTAACAGTAACTATGCTTTATTGTATTTTGTTTAGTTTTTAAAGTACTTTCCAATTTTATTTTAAATTACCCCAGCTGCATTTGGAAGTGTTGTGGGGTACTTATTAATGCTTCTGCTCTAATCCAATCAGTCTGTGGCTAAATTGGAATCCCCTCCACAATATCCACAGTGAATATTTAGCATGTCTTCTGTACTTCTAGATTAATACCATGCATAATTCTTTGATTATCAGATGCCATCAACAACAGAAAATGTTGAATACAAATCTCCAATAGGCATATATTTAATTATAATTATGCACAATTAATTATATACTATATATAATACTGCCTATATTTTATTGTATATAAATAAATTTGAAAGAATATCATTGATGAGTGAAAGTAAAATAATTTATTAAGCAGTTATTAAAAACCTCATATACAAATTTAAAAACACAGTCCCTACTGTCAAAGAGCTTGAATTCTAATGGAGAGCTCATAGGTTAGTGATAGGCAGTGAAGGGCAATTTGGAGATAAAAATGAAGTATTATTTGATCCTGGAGTCAATATATAGCCTTTTCAATTTACTGAGTAGGGTAAAGATATGGTCAGACCTGTGCTTGAGGAAAATCACATTGGTAAGTAGTGTGAAGGATGGATGAGGGAGGAAAAATGCACTAAGTCAATAGACAAACAGGGATATCTTGCAGTAGGGAATGAGGACCTGAAATGGTTGACCTACAATTTTTATTGGGTCCAGTCTTGTATCATGGGTCCTTATTTGTACTTGACATATCCACTGCTGATCTTGGATAATTCATATTCTTTATCCACATACCTGAGGCTTCCTCAAAAACCTAGAATAAAATTTTAGTATTTAAGGGAAATTTCTATAAATATTGTTTCCTAGTTTGAAATTCTAAACATGAAGTGAATTAAGCATGTGTGCATGTGGAGGTTGGGGTTGGGAGAATATGATAGCGAGGAAAAGACGATTTTCCAAATGACACTTGAATATGTGCTTCTGTGAGTACCTCATTACCCCTTAGGTTATAACTATGCAGTATGACTGATTCCTAAATCAAAAGACCAGTGCAGAGAAAGAACTGAGTTGAGGAGTTCAAAACCCTGCTACCAGAATCAGGGAACTGTCCCAATTCAGTAAAAGTTCTTTTTGTTACCATTTTGCATTTCCTCTTGTCTATGTTTATCCATAATTCTAACCTTGGAGCACCACAAGTTATACTTTTAGAATAAGTTCATTTTTTTGGATTTTGCTAATTATAAATTTTTTTTTCCTTATCCTTGTGCTGACATCTGTCTTTGCAGTTTCTTGCTCTGCTCAGTGTTTCTTGTTCTACTCTGGTGAGAAGAGGCAGTTAACAAAATAAATCTAATGATTTTTCCATAAGATGACCCTATGATTATTTGAAGAAGCATACATGTCAAGCACCAAAACTTTTCATTTCCTGTTTAAACATACCTCTTTCCTTCCATTGATTCATTGATGACAAAGTTCTAGAGTCATTTAGATTCCGGCAACCCTAATTTTGACTCCAGAGCTTGTAAATATCTTCTTAAAATGTGAGTTTCCAAAACTAAAAGGAATATTCCCAGTATGTTTTGACAGATTTTCATTGTCCAATCTCTTGATGTTAAAAAGAAATAAAAATTAAAATATTGGACCTGATTTCCAGGGTCCCTTTAATTTAGAAAACTCCAATATATATACTGAAAAATTAGATTTTCTTTTGACAGGAACATAGCAAAATCCTCCAATTTCCTTTCTAGTAGGAAACATCTATTTCTAAGTTTGTGGAAAATCCATGCTATTGGCATTAATAATACAAATTGAAATATGGCAATGTGGTGAAGCAGGACTCTGAATCAAGTCTAGTCTCCATACTATAGAAGCAGGATGAAACATAAATTTAAATGATCCTTATGTGAATCTGGTGTGCTTGACTTTTAGTGTTATTATGGAGAACTTGATTGTGGAAGCAAGGAATTGGGAAGAGATATTATATCTTATATAAACATAATACATAGAAATATTGTAACATATGTATACACATATACATAAATTATTAAGAATATATTGTTCATATGTGTATATATGTACATATAGGTTTCAACAAAAGTAGTTAAAAAGAAGTTTGTGTAGAGACAATGCAATTCCAAATGGCGACTCCAAATCTTCGTAACTGCAGATCTTCATATGACACTCATATGTCCATAATTACCATCAAGGGGTGAAAAAATTGTCTCTGTGAAAGTAGTAAGACAGTTTCTGCTGAATTTAGCTAATGTAGAAAAAGGTTAGAGAAGCATCATGATGCAGTACAAAAAGTCCCAAAGTTAGCAACAGAAGACCAACTGCAAGTTCCCAAACCTCCACTAATTAGCTATGAAAAATTAACGAACTCACTAATAGCATGCTTAATAAATGTTTATTTCTTGCATTAACTGTCTGACTTTCAATTTCCTCACTTATAAAATGTGTTTGCTACTTATGAGGATGCAGTTAGGTAATTCATATATTTTTTTCAAATAAGTATGCTAATGCATGCTCATATATCCATATTTGTGAACACTAAAAATGTATATATATATATATATATACATACATACATACATACATACATATATATATATATATATACACAAGGTTCTTTTTTTCAAATTATTATAATGCCATCATCATATTTACACATAAAAATCAACCAAAAAGGCATAAATCTCATGTGAATGTCAATGGAATTTTCCCTGTTTTTTAGTAGAAAAAGAATGCAAATAAGATGAAGAGAATCACTAATATTGCTTTAAAACATGTCTTGAGAAGATACTATAAAAAAGCTCTATAACAAAAGTTTTCCATGTCCTATTCAATGGCCTATTGAACTCAAATTATATTCACTGTATCAATATTCCAAGGCAACAAAATTGGCTCAGTATCTAGGTCTTGATTGTAATAGAATTGGTTCTGTTTTAAAATGGTCAAGCTAGAGAATCAAATAAAAAAAAAAAACAAGATAGTAAATATAAGTAGAGATGGATGACAGTCAAGGCATGAAAGCATACATTCAGGGCAGGTGAACTGTGACAAGAGGTTAATATGAAAGCATAAAAATGCAAGTAGAAAGCAATATAAATGTAACTTCAGGTTAAATGTAGGTGAAAATGGCCAATACAGGGCAAAAGATGAAATGAAGATAGCTAGTGATTGATAACATATGAAAGCTGCACAACCTAAGGATTTTGGAACAGGTCATATTTTTTGTTCATTTTCAATTTCTATAAAATTAATGACATGACAGGGACTATAGAGTTAGAATCAATATATCAATTTCCTGGCTGATGACAGAGATAGAATAGGACTTATAAATTGTAAACTAACATTCTTAGTTTTTTTTTTTCTTTTCTAATTCAGACTCTCTAAACTAGAATAATGACAAATTTATATGCCAAGGCTGATATCATTAAAAACATAAAGAATCTCCTATTAATAATGCATAATATGAATCCCAGAGCTGAAAGAGATTGTAGGGTCATCTAACTCAATGGAACTGATATTGTTTTAGGAAATACTGACATCAGCTGAGTTACAGTGACATATTTCTCCCTAGAGAATAAGGGTTTTAAAAAAACTACATACAATGTGTATGGTTATGCATGCCTATGTGCCCATATACATGCACTGAGTGTATATGTGTATACACATAAAGCTGTTGAATTTCTAAGTCCAAAATCTATTTGTAGTGTATTCTTATTGAAGAGATAGGAAATAGTAAAATTACACAAGACCCTCATGCTTGGCTAAGACTTCAAGCTATCTAGTATAAGCATGGGGAAGGTTGCCATTTTTTGATCTTCAGAACTTAGTCAAGTACTTGGATTATAGTAAGGACTCAGTAAATGATATTTGACTACTTTTATACCCATTTTGCAGATGAGGAAAGTGAGGCTCCTGTATTTTGCACAGTGCATATCATTTAGTAAGTAGATACTAAAGTTTTGTTTACTGAAAAATTGACTCGGAAAATAAGAATAGAAATGCCTAACTGGTTAAAGGTAAAATGCTTAATTGTGAGCAGAAACAAGTGAACATATTGGGGCAAAAATCAAAATTAAGCATGAAGGGATACTAAAACTTTGCCTGAAATAAAAGGTTTTTAAACCTCAATAAAAATCTAGGACATTGTTCCAACTGAAATGCTGAGAAAAAGGAAATGAATGTGTTATCTTTGAATATTCTGCTATTTGAATAGATTTCTGGTTTCAAGGATATTCATGAACATTCTACTTGATAACTCAGATTATATCATTGTCACTTCTATTCAGAGTCTGCTGTAAGTCATGCGTAGACTATCTATGCTGTATGCAAGGAACCCTCCTGTAGACCTCTTGACATTATGTGAGTACCTTTGGAACAGATGACCTAATCATCTGTTTTCCACCTTGTATTTCACCTTACAATATGGGAACAGTCTCTTTTGTCTAGAAATGTATCTCCTCTGCTGTTTCCTTTTTGACATTCTTCAATTGTACTGCCTTTGACATTACATAAAGCCCATTGGTGACCTTTGGATGACCAAAAAAAAAATTTAATTCTTCCTGAACAAGAAGTTTTCTATCTTTTGGGAGGGTGTATCAATATGATGCCAATCAAATTAGAATCTTTTGGGTTTTTTGTTTTACTAAAGTGCCTCTGATTGAATAATGTGTTAAAGAAGATCTTCCCCACCCATTGTTAGGCCTGCTCATTGAGGGAAGCTTGATTAGGGGACTTGCTTTGTAGAAGGGTACCAAGTTGCTTTTTGTTCCTATTGAGGCACTGTGTCAGAGGGTTATGCCCTCTGGCTCTGAAAAGTGTATAAATACTCTGAGGGTGAAGTTTTAGTTTGGGGTTTACTGAATGAAAGTGTTTCTTTGGTCAGAGAGACTCTGGGAAGTCTCTAAGAAGCTACTGGCTAGAATCCAGAAGTTGGTGCTTCCCTCTGTGATAACTGTGTATGTACATAATGGTGAGACAGTTTTAGGAGCTCTGTCTGTTGATTTTTGATTTCTCTGTGTTTTCTCTTAAGTTCAGGGTGCTAACTTTTCCCCCTGAACTAACTGAATGTTACATGTGTTTGATTAAAGGAGATTGCTAACCATCAAAAGTTGTCTTTCCCTTTATGAATGCAGATCTAAGAACCTATGATAGCAGGTACCCCTGATCAGTAAGCACTCTGACATACACAGCAGTCCTGCTATCACAGATTCTTTCATTTACTTGTCTAAAAGGAAGGGCAAGGTTTGAGGGTTAACAACCTCCTTTAATCAAGCACATGTATCATTCACATAGTTCGGGAAATCAACAGACAGTGCTTCCAAACTGTCTGAGATAAACAATACATTTATCACAAATCAACAGACAGGTCTAACTGTATGACCATAGTTGCCAGAGAGGGAAGCACCAATATTTGAGTTTTCAAAGCTGCTTAGCAGCTTTCCAGTGTCTCTCTGGACAAAGAGACACTTCCAGTCAGTAAGCCCCAAAGCCAGAGTCTTGTCTGGCACACAAAGCTTCTTCCAGAAACTAAGCCCCAAAGTAAAGCCTCACCCTCAGATTACTTACACCTGTTTTTAGAAACAGAGGATATCTGAACCCTTAAGAACCAGAACCTCATTAACAAAAGGTGTGGGCCTTCATACAAATCCTCCCTAATCAAACTCCCCTCAATGGGCAGGCTCATTAAAGGGTAGGGATGATTTTTAATCCTATTAGCAATAAAAATACATATACTGTTTCTAGTGAAAGAAATTCATTCCGTACTGAAGTTCTACACTTTACTCCTAGTAAAGACTCTTGGTTGATAAAGACAAGATTCAATCAGAGGTTTTTGATTATACTAAAACAAAAAACAGCAAAAGATCCCACTTTGCCATTACAAAGGGAAGCAAAAAGGAAATATGTACCAGGGAAACTCAAGTACCACCAGTACCTCAATCATCATATACTCTCAGACCCAAATGGAGATTGCCAATGAGATTTAATTTCAGAGCATTTGGATTACAGTGGCCCTCTCACACAGGAGCAGCCCTGCTTCTAGTATAGAACTAGTAAGAAAGTTGAAGAAAAGTCTCAGTATAAGAAAAACGCTCACCTTTCTGGCCATCTTCACTAAATGTTCACCAAAGACCACTGAAATTCCCAATATCCCAGGATGTAGAAGTATTTCCCATACGATGAACCCTACTTCCACTTCAAGTCATCACAGCCAAAATTCTGGGAAACAAGATTCATGGAGATTCTATCTGGCATTCTCTTCTCTGGGTTTTGAAACAACAGTTCCTGAAGATGTAGAATAGATTAGAAAATTCTTGCTACCAAATCTATGGCACTATCAAATTATTCAGTATCAGAAATTGGTGTGTATTTATCAATGGAAAAATGGCATTATAGAAAATTTATTGCTATCTTCTTTGTCCACTAAGTAAAGATTATGGGGCCTGGTAACTGAAACCTTTAGAAGTGGTGATCGCTCCATTGAAATGTGAACCCCATGAGAGCAAGGTAATTTTTATATTTCAGTTTTTAATTATGGTGCTCAAAAAAGGACTTTACAAATAATAAGCATTTTAATTCATTCATATTTTCTGCTATTAAACTAGAACAAAAACAAAAAATACAACTTTTTTATAAATGAATAGGCATATATTTTATATCATACGCTATTACAAAAATAACAATATACATATGTAACATATATTTGAAAGTTTTACTTTTTGTCACACACATATGTGTGTACACATGCACATATGGTTGTGTTCATATATGCATATGGAGACAGGCACATATGCCTATCTACAAACCCATTTTAAAATATACTATATTGCAGTATACACACATATACATATATGTATATCTGCATATGTATGTATGTAAGAATATATGTACACAGCATATGTACCCAGCTGTTGAGTATGAAAAGTAAAAATCTATTTTCAATATGTACTTATTGTAGGGATAAGAACAGCAGAGACACACAAGACCCATATATTTGATAGTATATACATGACTGCAGGCCATCTGGTATAGGCATGGGAAAGGAAGCAATTTTTTCCAACAGTCTACTTCTTCAGGAACTGCAGACCAAATTGAGTTGGACAGAGGCACTAATTTAGGAGAAACTGGTTGTGTATAGAATCATGTAATTTAAATTCTACTCTATCATTGCTGACATACTTATAATGGGTGATGCATTTGTGGATATTCAAAAGCATTTGTTGAGAACTAAGTACATTTATTCTACTGTTAAGTCTTTTATTCTAAAGTCAAAAGACTGAGCAATGAAAATGTGGTAATAATGAGAACCTCTGAAATAATCAAATAATTGATGTTTATAGGAATCCTAATTTGCATGGTTCGTGGAGTTTTTAAAATACCACTTTTAAAGTCATAGTAATTAATCTCTTTACAAAAATTGTCATAAGTTATCATGTTTGAAATTTGTTATTCCAGTGCCCTGAATAGTGTAAGCATCTTTCTTACAGTTAACCATTTCACTTTCAGATTAAGAATTTTTCCTTTTAATTAAAAGCAATGAGAATATTATTTTTAAGCTAATTATATTTTCCAAAGTTACAGTTAAATCTCACTTTCCAGACAGTAACTTCCAGATAGCAATTTAGAAAGCAACTTCCAGGATATTCTAATACTTTTAAAATCCAGTGAAACAACAAAGTTATTAAAATGACAAATTGATTTCAGTGTTCCTTTCAAACTTCACTTGCCCTGATCAATATCCTGACTTGACTTTGATTTATCATTTCCTAATTGTCACATTATACTATACAAAGAACACAAATTAACAAACAAGAATTCCAGATAATCATTAAAATAATAACATGGACCTGAAAGGAAATTCAAGATGTTGCATGATCTATCTCTGCATTAGTGGGTAGAATTGTCATTATAAAGGAAAACTAAGAGAAGTGAAGTAGGTAGACTGACTCAACTTCAATTCACAAAAGACTGGGAGGAGGTCTGATTAGGGATTACAGAAGAACATGAATGACTTTTCTAAACACCTTTCTTGAGTTATTTTGATGTAAACACTCAAAAATTTCCATGTTGTAGAAACTACTATGAATTTCTTTTCTTTTTTCCTCCATGCATATTTTGAATTTCATCATATATTTGCCCGTTGTGTTTTCCTAACAATGCATGTTTCCAAGGGTCAGATAATTCTTTTTTTTTCTTTCTTTGACTTTAAATCATTAGGACCTGGGAGAGTACCTTGAATGTAATAGGAGCTGAATAGACATTTTTAATTGATTTGAGTTGAGATGATCTCAGAATTAGGGACTATCTATTTTTTTTTCTTTAGGAGGCATTTCTAATCTTTGTGTGTTTGTATCATAGACTCTATTGGTAGTCTATTGAAGTTTTTGTAGCACTTCTTGGAATAATATATTTATATGCACAGAATAAAATACACAGAATTAGAGAGGAAACTAAGCATATTGAAATAGAATTGGTAAAATAATAAAAATTTAGAAGTTAACAAACCCCTTGTTAAGTAAACTCTGATAGAAGTTAGACAAATAAACGATTTGTGGTCATTGAACAATGCTATTCCTCTCTGTAAAGTTGAGATAATTAAATCATCACGAGTGTGTAGGTATCCCAAATCTTATCGGATATCAATCATTTCACTAAAGAAAATTATTCATCAAGATTAAGTAGTCATTCTCTCTCTCTGTCTCTCTGTCTCCGTCACTCTCTGTCTCTCTATTTCTCCCCCTCTCTCTCTCCAGATAAAACACACACACACACACATATATATGTGTTTATATATATATATATATACACATACATACACACATATGTATTTATGCATGCACACACACATATAGAGAGCATAAAATTTAATTTGCATTTATTTTTAACTTTTTCTCCATAGTTTAATTTTTTCCATACATATTTCCAGAGAAAGAAAAATAAAGTGGTGGACTATATGACTGACTGTGCAAAAGATCGCAATTTCATATTTTTCCCTTAAGAAGGTGTGAATTCTTTCTTTGCCTCAAAGATCACCTGGAGATTCACCAGGATTCAGACTGTTTGAATCATGGACTTAAAACTGGAAGCGACCTTGAAGATCATCTAGTCCAATCTACTCATTTTACAAATGAGAAAACTGAGGGTAGAGAAGTTTAGTGACTTGCCCAGGGTCATATATCTACTAAATATTTGAGCAAGGAATTTAACTCAGGTACTATTGACTATAAGCCCAACATATGATGTACCACTCCCAGCTTTCTACATGGAAAGTGATAACGTTTTTTTTCTGTTAGTACCATGTCTTTTATTGGTCAAGGGAGTGTGAGAAAGTAATTACAGTGAAAAACACGAAAAGTCAGACATGCTTTCCACCTTCTATCCCCATCTCACTGAATCTCAGAGTTAAAGATATCAGATACCACCTGGTCCAACCCATAATTTTTTTTAATAAATTTATTTATTTAAGTTTTCAACACTCATTTCCACAAAATTTTTGGTTCCAAATTTTCTCCCCAATTCTCCTCTCCCCAACCCCAAAACGCGAAGCATTCTAATTGCCCCTATTACCAATCTGCCCTCCCTTCTAACATCCCTCCCTTCCCTTATCCTCATCTTCTCTTTTGTCCTGTAGGGCAAGATAACTCTCTATACCCCATTACCTGTATTTCTTATTTCCTAGTTGCAAGAACAATACTCAACAGCTGTTTCTAAAACTTTGAGTTCCACCTTCTCTTCTTCCCTCCCTCCCATCCATTCCCTTCGGGAAAGCATGCAATTCAATACAGGCCATATCTGTGTGGTTTTGAAAATGACTTCCATAATAGTCGTGTTGTGTAAGACTAACTATATTTCCCTCCATCCTATCCTGCCTCCCATTTTTTCTATTCTTTCTTTTGATCCTATCTCTCCCCAAGAGTGTTGACTTCTATTTGCTCCCTCCTCCCACTCCCCTCCCTTCCGCCATCCCCCCCCCCCTGCTTATCCACTTCTCCCCCACTTTCCTGCATTGTAAGACTGGTTTTCATACCAAAATGAGTGTGCATTTTATTCCTTCCTTTAGTCAAATGTGATGAGAGTAAGCTTCATGTTTTTTTCTCTCACCTCCCCACTTTGTCCCTCTACTGAAAAGTCACTTACTTGCATCTTTTATGAGAGATAATTTTCCCCATTGCATTTCTCGCTTTCTCCTCCCAATATATTTCTCTCTCACCGCTTAATTTCATTTTTTAAATATATGATCCAATCCTATTCTATTCACCCTGTGCTCTCTGTCTCTGTGTGTGTGTGTGAATATATATGTGTATGTATGTGTGTGTGTATGTGTGTAATCCCACTGACTATCCAGATACTGAAAAAAGTTTGAAGAGTTAGAAATATTGTCTTTCACTGTAGGAATGTAAATAGTTCAACTTTTCGAAGTCCCTTATGATTTCTCTTTGCTGTTTACCGTTTCATGCTTCTCTTCATTCTTGTGTTTGAAAGTCAGATTTTCTTTTCAGCTCGGATCTTTTCATCAAGAATGCTTGAAAGTCTTCTATTTCATTGAAAAACCATTTTTCCCCATGGAGTATTAAACTCAGTTTTGCTGGGTAGGGGATTCTTGGTTTTAGTCCTAGTTCCTTTGATTTCTGGAATATCATATTCCACTCCCTTTGATCCCTTAATGTAGAAGCTGCTAGATCTTGTGTTATCCTGATTGTATTTCTACAGTACTTGGATTGTTTCTTTCTAACTGCTTGCAATATTTTCTCCTTGACCTGGGAACTCTGGAATTTGGCCACAATGTTCCTAGGAGTTTCTATTTTTGGATCTCTTTCAGGAGGTGATCAGTAGATTCCTTAAATATTTATTTTGTCCCGTGGTTCTAGAATCTCAGGGCAGTTTTCCTTGATAATTTCATGAAAGATGATGTCTAGGCTCTTTTTTTTTGATCATGACTTTCAGGTAGTCCCATAATTTTTAAATTGTCTCTCCTGGATCTATTTTCCAGGTCAGTTGTTTTTCCAATGAAATGTTTCATATTATTTTCCATTTTTTCATTCTTTTGGTTTTGTTTTGTGATCTCTTGGTTTCTCATAAATTCATTAGCCTCCATCTGTTCCATTCTAATTTTAAAGAACG
The DNA here is from genome assembly GCF_028372415.1 of Notamacropus eugenii. NCBI lineage: Eukaryota > Metazoa > Chordata > Mammalia > Diprotodontia > Macropodidae > Notamacropus > Notamacropus eugenii. The sequence goes on along the minus strand of NC_092873.1, from coordinate 132,647,299 downwards.
ATTTTCTTCAGTGAGCTTTTGAACCTCCTTTTCCATTTGGCTAATTCTGTTTTTTAAAGCATTCTTCTCCTCTTTGGCTTTTTCAACCTCTTTTGCCAGTTGAGTTAGCCTATTGTTAAAGGTGTTATTTCTTCAGCATGTTTTTGAGTCTCCTTTAGTAACGTGTTGCCCCGTTTTTCATGCTTTTCTTTCATCTCTCTCATTTCTCTTCCTGGTTTTTCCTCCACCTCTCTTACTTGATTTTCAAAATCCTTTTTGAACTCTTCCATGGCCTGAGACCATTGAATATTTATTTTGTATGTTTGGGATACAGAAGCCTTGACTTTTATGTCTTTCCCTGATGGTAAACATTGTTCTTCCTCATCTGAAAGGATGGCAGGAGATATCTGTTCACCAAGAAAGTAACCTTCTATAGTCTTATTTTTTTTCCCCAATTTTTGGACATTTTCCTAACCAATTACTTGACTTTTGGGTCCTTTGTCAATAGTAGGTGTTCTCTGGGAATCTGTAAGTTCTCAGTTACTCCAACGTCACACAATCAAGCATGTATACTGATCTGGGAACAGACAGAGATTTTTGTGCCCAGAATCTTAGCAGTTGCCTTTCCACAGTCACCTGATCTCAGCCCTGGGAGCTGATTTTCAGATAAGTTGGATAGACAGGGCCAGCATTAGGTGTGAGATGAAGATCCACCATGGCAGGGCCTCTACAGAGGGCTGAGGTAATATTCAGTTCCTCAGTGCCCCCAGGGGTTTTTACCCTCCAACAATGGATGCAGGTGACTATTGAGGTTGCTGTGAGAACTGCTGCTGCCTCTGGGATGTGCCCTCTGCAGCTGTTACCTGAGGCCAGGGCTATGGGAAGGCCCTTCTCCCTTCCCAGCCAGCTGAAAAAGCTCCATCACTGAACTTTGAGGCCTGTGGGTTGAGTGATCTGTGGACCAATACTGCTGGGGCTGGAGATTTGCTGCTACTGCAACTGGAGATTCTACCTCTGAGGTGTCCTCTTCCCAGAGTTGCACTGCACCTGGCAGCCAATGCTGGGCTGGGCTCCACTCAGCATCCAGTGCAACAGACATTTCCCATGAGCCTTTCAGGTCACCCTGAGCTGGAAATCTCCTTCACTCTGTTGTTCTCCACTTCTGCTGCTCCAAAATTTGTGGAGAGTCCCTCTCTATAGGTATTTCATGGGCTGTGTGGGGAGAACCTGCATGTGTGTGTCTTCCTACTCCACCATCTTGGCTCGGCCCTCCAGTCCAACCCATAATTGAATAAAAATCCTCTCTTCACCATCCCACAAAGGGTCATCTGGCCTCTGCTCACAACCCTCCAGAGAAATGAAAGCTGTACTATACGTCAAGGTGACCTCTTCTACTTTGCATACATCCAATTGACTAGAAGTTTTTCTTAGGCTGAATTAAAATCATTTTTTCAAATTCTTTTATGGCTTTTTTAAAGTCACCTCTCCTGGGTAAAATTCATGCTGGGGGAACCACCATGTACTTTGAAGCACTCCAAAGCAGAGGTTTCACATCCAGTTCTATCCCCCTAGAGTATACCTGGGATTATAGGATTTTAGATTTGGAAGGGAACCTAATTAAGGAGTCAGATAAGTCCCATATTTTACAGGTGAGGAGGCAGAGGCCCAGAGAGGCCAGCAGGCAAGACTCCTTAGTTCATCATTGACGGACAATCTGAATAACCCTGAGGCTCAGTGTCAGTCTTCCTGCCTTCTCCTCCAGGTCTGGTTATTATGTAAATTCACTTAGGAAAGAGTTCTGACAGCTCTGATTATAGTGTGGAAGTTGTCTACTTAATCCAAACAATGAAGTATCAAGGACAGGAACAAGGATCAGAAAGGCAGTGTGGGCCCAGGGCAGTCCAGTAGGGCTCTTCTTCTCAAGTCCCAAGTCTTTGACTCTACTGATTCGGAATTTTTTCTGGTCCAAGAAGAAGTTAGATTCGTTAGTTATTTCAGATTCTTTCCATGCGGTCCCCACTCCTCTTCAGGTAGCAAAGCAGTTCAAGCTGGCCTCTTCCTGCCATATCCATGCCTTCTTAAGGAGGCCTCCTGGGGAAATGGGAAAGGGAAGGAAGTGAGGGTCCAGAGAGAGACAAGAAATGGAGCAAGAAAGAAAGTGGTAAGAGCAGACTGCCATAAAATCAGGATGTGGCTGTGTCCAAGGAGCTCAGCTTTTAAGAAAGTTGGTGATGAAGCAAAAAGAGTCCTAGATTTAAAGTATGAAATGCTGGAAACTAAACCTATCACTGCCCTTTTGTGTGTGTGATCTTGGGCCAATTAATTCTCTCCTCTGAGACACAATTCCATCCCCTGCATTGTGTAGATCATCTCCAAAGTCCTTCTAATCTATAAATCTTATGATAGATGCAAGTATAAGTGTTGAGGTTCAGAGGTGCTAGAGACCCTGAAATACCCACACTCTGGATCCTGCTCAAGTGAATTCGACTCAAGCCTTCTCAAGGCCAAAGAAAGCAAAGTTTATTAAATATTAACCACCTTAGGTTGACTGTTAAGGAGCCTAACCATTTGTAAAGCTTGTATTTATAAGCAGGTCAGGTAGAATCCCAGATAGACAGAGTCTAAGCTGGATTGAATCTGAGCTGAAAGTGATAGCTTTCAATAAATTTTCAATTGCATCTATGATCTCTTCTGTGTGGATCCTCCTTCCACCAGGGAAGTCTTAAACCTGATCATCCTGTGCTACTCTTATCCATACCCGGACAACATGCTGGTGACCTTCCTTCCCTTCTCTTGACATTTCTTGATAATCAGTATAGTATTGTGAGCTAACACATAATGAACATATGAAAATAATTTCAATAGATAGCAAAATGTGAATACATATTAATGTTGAAATATACCTGAAAATGTTGTCTTTCTGATAAATGTTGTTGCTCTCTTTTGTTTTTATGTCACCCCGTTTCCCCCCATACCTTTATTTTATTCCTGTGGTAGGCAAAAGATAAAAATGACTAAGGAAATAAAAGTTTCATCTTCTTGTCAAATCATTTATTAAGCAATGCTTACCAATTGATCAGTGAACCTGCACCAAGCCCCTTCCTCACTTAGAGCTGGATCCTGAATACAGGGGGAAGCAGACTTTTCCACATTTAAAGCAGTTAAACAAATAATTACAATTGATTAAAGGAAACAATACAGGAGTGGGTAATCTTATTTCTAATCAAAAGAAAGATTAGGGACTTTCCCAGCTGGAAAGAAGAGAGTGAACAGGTTCAATTCTCTGAATTCAGAAAAGGAAATGCTCCCTCTCCACACCTCAAATGTTTCTAAAAGATCAAAGAAACATGGAAACAATAACTGACTGATGATTATGCGGCCAGTTTTCAGATAAGCCATATGGATTGCTTGTGATGTAAAATTGTGAGAAAACTCCTTGCATAAGTCTTTGGATGAGGTAGCTAACTTATTATCTACAAGCAATTATAAGCAATAAAGGAAAGATGCCTACAATATTTTACCTTCAAAATACATCTCTATTCAAATATGCCACATAGTAAATATTTGATGGTTTTTAATACTTGTATCTTTACTAACTTATGTAGGGAGTTAACAACATATAAAAGAGTCAAGATCCAAAAGTATCTTTTTTTCTTAAATGCCAAATATTTATTTCATGATAAAGTAAACCTCCCAATAATTAAACATTATTGTATTTACCTAAGAAAAATGAAGGTATAATCAATATATCACAGTTTACATATAAAATTGGGTTATGATCTCCCAACATTATGTAGTATTTATAAGGGAGAGGAGACACAAATAGAAACCTAGCAGTGAGGCATATATGTGAGGAAAACCCATGTACATGAAGCAGCTCTTGATAGTAAACATTGAAATCTTCGGTCACTTCAAGAAAAATCTCTCCCAGGGGAGGTCACTTTTGTGTTAGCTGCTTACCTTCTTTGCCTCCTGTCAGAGAACTGCAAATATTTATTGGATTGTCACTCTGAGCAATACAGACAAGTCAAGATAGACCTCCACTCAGGACAATTTTAGGTTATCTAATCAGTTGTCAGTAGCTAAATAGAACTCTCAAGGCAGTGCAAACAAGCAGTTAGCTCTTCACATAAGGGGAATGTTATTTAATCAGCTATCAGCCTCTTTTTTAAAGAACTCTTAGCAAATTCTGTCTTTCCTCATCTACTTGGTCTACAGAAATCAGAACAGGGAACATTTTGCCTCTCTTACACTTAAGTGTCAACAGATAAAACTGCAGTAGGTTCAGCTCTCTAAGAAGGCTTTCACCTTTTTTTTAGCCAAATTACAAGGTGTTTTCTCTTTCAGTATTCAGGCTTCCAACTACAGCAACTGAAGCCTAGTTGTAAGTTTACTGCTCCTGCTAGTAGTGACTTCTCACTCAACCTCTATTGCTTTGAGGGGTTCTGTTAAATTCTGGCCTGCTGTTTTCCTCACTGCTCAAATCTGAGCCTCTTGGGAGACAATGACTCATATTTCCCTTTTGTGATAGAACTTAAGAAATTCAAATTTCTGCCAGTTATGAAACCATTAGTTATCCTTTAATCCAGTCTCTAAATAGTTTTTGGTTTACAATTATGAGTTTTAACCCCTTGAGATCAGAGTCATATGCAAGAAGGGTGAGGGACAATAATACCCTGTGATTTTAATCATTTCTTTGCTCTCCAATATGCCCCCTCAGTTGTCTGATGAGTCCTATTCATTGTCTGTCCTCACATTTTAACAGAAAAAAACTGCTTCTTCACACAAGGAATACATCAGCATTTGATGTACAAATGTTCCTTTATTCTTTACTTTTCATGACCATGCACATATAAGAGGTAATATGTTACATCTTTCTTAAGTTGATTTAATCCTTTTTATCTACACAGTAGCTCATTTTTAATCCCAAAAGCTTAATGACTTTTTTCAGCAACCAAACTGCTCACATACCTAAAAGGCTGAAACTTATACATGAGAGATTCTACAACAATTAAGGAAAGAAACTGGATAAAACTCAGTTGAGGTAAGGCCACCAAACACCAGGAAATCAGACTTAAAAAATGTAAAATCTTTCCATTCAGCAATAGACTTGTGAAATAATTTCAACTAGAAAATTAGTGTTTCAGTAGAGTCTAGTTTTTCAAACAGTAACTGCCTGTGTAACCAGCTGTCCTTCATGTTCAAAGAAGATGTTAGTGTTGTTCCTGATAAATCTGAATTTTCCTAGCATTCCACTTTAAGTAACTTTGAAATATTGCTTCAATTTATATTCTGGATTAATAGAATAGAAAAAATGGTGTTGAACAATTTTCCAGCCCAACACAACTTAGGAATTTGTCACAAGGATGGATGAGTGGAAGCTGTGCCTGGAGTTAGCCAAGACAATGCCCACATCAGGCCTTGGAGGTAGCTGCACTAGTGGCATCAACAGCTTCAGGAGCTCTCAACCTACATATATTAAGGAGGTCAAAATATTGGATTAAAGGAATTACAGGAGACTTTTGCTGACTCTGGGTTAAGGACCCTGTTGCATTGCCCATATGGAGTTGCTCATGGCAGTTCCAAATATCAGTTCCACAGTGAAGAATAGTATTAACACTTATAGCAGAAAGGTATAAGGGTTCTAGTCATAGCTGAAAAGTGTAGAGGAGCACTTTTGTTCACTCACGAGGGAGCAAGTTCACTGATTTCAGTTAAAATGCAAAAAGGATCACTAAATTTTGCTGCAACAAGATAGCAGGAGCAAAAGTCTAGGCTGATTCTAAATGATTCTAAAATGATTCTAGAACCAAAAGGAGCTATAATATTTTCAGTCTAAGGGGAGAAGGACACTGACCTTAGCTTCTGGGTGAAGAAGACTGCTTCTGTTTGCTCAAAAGGAAATGGGAATGTGTTCTTAGATCCAAGATGAAGAGAGGACTAGTTATTTTGGTTGCAAGAGAGAAGGTCCTGGAAACAATTCTGGGACCAAGAGATTATAATCAACTACTGTAGATTATAAGGGAAAAAGGTTCCTTCATGAGTAAAGAACAAAGTGTAGTTCAGTATAGCAATGACCATACCTATCCTTAGATCATTCCATTGGAAGAACTAAAAACCTTGTAGACTCTCAGAAATAGCTCTGAAAGGGAGAAAGAGGAGGAGGAGGAGGAGGAGGAGAAGGAGGAGGAGGAGAAGGAAAAAAAGAAGAACAAGGAGAAGAAGAACAAGGAGAAGAAGCGACTTGAGAAATATGCTCAAATTTCAGAACTACAGGGTCAAGGAGAAAATATTTAAAACAATGAGAAAGAAACCATTCCAATGTCATAGAGCCACAATCAGGATAACACTAGGTTTTGAGGTTTCCACATTAAAGAAGTTGAAAGACAAAGGAGCTAGGATTACAAGCATGAATAACATACCCATTATAACTAAGTATAGTCTTGCAGGGGAAACAATTGTGTCTAACTAAAGAGTGGAGTTCCAAGCATTCTGGATGAAAAGACCAGAGCTTAACAGAAAACATGATTTTTGAATACACTATTCAAGAGAAGCATGAAAACTGTAAGCATGAAAGAAAAGGATAAAAGATTCAGTAAGATTAAACCAATAAAACTGATAAAACCTTGGGAAATTTGATTTAAAAAGAAAGAAGAAAACCAAATTACCAATATGAAAAATGAAGAGAGTGACCTAACTTCCATGAGGAAGAAATTAAAACAAAAATTAGAAATTACTTTGCTCAACTGGATGACCATAAATTCTACAATCTAAATGAGATGGACACGTATTTTTTTAAAAAAAGTATAAATTACCCCTTAACAGAAGAGGGAAGTTCAGTATTTAAATAACCCCATCTCAGAAAAGGAAATTGAACATAGCCCTAGGAAAATATCTCCAGGGCCAGATGGATTTACCAGTGAATTCTATCAAACATTTAAAGAAGAGTTAATTCCAATACCATATAGACTATTTGGGGAAATTGTAGAGAAAGGAGTCCTATCAAATTCTATTGATGATACAAATATCGTTCTAATACGTAAACCAGGAGGAGCCAAAAAAAGAGGAAGAGAATTATAGACCAATTTCTCTAATGAATATAGATACAAAAAGTTTAAATGAGATATTATCAAAAAGAATACAGTGACTTATCATGAGAATAATACATTGTGATCAGGTAGGATTTATACCAGGAATGCAGGGCTGGTTCAATATTAGAAAAACTATTACCATTATTGATCATATGAACAACAAAACTAAGAGAAATCACATGATTACCTCAATAGATGCAGAAAAAGTTTTTGACAAAGTACAACACCCATTCTTATTGAAAACACTGGAAAGCATAGAAATAAATAGAATTTTCCATAAAATAATAAGCAGTATTTATTACATGCAATGGAGACAAGCCACACACATTTTCAGTAAGATCAGGGGAGAAGCAAGGATGTCCATTATGACCAATGTTATTCATAATGGTATTAGAAATGCTAGCTGTAGTAATAAGAGAAGAAAACAAAATTGAAGGAATTAGAATAGGCAAAGAAGAAACAGATGCCATTTTTTGCAGAGGATATCATGATATACTTAGAGAATCCCAGAGAATCAAGTAAAAAAATAAAACCTTTGGCAAATCTTCAGGTTACAAAATAAACTCACACCAATCTTCTGCATTTCTATATATTACTAACAAAGTCCAAGAGCAAGAGATAGAAAGAGAAATCCCATTCAAAGCTGCAATAGGCAATATAAAATATCTGGGAGTCTACCTGCCAAAAGAAACCCAGAAGCTATTTGAACTCAATTACAAAACATCTTTTTTGCAAATTAAGTCAGATCTAAGTTAGTGATAAAACATCAGTTGCTCATGGGTAGGCCAAGCTAATATAAAAATGTCAATTCCTCCTAAATTAATTTCTATATTGAGTACTATATCAATCAAACTGCCAGATAATTATTTTCTCTTTTTTTTTTCCGTGAGGTATTTATTGCACCATTGTCTGAGTCAATGACCTATAATCACCTGAGACACCAATCCCAGCCCCACAAGAACCAGACTTACAGTGAGCACCTCAGAGTCCCCAGGTGGGAAGAGGAAAGCGAGAGCCCAGGCCCCTCCCTGGCCTGGAGATATCAGGCATGAAACAGGACATTGGGTGTTCAGAACCGCTGAGCTTCTCACCCACCAGCAAGAATGATAAACGATTCAAGGGCCGTGGGCACAGCTCCAACGAGCAATCAAGGTCACAGGCCTGCAGGAGAGAGATGTTAGGACAGGTGTCAAGAATGTCAAAGATGAGGTGTAAGAGAAAATCCAGCCTGGGAAGGGGTCAGGGACTGCACAGCATGTCAGTGATCCAAGGGCAGGTGGGTCTCCAGCATGGTGGCCTCCAGAAGCCTGGGGTCTGCAGGCTGCTCCATCACTATCTCTCGGGCATCTGTTATTCCTTAATCCAGGAAACAAGACAGCAGACAGCCCAGGGGTCCTCTTCACCCAACCTTGACTGTTCCAGCTGTTTGCTTCTGGGTAGGAGCAGAGGTAACCACAGGAGGATAATCCAGCTCAGGGGCATCAAAGAAGTATGCCAAGCAGTCCACAGACAGGAGTATGTGAAGCAAGACGAAGGTCACAATGGTGGTGATGGCGATCCTCCGGTTATCATCCTGTACAGTGGGCCAGAACGTCATCATTAGGACAGAGCCTGAGAGGCCCAGGGCAACCATGACCAAAACCCAGCACACAGTTTTCTTGGGGATGATCCACAAGATAGCTGTGGGGATGTAGATGAAGAGTGAGTAGCCATAGATGCACACAATCTCCAGGAATAAATAGTTGACTATGTTCATCACTTGGCTGTTTCTCCACAGAAGAAAACCCCAGAGTCCGAGGGGGACCAGCCAGGCATAGGCATAAATGGCTGTGGCTGCAATGGACACTTTCCAGAATTTTGGCACGTAATGGAAAGTCTTGTTCCCCAAGTGGATAAGGAAGTTGGAGAGATTCCCACTGATGGCAATGGCAAAGACCAGGGTGGCATATGTCCAAAAGGGCCCATAGAGATCCGGATTACTTCGAATATACAGCCTGACAAAGTTTCTTCCAAGGATCAGCAGAACTGAGCCTTTTATCCTGCCAAAGACCTGGTAAGTGTCCACATCAAAGAACGTCTGGTAGTATTCAAATGTCCAGAAGGGCCAGGAGCCCCGTCTTATCCGAGTCACTATGGCTCAGGAGTTCTTCATCCTCCTCTCTCCCGGAGCCTCTTGAGAGGCCCCTTGAGGTGGGGCGTTTCGGGTTGGGCTCCTCAATGGTCACAGCCGTGGCATCCAGTGGGGCTGGCAGCAGGTTGGCTGCATAGCCAAATTCTTCAAATTTTAAGTCATCAGCAGGGGCCATTCATCCACTAGGTTCCCGGCCAGGGATCGAAAGGAACTATCAAAGAGAGGTCAGGCCTGGCTCGGATTCCCAAAGGATGGGATGGGGTGGAGGACTGGGGGGCGCGGAGAGAAGGGAGTCTCGGCCTCAGTTTGTTATGACTCCCCAGATAATTATTTTCTAGAGCTAGAAAAATTAGATAAAAATTCATCTGGAAGAACAAAAGTTCCAAAATATCAAGGGAACTGATGAAAAATGCCAGGGAAGGTGACCTAGACCTACCAGATTTCAAATTGTATTATACAGCAGCAATCATCAAAATTATTTGGTACAGACTGAGAAACAGAGTGGTAGACCAGTGAAATAGATTACCTACTCAAGATGCAATAGTTAATGAATATAGCAATCTATTGTTTGATAAACCCAAGGACCCCAGGTTCTGGGATAAGACCTTACTGTTTGACAAAAATTACTGGGAAAACTGGATAATAATGTGGCAGAAAATGGGCATAGATCAATGCCTGTCACAGTACACAAGAATAAAGTCCAAATGGATACATCATCCAACTATAAAGATTGGCACTAAAAACAAATTATGGGAACAAGGAATAGTGTATTTGTCTGATTTATGGAGAATATAGAAATTTATGGCCCAAGAAGAGATAGAAAACATTATGAAGTGCATAATAGATAATTTTGATTACATTAAATTGACAAGTTTTTGCACAAACAAAGCCAATGTAACCAAGAGTGGGAGGAAAGTAGAAAACTGGTAAAGAAGCTTTGCAACTACTATCTGTGATAACAGTCTCATTTATAAAATACATAGAGAACTGAGTCAAATGTGCAAGAGTACAAGTCATTCTCACATTGATAAATGGTCAAAGGATATGAATTTTCAGAGGAAGAAATTAAAGCTATCTATTATCACATGAAAAAATGATCTAAATCACTATTGATTAGAGACATGCAAATCATAGCAACTCTGAGGTGGCACATCATACCTATCAGATTGGCTAACATGAAAAACAGGAAGAAGATAAATGTTGAAGAAGATGTGGGAGAACTGGAACACTAATTCATTGTTGGTGGATCCGTGAGCTGACTTAACCATTCTGGAAAGCAATTTGGCACTATGCCCAAAGAGCTACAAGAATGTGCATACCCTCTGACCCAATAATATTGCTTCTGGGACTCTATTTCAAAGAGATCATAAAAACAGGAAAGGGTTGCACATGTACAAAAATATTTATAGCAACTCTCTTATTGGTGACCAAAAACTGGAAATCAAGGGGATATCCATCAATTGGGGAATGTCTGAACAAGCTTTGGTATATGAATATAACTGAATACTATTGTGCTGTGAGAAACAATGAACAGGAAGACTTCAGAGAAGTCTGGAAAGACTTTTATGAACTGTTGCTGAGTGAAAGGAGTAGGACCAGGAGAAGTTTGTATACAGTAATAACCACAATGTGTGAGGAATTTTTCTGGTGGACTTAGTACTTCATTGAAATGCATAAACTTAAAAAAATTTCCAATGGACTCTTCAGGCAAAATGCTTTTCACATCCAGAGAATGAAATATGGAATTGAATTGCAGATAGAAACAGACCATTTTTTTTGTATTATGTTTTGTTTTGTTTTGTTTTATGATTTATTCCATTCATTTCAATTCTTCTATGCAATATTCATTTAATAGGAATGTAAATGTAGAACTCAAATAAGGCTGAACACCGTCTCAGGATGGAAGTGGGGAACAAGGGGGAAGGAGTGGAAAAAATCTAAGATATGTGGAAGTGATTGTCGAACACTGAAAATAAATAAAATAATTCAATTAAAAAAGATTCAATAAGATTAAACTGTTGACATTCCTATATGGGAAGATGATGTCTGTAACTACAAAAATCTTTGTCATTATTTGAGTAGTTAGACATATACATAGAAGACATAGCTGTGAGTAGATTATGATGGAATGATTTTTTTTAAAAAGGAAAAGTAAAGGGTGAGAAATAAGAATGAAATGGGAAATGAAAAATAGAGAGAAAGAATGGGAGAAATTAACTCACTTGAAGGAGATTTGAAAGGAAAAAAAATTACAGAGAGTGTAGGGAATGGAAAAATGATAGGTAATATTTGAAGTTTGTTTTTTTAGAATTGGTTCAAAAGGGAGTCACATAAAAATTTACTTTCACATAGATATTTATCTTAACCTAAAAGCAATTAGGAAGGGTAGGGGATAAGAGATGGGAGAGTTTGTTTGAAAGAACGGTGGAGGAAAAATATACAGATAGTAGACATAACCATGAATGTAAATGGGATGAACTCCCCATAAAATGGAATCAATAAGCAGAGTGGATTGAAAAAAACAGAAATAAACAATATATTGTTTAAATCAAACACATTTAAAACTGAGAACAATAAGGAGTAAAAATAAGGAGCTAGAGCAAAATCTATTATGTTTCAGCTGAGATTAATTGAAAATCATGGGTAATAATTAGTACAATAGACAATGCAAAAGCAAAATTAGATGTAGGAAACCTCATTTTGCTAAAAGTTACCATAGGTAAAAATAATACACAGAGAAAAAAATTATGTACAAAATTGTATAGAGTCCAAAATTTTTAAGAAGTTTAATAAGTTTTAGCACAAAAAATACTGCAAAACTATACTTGTGGGAGACATCAAATTTCTCCTTCTTAAAATGAGATCAAACTACCAAAACTAAAAAGAGATAAGCTAAGAAAGCAAATAGAATTTTAGAAGAGTTAGATATGATAAAACTCTGGAGAAAACAAAATTGGAATAAAAAGATGTATACCATCTTTCAGCTGTACATGCTACTTTTACAAAAAATTGACCATGTATTCCAGCATAAAAACTAGAAAACCAAACTCAGAATAACATTAAATAAATCCTTTTCAAATTATAATAATATAAAAAAATATGTTCAACAGATGGCTTTGAAAACATAGACTTAAAATTATTTGGAAGCTAAATATCTAATCCTAAAGAAGGTGTGGGTTGTAGAACAAATCATAGACAAAATAAATATTTTCATTAAAGAGAGTAAAATCAATGTGACAATATACTGGAATTTAAGCAGTACAGTAAAAGTAGTACTTATGGAAAATTTATAATTCTAAAAGCTTACATCCATAAAATGAAGAGCAGAACAATAAATTGGGCATACAACTAAGAAACTTAGAAAAATAGAAATCCTCAATTTACATCTAATTAAAAATTCTGATGGTCAAAGGACAGCTTAAGAGAATTGAAAATAAGAAAACTATTTAATTAATAAACAAAATTAGAAGCTAGTTTTGTGAAAAAAAACAACAAATAAATCATTAGTCAATTTGTTTAGAAAAAAAAATAGAATGTAGTAAAATTACCAACATGAATGAAGAGTAAATTCACTATTATTGAAGTACACGTTGAAGTATTAATAAATAGCTGTTTTGCCCAACTGAATGACAATAAGTCTAACAAACTAAATGAAGTGGATGAATATTGATAAAAACATAAGTTGTGCAGATTAACAGACAAGGAAATAAAATACTCAAATAGCCTTATCTTAGAAAAAAATCAAACAAGACATTAATGAAATCTCTAAAAATAAATCACTGGGACAAAATGAATGAAGTGAATTTTACCAAATATTTAAAGAACAATTATTTCCAGTGCTATATAAACCACTTCAAAAGCAGGAAGAGTCTTATCAAATTGCTTTTATAATACCAATATGGTGCTGGTACCTTAACTAGTGAGAACAAAAACAGAGAAAGAATATACTACCCCAGCATTCCTGATAAATATTTAAGAAAAAAAATTAAATTAAAAAGTAGCAAGGAGATTACTACAATATATTACAAAGATAATGCACTATTACTATGTAGTGTTTGTCCTCAGAATGCAAGACTGGTTCTATATTAAGAAAACTATCCACAGAATTAAACATACCAATAACAAAATAAAATCACCCAATTATCTCCACAAATGCAGGAAAAAAAGTTTTTGACAAGGCACAAAACATATTCCGATTTAAAACAGAAAGATGTATTGAAATAAATGTAGCTTTCCTTAAAATGATAAGTAGTATTTATCAGCAAAGGGTAGTTTTTAGAAGAAGTTTTGTGTGCCAGATGAGACTCTGGGAAGCTGCTAAGCAGTCCTCTGGCTTTGAAAACCTAGATGTTGAAGCTTCTGTCTCTGGTAACTATGCATGTGTGCAATGGTGAGGTAATTGGAAGCTTATCTTTTGATCTTTACTTCTCTTCTTGTATTTTTCTGTGTTGGTGAATGACATATTTCTTGATTAAAGGAGATTGCTAACCTTGCAAAAGTTGCCTTTCCTTTAAGAAAAATAGATCAAAGAATCTATGATAGCAGGTCCCCCTGTATGTTTGGATGCTTACTGTTACATCATGGGGATGAGGATTGATTTTGTATAAATTAAAAGGAAAGTATAGTGTTTTCTGGGACTGGGATAATTGTCTATTGTTTCCCAGTTGTGGTGGCTATGGTCCTGTAAAGTCCCAGGAGGTGGGGATGGCCAGAGTCAGGGCTCAGGTGGATTAATCCAACTCCTGACTGTGCAAGAGAAGTGAAGACCCTGAAAATGTATGTAATCAGAAACCAGAATAGATTGGTAAAAGGTTAGAATTGGAGTCCTTGAATCCAAGAGGAAACCTGCCTTCATACTGACTCAGCAGAAGCAAAAAACTGCCAGTGTGCTGACCTTGGTGAGGTGAAAGAAAAGAGAATGGAGAGCTGCCCATGTGGGGACCCAGACAGGAGCTGAGAACAGCTCTCTCCTACTGGAAGAGGAGGAATGCAACAGCTCTGAATTCAGCCCTGTGGCAAGATGTGAACTGTGCAGCAAGGCACTGAGTGTGCTTTTTTGCAACATTTTCCTAGGACAGTTTAGAACCCAGGGGGTGGAGTTGCATAAGGTGGGTGTGGGATAGTTCCTTGTATACCCAAGGACTCTAACCTGATGGTTTGGTTGCCCAGCTGCCCCTCAAGACATGGTAGTAGGGGCTGGAGCATTTTTACGACTGTGAGTTGGCTCAATAGAGCCTATATCTGAAAGTGCCTGTAAAAACAGGGTGAGGAGGACATTCCCCCAAGAGAACTTTGCCTGGACATTTTTATTTGGGACTGAGGAAGAAGCTGGTTGCTCTCTCCTCAAAGAATGAAGTTACATTTTGCATATACCTTTGGGTTTGTTTAAAGCCATTTGGCCACCCTGGTGATGAGTTGCCATGTTATGTATTCTGCAAGTGTGAATTATGTCATACTGTCTTAAGAAATGTTAATGCCTCTGTTTGTTCTTGGATTCATGGTCATTTATATGGTAAGACCAGGAATCTTGCAAGGATTCATTATAATGGCAAGCAAAGTAGAAACTTTGCTGTTTTTGTTTTAGTATAATCATGAAGTAATTTTTTCAGAATCCATGGCCATTTAAATTGTAAGACCAAGGATGCTGCAAGGTTGGAGTGTGATGGCAAGCAAAATGGCATCTTTTGCTGTTTTTGTTTTGCTATAAAGTGCCTAAGATTGAATAATCTTATTATGGAAGATCTTTCCCATCCATTAATGGGCCTGAAAAGATTTGTAGGAAGGTCCACATCTTTTGTTAGTTTTCTAATGAGGCACTGGTTATCAATAGTTATGATTCCCTCTGACTCTAAAAAGTATATAAAGACTCTAAGATGGGGTTTTACTTTGGGGCTTAGTTTTTAGAATAAGATTTGTGTGACAGATGAGACTGTGGAAAGCCACTAAGTAGCTCCCCATCTTTGAAAAGCAAGATATTGGTGCTTCCCTCTCTGACAACTATGTGTATATGTAATGGTCAGACAATTGGAAGTTTTCTTTTGGTCTTTATTTCTCTTCCTATGTATTTCTGTATTGGTGAATGTTATATGTGCTTGACTAAAGGAGATTGTTACCCCCTCAAAAAAACAAAAACAAAGCTTCAGCATGCATTATGTGCAATGGGAATAAACTAGAAGACTTCCTGGTAAGATTGGGGGTGAAGCAAAGATGTCAATTATTGTGGTTATTATTCAAAATTGTACTAGAATGCTAGGTATTAATAAAGGAAGAAAAAGTAAAAGAATTATAAGTGGCAGTGAGCAAGCAAAGCCATCTCTTGTTGCAAATATTTTGATGGTATGAGAATTGTAGAGAATAAATTTAAAACTCTCTGCAACAATTAACAACTTCAGAGAAGTTGTAGGATGTAAAAAAAGCTCATGTAAATTACTACTATTTCCATATATTACCAAAATTTTTAAAGTAACAAGAGACAGAAAGAGAAATTTCATTTAAAATAGTTGCAAATAATATAAAATACTCGGGAGTCTGCCTTCCAAGACAACTCTGTAAGTTATATGAAGAGAATTACAAAAGTTTTCACACAAATGAAGTTAGGTGTAAATAGCTGGTGAAATATTAATTGGTGAAAATGACAATTTTACCTAAACTATTTGCTTATTCAGTGCCATACCAATAAAAATAACAAAAGAGTTATAAAAATATCAAAATTCACTTGAAGATAAAAAAGTTAAGAATATCAAGGAAAACAATAAAAAATAATGTGAAGGAAGGTGCTTTAATAGTACAAAATTTCAAATTGTATTACAAAATAGTAATCATTCAAATAATCTAGTACTTGGTAAGACATACAATGGTGCATTAGTGGAATATGTTAGGTACATAATACTCTGTAGTAAATTGCCACAGTAATCTTGTGCTTGACAAATCCAAAGATCAAAGCCTTTTGGACAAAAAATTTAGGATTTGACAAAATTTATCAGAAAATTTGACAGCTTGACAGAAACTAGATTTAACACAACAACTCACACTATACACCCTTAAGGGCAAATTGCACATATAATTTAGACTTAAAAGAGTAATAACACAAGAAAGTTAGAGGAATATGAAAATTTTACTTAGCCTGGCAGGATTTAAAATGGGTAATTTTGATTATGCTAAATTAAAATATTTTTTTTTTGCAGAAACAAAACCAATGTACCCAAGAATAAAAGGAAAGCATAAAGCTGGAAAGAAAATTACAGCAAATTTCTCTAATAAAAGCCTCATTTATCAAGCATATGAAGAACTTAATCACATATGTTAGAAAGGTCATTTCCCAATTGATAAATGGTCAAAGGATGTGGTCAGGCAGTTTTCAGAACAAAAATTAAAGCTGCTTATAGTTACTTGACAAAAGTTGTAAATCATTACCTATTAGGGAAATGCAGATGAAAACAACTCTGTGGTACCACCACACAGCAATCGAATTGCTACTACAACAGAAAAGGAAAATGACAAATTTTGTAGGCAATGTAAAAAAATTGGGACACTACTACTCCATTGGTAGAGTTGTGAACCAATTCAAGCATTCTGGGGAATAATTTGTAATTACGCCATAAGATTGTGAAACTGTACCTAACCTTTGACCCAGAAATACCACGCAGTCTGTATCTCAGACTTTTTAAAAAGGGAAGAAAATAATATGATTAATGTAATGTATATTGATAAGATATATGATATAGTATAACATAATATAATATACTAAGCTATAATATACTATAGCATTGTACGATACTATACTATATTATATTAGCACACACAGGAGATACATATATGTGATAGATGATACATAGATAGAGAGATAGAGAGATAGATATATGAATAGAAAGACAGACTGTTGTCAAATGTAGTGCATCTATACAGTAGAGCAAACCCTCAAGTTTATAGGGAAACTAGGTTAGCCATATGTTAATAATGTCTTTGACTATTAGTAAATGTTAGGTGGCATCAGTTTTTCCCTTTCTTTCTGGTTTCTTTCCCCAGCTTCATTCTCAAGTAAATAACACACAACAGACTGATAGCTGTCTGACTCGACTTTTGCTGCCCAGGTTTTTCCCCAGCTGGAAGGTGTGTAGCGTATGATAACACTGCCTCATATTGCATCCCTACATTTTCCTTGTCTTGGCTCTATAGCATTGCTCTATTCTTCCCAATTCCTAATTAGTGACCTGCCCCGCCCCCACATACTGATTAATAGATATAATAATGCAATATAAGATAGTATACCGATAGATAAATATATCTGTGTGCATGTATATATATATATATATGTATATGTGTGTATATGAATTTATAAGAATACAAATCATCCCTCAATTGATACATTAATAAATGGTCAAAAGACATGAACAGGCAGGTTTAGAAGAAGAAATTAAAGCAATCTGTAGTTATATAAAAAAATGTTCTGGATCATTATTGGTTAGATAAATGCAAAGCAAAACATCTCTGAGGAACTACATCACACCTTTCAGATTGGCTAACATGACAAAATTGGAACACTAATGTATTCTTAGTGGAGTTGTGAACTGATCCAACCATTCTAAAAATCAATTTGAAACTATACCCAAAGTACTATAAAACTGTCCACAACTTTTGACCCAGCAGTACCACTTCTAGGGCTATATCCCAAAGAGATCATAAATATGGGGAAAAGACCCACATGTACAAACATATATATGGTAACCCTTTCTATGGTACCATGGAACTGAAAAATTGAGTAGATGTCTATCAATTAGGGAATGACTGAACAAGTTTAGGCTTATGAATGTAATGGAATGCTATTGTCCTATAAGAAATGATGAGCATGTGGACTTCAGAAAACATGAAAATACTTATACAAACTGATGCTGAGTGAAATAAGCACAACCAAGGAAAACATTGTGATGAGTGACCTTGATGGAATTAACTCTTCACAGTAATGCAAGGATCTAAGGCAACTCCAATAGACACATAATGGAAAACAGTATCCACAGAGAGAGAACCTGGGAGTCTGAATGCAGATGGAAGTAAGCACACTATTTGCTCGCCTTGTCTTTTGTTTGTTTTTTTTTTGTTTGTTTCTTCTTTCTTCTGACTCTTCCCATTAGTTCCCATTCTTCTTTACATCATGACTAATGTGAAAATATATTTAATATGAATGAATAAGTAGAGACTATATCAGACTGTAAGGTGTCTTGGGAGAGGGGAGGTAAGGAAGGGGAGAAAATTCAAAACCAAAAATCTTATAGAAGTGAATATTGAGAGCTAAAAGCAAATTAATTATAAAAAATAAATCTACACCTATTCCCTGTCAGTAATTGAAATATGTAGAGCACAAATAAACAAATCAGTAGATGATATGGAATATTCCCAAAGTATCTAATTTCTAAATAAATATTGCAAGAGAAAGGAAACAACCACAAAAATCTAATGAAACAGTTAATCCTATAAATTTTCAAGTGAACACAGAACTGCAACAGAATAATCCAGAATGATTTAAAAAAGAAATAATTTAAGTTACAATGGAAGATGTGGCATAATGTATACCTTGTTCAACAAATAATAATAATGATGATAACAATAACAGTAAGTAGAATGGAAAAACTGGGGCCCACAGTATCAAGATGCTCTGAGGTGAACAAAATGAATAGCAGACTGCTAACCTAAATATTTAAATATAAAGTACATCCCAAAAAAGAAGGAAAAAAACATAACAAAAAGTTGCTTTTATACAAACAAAAGACAATATTCTCATTGATCACAAATGAACAGGATTCACAGAGACAATTTAGAGCTTATATGCTAACCAGAAGACCTTGACTAGTTGAGAAACATGAAAGTTATAATGCAAGAATAATATTAAAAAAAACTGTTCATCCTTTCTGAATAGAGAAAACAAATCTCCACACTGAAAAGAAATACACAGATCACTTCCAGAGATGGGGAAAAAAAGCAAAATTACTTAAAAGGTAATTTAAATACAGAATAAAGATAATTAAAAGAAATCTATTCACTTTATAAGTATACAATATTTGGATGTCATTCCTTGATAATCTAAGAAATCTTAGAGAATGAGAAGCGTGCCTGAGGATGAACAAATGTACTATTTTAAAAAATAAAGGGTATCAAAATAATTCTGAAGTGTAACATCTCACCTGTCAGATTGACTATCATGATAAAGCACGAAGATGATAAAGGCTGGAGAATATGGGAGAGTTGGAACACTAATTCAGTATTGGTGGAGCTGTGAGTTTATCCAACCATTCTGGAGAGCAATTTGGAACTACGTCCAAAGGGCTACAAAAATGTGCATACCCTTTGACCCAGCAATATTGCTTCTAAGGCTATACCCCAAAGAGATCATGAAAATGGGAAAAGATCCCACATGTACAAAAATATTTATAGCAACTCTTTTCGTGGTAGCCAAGGACTGGAAATCAAGGGAATGTCCATCAATTAGAGAATGACTGAATAAGTTGTGGTATGTCAATGTAATGGAATACTATTGCTCTATAAGAAATGATGAACAGTTAGGCTTCAGAAAAAAAAAAACTGTCAAGATTTATATGAACTGATGCTCAGAGAAATGAGCAGAGCTAGGAGAACATTATACACAGTAACAGCCATGGTGTGCAAGGAGTGTTTCTGATAGAGAAAACCTTTTACAACAAGGCAAGGACATAAAACATCCACTAAGGACTCTTGAGGCAACTTTCCATCCACATCCTGAGAAGAAACTATGGAATTGGAATGAAGAATGAAGCAGACTTTTATCTCTTGTGTTATTTTTTCTTTTGTTTAGATTTTTCTCATGGCTTCTCCCATTTGTTTTAATTCTTCTATGCAACATGACTAATGTGAAAATGTGCTTAATAAGAATGTATATGTGGAACCCATATAAGTTTCCATGCCATCTTGGCAGGGAATGAAATGAGAGGGGGAGAAAATTTAAGAGTCATGGAAATGATTTTTGAAGATTGAAAATGAACAAATTAATTACTTTTTTAAAAAAATAGGGAAATATGGATTCCTGATCCTCATGGCCCTGTAATTCCTAAAAGCATTTTAACATTATTCATTTAGAAAGAAAATCTGGATTCACTTAGAGTTTACTTGGTCTATCAAGAAGCATTAGCTAACTAATTTCAATTGCCCTTTCTGTAGAAAGTAGTATTCTTTTAAACATATCATACTTGTATATTCTGGGAGACATTTGAAAAAGTTCCTCATGATATTATTATAAAGAATAAGAAAGATTTATGATGTATTCATTGGATTAATAACTAAATGATGCAAAACTGATTAATCCAAAGTTTCATGATTAAATTGTTTAAAGTCCACATGAATAAAGTAGAGTGGCTTTCACCATATTCTATCAAAAGTATGCTTAGATAAAGGCAAAAATTTCAGAAGATACAATTTTAACAGGGGTAAGATTGCTAGAACTAGGATCCAAAATTGTCTTAATTGACAAAAAATGACAGATTTTCATAGGAAATAATTATTGCATTTATCTTCCTTCCTATCTGTGTTATTCTGTGTGGTCCATGAGAGAAAAAAAAAAAACAAAATTAATCTTCTAGACAAAAACAAAATATCCCATGTATCAAATAGATAGTTCTGTGCTTCTCTCAATCTTCTATATTTTTAAATGGGCTTAGTGTAGATTTCTTGATGGAATAGACTGAATAATTCTGTGAGTTTTAGGAATAAAATACAACTGTCTTGCAAGCAGAAAATAGTGTGCATGGGAAAACACAACCTGAGTTGCTTTTGAGTACCTTCCTATCTCCTTACAAGTCTACCAATCACAAAACAAAAACAATTACAAAACAAACCCTCATGGACATACATGTCATAGTCCCCATTCCTTCTTCTATCACTAAAAATGCCATATATAACATAAAATATTCCTCACTAAAACATCATATCAAAACTATATTGCAACAACATTTTAAATAGCAGCTACTTCTTTATATTGACATGCCTTGCTTTTTAATAAGTGAAGGGACTCCAACTTTCTTTTTTAAATGACAATGAAGGGGTCTTGGATGCAATTTGAATTCTTCTCTCTCTTCAAAGGTGAAGGGTTTTTTTAGTAGATCACTAGCAAAAGTTATTCTTGGACTACTATGATCAAATAATATCTGGGTACTATCATTTTAAACATCTGCATTCCTAATGCTTCATCCAACCCAGTAATACATATGCAACTTGAAGAAGTGTAAGTCTCACAGTTTTCAAGAGTTGAAAGAACTAGTTAAATATGCCCAAATTTAAAAACAGGATTTGTTATTCAAACCTTGGGGTTGGTTTCTGGTGAAATTAATTTGGTTATTAAATATGTACCTTTCCTGATCTGTTGTTCTTCATTTCTGTCTCTGTCTGTGTGTCTGTCTGTGTGTGTCTGTCTTCCTGCCTGTCTAGCTCTCTCTGCCTCTCTCTCTGTCTCTGTGTCTGTCTGTCTCTGTCTCTCTGTCTCTCTCTGTCTCTCTGTCTCTGTCTCTCTATCTCTCTCTCTCCCTTCTCTTTCACACAAACACACATTACTAAAAGATATTGCCCTTTTCTTGCATCATTTGAGATCTTGATTAAAAAAAGAAAATGACGATTAGCTATTAACTTTTGGGGGGATATAGATAATTGATCTAATGAAGTCTGAAGTCCTTGTGGTTTACATAACACTGAAATATGTTGTGAACATATTTTGTCATTCATGTAGCTTTTGTTTTTGATCATATTTTATGAAAAAATAAGAAACATTTAAAATACATAGGATAAAATAATATTACTAACATATTAAATATTCAAATCTTTTAAACATGGGACTATTAACTCTGCAATGTACTTCATTTCCAAAAATACTTTTTAGTAAATATTTTAAATGATTCTTAAATACTTGGTATCTGTCACTAATTTTCCCAGTAGCCACTAACAAATATTCAATACAGTTTAATCACGTGTCTTGTTTTTCTATATGAGGTCGTATTATTTTAACTGAGGGATGTTCCAAGTTCTCTGTTTAGAAATCAGCGTATAAAACTAATGTTTCTTCCATTATAATTTGCTGTGAGATATCCTTTAGGTACTTCAACATATTGTTGCTTAATTTTGAACTTTTAGATAGACTTCATCTGTCTTGGAGTTTTTCCCAGTACAGAATGGCAAAATTTTGCTTAAGCGGGTGTTACAAAAAGAAATCATATATATTCTACGTGTTTGCTTTCAAAATATACTTATGAAAAATCAAATCCACTGCCACACACCTGTAACTCTAGCATCTTATGTGTGCTCATTACTTCCACGTTTTTTTTTAGAAAGATAACCAATGGCTGTTTGTTTAAACTTCTCCACAATCAGACAAAGTTTTTTTTAAAGATTGAAAGCAGTATCCATTTTTGTCAATTACCAATAGAAATCATTTAGAAATAAATGAGACATTCTGTTGCTACAGTGAAATATTTCTATTGACACTTTTGAAATATGGTAAGTTTATAATACTGTGAAACATAGTTTCCTTTTGGAACTCAATAAGCTGTACGCCAAGCAAGATGTTATGAGTTGTACTGTATATAGTCAGCTTCCATAACTATTTTTTTCTTTTTGTTATTTGAAAAATTCGTTTTAGAGAACTATCAAGAAAAAATGTTGTTATACATCCTAAGTCCTATGAATTTAGATTTGAATAAGAAATTATTTCATGTATTATTCATATAGAATAGATTGCTTCAATTTAAAAGATCAGTTATTATCGATGATTATGACTAATTGTGACCTAGCTGGGAGGTTGAAGGAAGTTACAAGAATAAAATGAAAGATTACTAGAGGATTTATTTTAAATGTAGTGACATATTCTCCAACTGACAAATGATCAAAGGATATGAACAAACAATTTTCAGAGGAAGAAATTAAAGATATCTATAATCATATGAAAAAATGCTCTAAATCACTTTTGATTAGAGAGATGCAATCAAAACAACTCTGAGGTATCACATCACACCTATTAGATTGCAAACATGACAGAAGAGGAAAATGATAAATGTTGAAGAGGATATGGGAGAGTTGGAACACTAATTCATTCTTGGTGCAGCTGTGAGTCTATCCAACCACTCTGGAGAGTCGTTTAGAACTATGTCCAAAGGACTACGAAAATGTTCATACCCTTTGACCCAGCAATATCGCTTCTATGACTGTATCCCCAAGAGGTCATAAAAATGGGAAAGGGTCCTACATGTACAAAAATATTTATAGCAGCACTCTTTTTACTGGCCAAAAACTGGAAATCAAAGGGATGTCCATCAATTGGGGAATGGCTGAATAAATTATGACATATGAATGTAAGGGAATACTATTGCACCATAAGTAATGATGAGCAAAAAGACTTCAGAGAGGCCTGGAAAGATTTATATGATTTGATAATGAGCGAAAGGAGCACAACCAGGAGAACTTTATGTACAGCAATGACCACTGTGTGAGAGAGTTTTTTCTGGTAGACTTGGATCTTCATAGCAATGCGAGGACATAAGAACAACAACAAAAAATTCCCAGTGGTTTTCTAAGGTAAAATGCCTTCCACATCCAGGGAAAGAACTATGAAATTCAATCTCAGAATGTAGCAGACTTGTATGTGTGTGTGTGTGTGTGTGTGTGTGTGCGTGTGTGTATTATGTTTTGGTTTGTTATTTGATTTCTCCCATTTATTTTAGTTCTTCTACACAGCATGACTGCAGTGAAAATGTATTCAATACGAATGTATGTGTAGATTCTATGTAGAACTGTATGCCATCTTGGGGAGGGAGGGGGTTAATGGGGGTAGGTACGGGAAAAAAATCTAAGGTTTTCGGTAGTGATTGTAGAACATTAAAAATAAAAATAAATAAAAAAGTAACAGGAAAGAGAAATTATAATAGAAAAAAGAATAAATGTAGTGACATAGGCAAAAGAGAAGAATGTATGCAATACCATTTGCCGGAATATATGTGTCTTTGGCGTTCTCAAGATATCAAAAAAAAAAAAAAAAAATAAGTCCAGAATGCCAGAGTGCATTGAATCAGCTCCTATGGAAAATTTATGGGAAGCTGTAGACAAGAGCTGTAGATGATGAGAAGCTATGGAGAGATTGCAATGTTAGAGGGAATACCCACATTTATAAGATTCCAGCTCTTTTTGAGTATTAATACACAGTGTGGAAAGGGTCAAAATTTGATTAATTTTTAAATTTCATTTATTTATTGATTAGGTTAGTTACGAAAAATTTATTAACCCAGGCACCTGAGTAGTAGAGAATTTAGAACCACTGAGTTTCCATAGGCTGAAACATTTCATAAAATGCTTTTAGATATATTAGTCTGAATTCATCAACATTACTAATTTGATAAAAATTTTATCATGTGCTTATGTGTTCGTGTGTGTGTGTGTGTGTGTGTGTGTGTGTGTTTGTGAGAGAGACAGAAAGAGAGAGACAGAGAGAAGGAGAGAGAGATATATACATTAGGACTATGAATACGAATTTAGATCATTACAAGTTAAAGTTAAATTGTTGTCCTTGTTTTTCCTTCTGATATTTTTAATTTAAAAGAAAACCATTATTAGTCATATATACATTAATTAAATATAATCAGTCAAATCCCAATCTTCACACACTAAAAACACAGATACCCACAACCATACTAAATATGAACTCATTATTTATTGCTTTTATCTGATACGAAAATGTTTATGCCTTCCTAACTTCCTTTCTTTTTTGTTCCATCCTTCTTTCCTTTCTTCCCTTCTTCCTTCCTTCCTTCCTTCCTTCCTTCCTTCCTTCCTTCCTTCCTTCCTTCCTTCCTTCCTTCCTTCCTTCCTTCTAGTAATGACAAGGAAAATAGGATCTTTTGCTGTTTTTGTTTTACCAAAAGTGCCTCTGAGTAATGTGATTAAGCAGGATCTTTCCCACCCATTGTTGGGCCTGAAAAGATTTGTAGGAAGGTCCACATCTTTTGTTAATGAGGCACTGGTTCTCAAGGGATGTGATGTCCTCTGGTTCTAAAAAGTGTATAAGGGCTCTGAGGTGTGGGTTTTATCTTACGGCTCACAGACTAGAAGTGCTTGTTTGACTACACAAAGAATCTGGGAAGCCACTTAAGCAGACCCTCTGCATGGAAAACCCAGATTTGGTTGCACCTGCTTGGTGGTTCCTTCTCTGGTAATTATGAAAAGTAAGTTCAATTGGCTGTTGATGGTCAGGCAGAGGAAGCCATGTCTGTTGACTTTCAATTTCTCTGTATTCTCTTTGAAGTTCAGGGTGCTGACTTCCCTGAAATAGTTGAATGATATATGTGCCTGGTTAAAGAAAGGATATATGTTCTTGATTAAAGTGATTCTTAAACTCTCTAAAGTTGCTTTTCCTTTTATGAAGGCAGATAGGAGAATCCAGTGTGTGTTGCAGTGCTTACTGATATACTTTCCTATAAATTTTCAGTTCAAAGAAACTATTCTGATTTGCCAGAGTTAGGAATGAACAACTGTATTGAATTCTTTTGTTTTTCTTTGAAGAGAATAAGCTTTGTGTAAGATGTAGTATTTTGGTCATTAAACTGACATCTTTGGAAGTTTTTTGTATATTAAATTCAGACTTTTTTTCACTCTTAGTTGAAATCAGCAGTATTTTTATTTTGTATGTGAAATTATTTTCCTATCCAATTTCAATAAAATTTATGATAAAATTGGTAATGAAATTTTTACTTTTTACTATCATATTATAGTTTGTTAAGCCTGTGGCTCCTCTAATTTGTTGTTGCTCAGACCCTATCAATTTAAATTTTATTTTCTGCTTTCAATATTTTTGAGCAATTTTCTTGTAATATTTCTTGAAACATGATGTTCAAGCTCTTTGTTTGACTCCTTTTTTTCTGGTGATTAAACTCAATTTTCGTTCCTAATTCTGCCTCCTAGGTAAATTATTTTAGGTTGAAAATTCATGATGTTTTCTTATTATTTAACATAATTTTGATTTCTTTCTGGTGTTGTTATTATATCTATGAAGTTGTACTTGGTTGTTTGTTTTCAAAGTCTATTTTTTTGATAAAATTTTCCACTACTTAATAACTTCATACTTGCTACTTTAATTTCATGAAACTGTGATCCCTATTGTTATTGATTTCCTTAAATCCTCCACTGAGCATCTAAACCACTCTGGATTTCTATGTGTGTGTGTGTGTGTGTGTGTGTGTGTGTGTGTGTGTGTGTGTGTATGTGGTTTCACATTTCCGTTCTCACTTGGAGAGATTCAAACTCTTCGAGTTTTATTATTCATTTCCCGTGAAATTTTCACTATGATGTATTTCACCCATAGAACACTTATTTTTGTAGGTCTTTGGGCATAGTTCTAAATCGCTCTCCAGAATGGTTGGATAAACTCACAGCTCCGCCAAGAATGAATTAGTGTTCCAACTCTCCCATATCTTCTCCAACATTTATCATTTTCCTCTTCTTTCATGTTTACCAATCTAATAGGTGTGATGTGATACCTCAAAGTTGTTTTGATTTGCATCTCTCTAATCAAAAGTGATTTAGAGCATTTTTTCATATGATTATAGATATATTTAATTTCTTCCTCTGAAAATTGTTTGTTCATATCATTTGATCACTTATCAATTGGGGAATGACTTGCATTGTTGACATTTGACTTATTTCTCTACATATTCTAGAAACGAGGCCTTTAACCCCCAGATTAGGTATAAAAAAATTTTTTTCCCAATGTACTATATCCCACGAATTTTGGTTGCATTGGGTTTGGTTGTGCAAAAGCTTTTTAGTTTAAAGTAATCAAAATTATCCTTCTTGCACTTCATAATGCTTTCTATCACTTCTTTAGTCAACAATTCCTCCCTTCTCCATAAATTTGATGAATACACTATCCCTTGCTCCTCCAGTTTGTCCACGATATCAATATTTATACCTAGATCGCTTACACATTTGGACTTTATTCTTGTGTAGGGTGTCAGTCATGGGTCTATGTCTAGTTTCTGCCACACTGTTATCCAGTTTTTTCAGCAATTTTTGTCGAACAGTGAGTTCTTATCCCAGAAGGTGGAGTCCTTGGGTTTACCAATGGACTTTTGAGGCAAAATACCTTCCACATCCAGAGAAAAAACTATGGAATTGGATCACAGAATGAGATAAATCATGTTCTTATGTATTTTATTTTTTGTTTTATGGTTTCTCCCATTCAGTTTAATTCTTCTATGTAACATGACAAAGGTGAAAATGTATTTAATAGGAATGCATGTGTAGATCCTATATAAGACTGTATACTATCTCAAGGAAGGAGTGGGAAGGGAGGGGAGAGGGAGGGGGAGATAGGGGAAAACATCTGAGCTATATGAAGTGATTGTAGAACACTGACACCAAATAAAATAATTAAATAAAAAGAATTTATTAAATGTTATTGCAGTATTATATTATAAGCATAATTTAAATTATCCTTTCCTCAAAATATGTAGAGTTAGATGGGAATTTCCTAGAACCATGTTTCTATGAATTAGCACAGTTTCACATAATGGGAACAATCCTGAAATTCAACTCAGGAAACACCAAATTCAAATCTTTCTCTAACACTTATCAGAGTTGGATGGCCATAAAAAGGTCATCATGTCTCTGAGACTCCTTGCCTTTACCTTTAAAAGAGAGTTCTCATATTGGTGTGACAGGGAAAACACCTTTGAATCCTTAAATGTATATGTAAAAACAAGTTAATATTCATTCCCCAAATGCCAAACTCAAAGATTATGTAACAGAAACATAAAAATACAAATAAAATGCAGCAATTAATGGAGGATATGAAGATGAAAGGACTGCTGCATTACTGTCCCATATGACCTCACACCACATTTAGATGTATTTTAGAGAAGAAAATTACTTCTTCATTTGACATTAGAGGCAATATCAATGAAGATTCTTCCCTTGGATACCTCCCATCGTCACTCATCTTCAAATGCCAATATTATAACTGTGTGAACTACCTGAGTTTCACCTTAGAGCAAATAGAATTATAAGAATTTTTTTTCTCATTGTCATATATGATAAGTACAGTTTCTCTCATACACTAGAGTTTCCCAAACTGCAATAGCCAGTTACAGAGCAATCACCAACTTACTGTTCACATTTACAATTAAAATATAACAAAATAAACAAGCTTCCACTGCCTTAGCTTCAAGTAAATGTTCATCAAGGGCTACATAGATGTAAATGTTTTGACGGTCTTGGGACCTTTTAAAAACAATACACAAATTCATCTTTGAAGTTCAGGTGTAAATTGGAAATACAAAAATAAAAAATTAAGGTGAAAACAATTGGAAATTGGATTAGATTTTTAAAAAGAGCAAAAGGTTCATTTGATTCACACAGTCGAAATCTGAATAATTATCTATTTTATGGAGACATAAATTGCACATATTTTATAGTACAGGTTTGTTAAAAGTTTATTTGAAAAACTTTTAATGTGATTTTTTTCGGAGGCATAAAGTAAGTTAAATTCATGTATTTACTATGCTCATACTAAGTACATTTCTTGCCTTCGTAATTAAGTTAACATAGACTTTTTTAATTTTAATGAAATGGACAGTCTTAATTATAGTACATACAGTAAAGATTTGTACATTTCTCAGAAGTAGTATGTTTGCTGATCTTGAAGGACTGGACTCTTCTTTTTAAGTACAAATTACATCAGATGACCTTTTGACTCCCTTACATCTCAGAGAATTTGGGGGTTGGGAGAGGTAAAGAAAACTTTTAGATTATGTTATAATTGGTACATCTATCCTTTTATTTTGGGTTTTTAAAGTATTTAGTGTTTATTTTTCCTCTATTACATATAAAAGCAATTTCAAACAGTCCTTTTTGAAAGTTTGAGTTCCAATTTCTTTCCTCTCCTCTCCATCCCTTTCACTGAGAGGGCAAAAAATTTAATGTGTTGTCATGCAAAAGATATTTCCATATTCATCATACTGTAAAAGAAGATATAGTCCCCCCCCAAAATAAAGTAACAACAACAAAAAAATAAAGTCAGTGTTTTGAACTATAATGAGACTCCATCAGTTTCTCTGAGAATAGATACTATTTTTCATCATAATTCCTTCAGTTTCCTTGAATCTTTTTATTGCTAAGAATAGCTGAGTCATTCACAGTTGATCTTCTTACAATATTATAAATGTTATGATTTCCAGTGTTTTCCTGATTCAGCTGCTTTGCATCAGTTTATATGTCTTTCCAGGTTTGTCTTAGAGCATCCTGCTCATCATTTTTTAGTAGCATTCCATCACATTCACATGCCACAGCATGTTTAGCCATTCTTCAATTGATGGACATCCCCACAATTTCCAATTCCTTGCTTTCAGAAAAAAGCCACAATAAATTATTTTTTTCTACATATATTTCCTGTTATTTTTGTTTTTTTTCTTTCTTTTGGGATACATAACTAGTAGTGGTATGGCTAGATCAAAGGGGATGCATGGTTTTATAGCATTTTAGCTGCATTTCCAAATTGCTCTACTTATAGATTTTGAAAAGAGGGCAGCATTCTTTCAAAAATTGACCTTATAATCATTATTATGGCCCTTTTCTGAAACCTGTCCAAATGCTTCACTTATTTAGATCTTTTTTTTTTTTAAGCAATGGAACCCTATATTAGCACTCTAGTGTGTGTTATTATGAAAGCACACACATATACATAAGTATATCCATGTATGTATATACACATGTATACATATACACACGAGTCTATATATGTATGTATGCACACACTTACACATATACATACATATTTATACACACATTACATTGAGAGAGAGAGGGAGAGAGAGAGAAAGGGAGAGAGACAGACAGACAGAGATAGAGACAGAGAGAGACAGAGAGAGAGAAAGAGAGAGAGAGAGAAAGAGAGAGAGAGAGAGAGAGAGAGAGAGAGAGAGAGAAAGAGACAGAGACAGAGACAGAGACAGAGAGACAGAGAGAGACAGAGAGAGAGACAGAGATTAGACTTCTGAGGGCCAGAAGTCTCTCATCATGTTACCCTAAATCAATAAAGAAAAAGATAAAATGTATTAGGAAAATCAATCAGGACAATTAATAGGCACTTAAATGAATTTGTAAACAAATTCAGTTGCCTGAAGACAAACCACAGAGAAAAGAGAAGAAAGTTTCATCTTTTTTAACGGAAGGTTTTTTACTACTTTTCTATCTCTTTATGACTTATCTTCTTCATCTGTGAGTTTCTATTTACTAAGAAAAATAACAGGCTAAAAAAAGAAAAAAGAAGAAAAGAACACCCACCGCAAAGCAGTTGTTGTTTCTTGTTATTTCTAAATTCTTCTAATTTCTGATTTGTAATATTCATTTCTCATTTCCTTCAGCATATGTTCCAAAACTGCCTTTGGTACCTCTTTGTAGAGATTGGTCTCTATACCTAAAATATAATTACTCCTCTTCTTCATTCCCTGGAATTTCTAGTCAACTACCAAATGCAACTTAGTGACTGGTTTTTAGATGAGGGCCTTTCCTCATTGTTCCATTTTTAATATTCTTTCTCCAATACAGTTGCTTAGTATTCATCCCCAAAATTTTAATTTTATATATACATGGAAAGGAACATTCTATTCCTGTTTGTTTCCTGAGTGACTTCTGTATACAGGAAGTACAAAATAAAGCAAAACAAACAAAGGAAATCTTGTTGAATTGATTTGTGTTCTACAACTTTGCATGTTTGTGTGTTTGTTCTCCCCAATTAGATTGATAGCATGGAACATATATTATTAATCTTTGTAGGATTTATAGTGCCCTCTATAGGCAAATAGCTGTTATTAAAATTACTTTTTCTGGTCTTTCATGGCATGAATCCAGTTCTGAAAACAGAAGGGTAGAATTAAAAATAACTTTGGAGACAGAGGCAGGCAAAGAATGTGGGTGTGCCAGCATACTGGGGAAATCTACAGAGCTAGTCCATGCTCTGTACATAATAACGATAATTGACGGTACCACTTGGTTTAGGCACACATATACATTTTATAGTCTATGTTTTCCCCAAAATATACATGTGCATATATAGATATACACAATATACATATGTTTGTAAACACTTGATTAGTTCGAGTAACTATGTGTTTACATTAAAAAATAATAAACAACTTTATCTACAGAAATACTCCATTAAAGCACCCAACTAACGTTGTAGTAATGCTTCTTTTCCTAAGAAAAATATTCCCGGAATAATTTTACTGCAATCACTCAAAATAAACATCTATGAAGCAACTGCTGTGTTCCAGACAGTGTGCTAAGTGCTAAGGATACAATAAGAGACAAATGACAGTACCTAATCTCCAGGAGTTTATAATCCTATAGAGGAGACAGTATTCAAATAAATATATACTAAGCAAGCACACTGTCCCGTGTAGCTAGATAGACAGACAGACAGACAGACAGACAGACAGACAGACAGATAGAGAGATAGATAGATAGATAGATAGATAGATAGATAGATAGATAGATAGATAGAGTTATGATAAATAAGAAAAATAACAAAATGATAGAATTCAGAGGGGTTAGAGTAGACTTCCTGTATAAAGCTGGATTTTTGTTGATACTTAAAGGAAGCCAGGGATGTCAGTATTCAGAAGAACAGGAGGGAGAGCTTTCCATGCTTGGGAAACAGTCAGAGAAAATGCCAAGAGATGAGAGATTCAGTGTCTCATTCATGGAACAGCAAGGAAGTCAGAGACACAGGAATGGAGTGTGCATAGAGAGGTAAGAGAAAGTTAGATTGTATAGTGTTTGGAATGCCAAACAGAGCGTTTTGTATTTCATCCTAGAGATAATAGGAAGCCCCTGGAGTTGGCTGAATAAAACAGGGGCATGACTGAACTAATGTTTTAGGAAGAATTTAGCTGCTGAATAGAGGATGGATTGAATTGTGGAGACAATTGAACTTGTCAAACTCAACAACAACAGGATGGTGTAATAATTAAGACACGAGGTGATGAAAATTGGCATTGGAATAACGGCAGCATCAGAAGAGAAAGGAGGGCATATTTGAGATATGTTGGTTACTTAAGAACAAATGGTTTATATGTATAACAAAAGAGAACATCATTTCATTAAATTTCAATAATACTAAATAATATAGTTAGTAAATAGTTAATATACTGGCACTGAAGCAAACTTTATTACTGCGTATCACCATAACCAGCAAAAGAAGAAAAACAAAATTGATGACATCTTCATTTAACTTCAAACAAATACTTAAAAACACTAAAATTCTTGAGGCACAAAGTAATGAAAAATAATATTTTAATAAATTTTCCAGCAAACATTTTCCCAGACACTGAATACGTTTATTAGACCCTACATATATGCATACACACACATTCACACACACACACACACACACACACACACACACACACACACACACACATATATATATATATATATAAATTCTCTAAGCAGAGCCAAGATTGTGGAATAAAGGCAGGGACTCTCCTAAACTCTCCCCTAAACCTCACTAAAACCTTTCAGTAACTGTTTTAAACAAATTCCAGAGTGGCAAAACCCACAAAAAGACAGAATGAAACAATTCTGAGCCCAAGACACCATAGAAGGTTGGAAGGAAAAGTCTGTTGCCCTAGGGTGGAAGAGAAATACTGTTCATCACAGGCCACAACAGCATAGATTGGGTCACAGCAAAGCAGGAGCAGGCCTCAGGGTGCGTGAATCAGTGGCAGTAGTGTAGGCTTCCAGACCTCTTAACCCACAGACTCCAAGGTAACTTAGAAGATCTGCAGGAAAAGTCTGTCACATCTAGTGCCCACAGTTCTGTAGAGGCCACACCATCACAGCCCCAGCTCCAGTCCCAGCAAACTGAAATCAGATATCATGAGTAATTAAATCAGCAGTGACAGTAGCTGCTTTTGGAGCTTTCAACCCACAGATTGTAAGCGATTCAAAACAATTTTGTAGAAGGAGATTATAGAGGTATCTTTGCAAGAATGTAGGTAGAACTCTGTTGCTTTACCATACTTAGATCCAGATCATAGTCTTGGGTTGCAGTCTCAGGGTGAAGAGGAGCGCTAACATGCCAGAACTTGTAGCTAAAGTGGAGCAGGGACCCTACTCACAGTTGCCCTGCCAGAGTAAAATGCTTGTGGTTCCTTACAGGCCAGAACAGTGTACAGGAGAGTAACAATTACCTCTCCTTAAATCATGGCACTTTGGAACAATTGAAAACTCGCAAGTCCCTAGAGGAATCTCCTCTTTGCTTTCTTTCTTCTACACGTTTTTTTTTCTTCTCTTGTTTCTCTAGATGGAGATTATTGATTGGCATCCTTTCCTTACCTTTCCCATGAGTAATAACCTTAGCCACTTTGTGTCATTTCTTTACACTCACTTTGAGAAATGCATGTCCCTTTCATCTCAATTTCTTTTGGAAATCAAAGCCTGGTTTTATACATGCACACATACATGCATGCATGTACATATATATACAAACATACATATATTTTTTTTTCAACAAATGTAAACCAATCAAATCTGAACCTGTTAATGATTGGCAGACAGAGATATCATAATGTCATAATTTATTACAGTGCATCCAGTTTCTTCATAAGCCATCCACAATGCAACTTCTAAATTTGTATCACTGAAGTCCATTTCAAACAATGAAACTCTTCTGAGCAAGAAACTTCAATCGTGGAGGGGCGGAGCCAAGATGGTGGAGTAGAAAGACGCACATACACATAGCTCTGAACCCACAACCCATAGAACGGCTACAGGGAAATAACTCACGGCGAATTCTGCACCCAGAGGCCACGGAATATTGGAGCGAGGGAGATTTCTGTTCGGGAGAAACCTGCAAACCTCTCGCGGGGGTGTCCTTAGCGCTGTGGACTGGGCACCGGGACTGGGAGCTGAGTGCAGCCCTCCCACGGCCACGGCACCGAGAGGAAAAGATACGAGCGGGCTTCAGGGACGGAATCTCCAGCAGCCACAGGGGTCTCTCCACCCACAGAGGGACCTGCAAACCTCTCGCAAAAGGTCCGCGGTGCTGCAGATGCGGAGCCCAGCCCAGACCTGCTGCGGCCGCAGCACCGAGAGATACAGATCCGAGCAGGCTTCAGGGACAGGATATCCAGCGGCCGCACAAGTCCCTCCACCCACAGTTGACGGGGGTCGGTGAGAGAGTCTCTTTGGCAGGTCGAGAGGGGAGTGGGGTGCTCCCATAATTCAGGCCCCCCCGGGAGGTAGAAGCTCAGAGGCGGCTGCAGACAGGGGCTCCACAAGCGGGCGGGAGAATGGATTCATTGTGGAAGGTCTGTGCATAAACCCCCCGAGGGAACAGTGCCTGAGAGGCGGCCCTGTCCCACCTGACCATCTGAAATTAATTCTCACACGGAATAGCAGCCCTGCCCCCGCCAAAAGCCCTAAGGCTGGAAGCAGCATTTGAATCTCAGACCCCAAACTTTGGCTGGGAGGATCAGGAGGCAAGGTGGGTGTGAGGAGAATATTCAGAGGTCAAGTCACTGGCTGGGAAAATGCCCAGAAAAGGGAAAAGAAATAAGACTATAGAAGGATACTTTCTCGGAGAACAGACATTTCCTCCCTTCCTTTCTGATGAGGAAGAACAATGCTTACCATCAGGCAAAGACGCAGAAATCAAGGTTTCTGTGTCCCAGCCCAAACAATGGGCTCAGGCCATGGAAGAGCTCAAAAAGAATTTTGAAAATCAAGTTAGAGAGGTGGAGGAAAAACTGGAAAGAGAAATGAGAGAGATGAAAGAAAAGCATGAAAAGTAGATCAGCTCCCTGCTAAAGGGGACGCAAAAAAATGTTGAAGAAAATAACACCTTGAAAACCAACCTAACTCAATTGGCAAAAGAGGTTCAAAAAGCCAATGAGGAGAAGAATGCTTTCAAAAGCAGAATTAGCCAAATGGAAAAGGAGATTCAAAAGCTCACTGAAGAAAATAGTTCTTTCAAAACTAAAATGGCACAGATGGAGGCTAATGACTTTTTTCAAAACCAAGAAATCACAGAACAAAGACAGAAGAATGGAAAAATGGAAGATAATGTGAAATATCTCATTGGAAAAACAACAGACCTGGAAAATAGATCCAGGAGAGAAAATTTAAAAATTATGGGACTACCTGAAAGCCATGATCAAAAGAAGAGCCTAGACATCATCTTTCATGAAATTATCAAGGAAAACTGCCCTGAGATTCTAGAACCAGAGGGCAAAATAAATATTCAAGGAATCCACAGAACACCGCATGAAAGAGATCCAAAAAGAGAAACTCCTAGGAACATTGTGGCCAAATTCCAGAGTTCCCAGGTCAAGGAGAAAATATTGCAAGCAGCTAGAAAGAAACAATTCAAGTATTGTGGAAATACAATCAGGATAACACAAGTTCTAGCAGCCTCTACATTAAGGGATCGAAGGGCATGGAATAGGATATTCCAGAAGTCAAAGGAACTAGGACTAAAACCAAGAATCACCTACCCAGCAAAACTGAGTATAATACTTCAGGGGAAAAATTGGTCTTTCAATGAAATAGAGGATTTTCAAGCATTCTTGATGAAAAGACCAGAGCTGAAAAGAAAATTTGACTTTCAAACACAAGAATGAAGAGAACCATGAAAAGGTGAACAGCAAAGAGAAGTCATAAGGGACTTACTAAAGCTGAACTGTTTACATTCCTAAATGGAAAGACAATATTTGTAACTCTTGAAACATTTCAGTGTCTGGGTACTGGGTGGGATTACACACACACACACACACACACACACACACATGCACACACGCACACATACATAGAGACAGAGTGCACAGAATGAATTGAAGAGGAAGGGATCATATCTTTAAAAAAATGAAATCAAGCAGTGAGAGAGAAATATATTGGGAGGAGAAAGGGAGAAATGGAATGGAGCAAATTATCTCTCATAAAAGAGGCAAGCAAAAGACTCATTAGTGGAGGGATAATGAGGGCAGGTGAGAGAAAAACATGAAGTCTACTCTCATCACATTCCACTAAAGGAAAGAATAAAATGCGCACTCATTTGGGTAGGAAAACCTATCTCACAGTACAGGAAAGTGGGGGATAAGGGGACAAGCAGGGTGGAGGAGATGATAGAAGGGAGGGTATGGGGAGGAGAGGCAATTCGAGGTCGACACTCATGGGGAGGGATAGGATCAAAAGAGAATAGAAG
Source organism: Notamacropus eugenii (assembly GCF_028372415.1). Lineage (NCBI taxonomy): Eukaryota > Metazoa > Chordata > Mammalia > Diprotodontia > Macropodidae > Notamacropus > Notamacropus eugenii. The sequence goes on along the minus strand of NC_092873.1, from coordinate 132,610,845 downwards.
TAATGGGGGACAGGATAGGATGGAGAGAAATATAGTTAGTCCTATACAACACAAGTATTATGGAAGTCATTTGCAAAACTACACAGATTTGGCCTCTATTGAATTGCTTGCCTTCCAGAGGGAAGGGGTGGAGAGGGAGGGAGGTAAAGAAGTTGGAACTCAGAGTGTTAGGATCAACTGTCGAGTAATGTTCTTGCCAGTAGGAAATAATAAATACAGGTAAAGGGGTATAGAAAGCTATCTGGCCCTACAGGACAAAAGAGAAGATGGAGACAAGGGCAGAGAGGGATGATAGAAGAGAGAGCAGATTGGTCATAGGGGTAATTAGAATGCTTGGTGTTTGGGGGGGAGGGGCAAAAGGGGAGAAAATTTGTAACCCAAAATTTTTTGAAAATGAATGTTAAAAGTTAAAGAAATAAATTTAATTAATTAAAGAAAAAAAGAAACTTCAATCCTTTCACTGCCTTAAGGGAAAATTCCACTACATAAGATCTGAAGCCCATCATATTCTGCTTCTAGCTAATCTTTCCCTACTGAAAATACCTTATTTTTTTTTATTTTCTCTTCAATTCAATTCAATGCAAACCACTTTGTATTCACAATATATAATATCCCATATCCCTCCTCCAGATCTTTGTAGAACCTCTCTTCAAAGAGTATGTTCTCTCTTCACTTCTTCACTATCTGTGAGATCCTGCAAAAATCACTTAATTTCTGTTTGCGTAATACACTGGAGAAGGACATGACAGTTTTAGTATCTTTGCCAAGAAAACCCAATACAGAGTCACAAAGAGTTGGTTATGACTGAATGACTGAACAACAGTAAAAAGTCAGAAGTCACAGATTTGAATATCCAGTGATGGAGAGAATGCAAAGTCACTCATAAGAAATAATGATTTTGGGGGGAAGAGAGAACCATGGCTTCATTCTGTGTCATTCCTCCCTCTTTGTTTGGAGAAGAATGTTACAAACCTCAGAGGCCTGACTGGAACACTTAGACTAATCACCAGCATGAAGCACCTCAGAGTAGAAGATATAACAGTGAATTGGGAGCAAAGGACAAACTATACTCAGATTCCTGGAAGTCAAAAGAACCAATATGTTTTTTAAAAGTCTATCTTCTTTGTGATGACTGATTTTGATGGTCTTCTGAGCAATGCAAGGACCTAAAACAGTTCCAAAGGACTCAAGATAGAAAATGCCATCCACATCCAGAAAAAGAACTATGGAGTCAGAATGTAGAGTCAAGCAGACTATTTTCTTCTTGTTTTTGTTTGTTTTATATTTTTTTCCTTTTTCATGATTTCTCCCATTCATTATAATTCTTCTTTGCAATATGATTATATAAAAATGTGTTTAATAGGAAAATATGTGTAGAGCCCATATCAGATTGCATGCTATCTTGGGAAGGAAAGGTGGAGGGAGGGGAGAAAATTGAAAACTTATAAAAGGGAATGTTGAAAACTAAAAGTAAATAAATTAATAAACTGAAAACATAAAAAAAAACCTTGCAAAGAAAGAAATAAAAATAAAAACTAATTCAGAATGCTTATGAAAGGCTTAAGGAAAATGGTTAAGAAAGCTGATTTATCTCAAGTGATAATCATAGTAGGAAGCACTACAGTGGTTGTTTTAAGCACGAGCAAGGTGGGATTTTTGTTGCTTTCTTTTTGGAGATCAGTTTTCTAGACTCAGGCTAAATTGTAAACATCTAAAGGATTAATATCTTTTGAACCCTGATAATTCACAGTTATGCTGAGTCGCACAGGTTTCACGCCTTCTGGCTATGAGCCAATCAGGGGCCAAATCTATGCTATATATTCTGAGAGACTGATATTTTACTTTGGGGCTCACTTACAGAAATAATGATCTTTGTGATTTCCAGGCCAGACTCTGGGTAGCTGTTTTTAAGGACCTCCCTAGCTAAATATGTAAATGTAGTCCCAGACATTGTTGCTTCCTGGTGATATGTCTAATGATATATGTGCTTTTATTTTCTTTAGACAGTTGGAGCCCTGTCTATTGGATTCTTTCTTGAATACTTACTTCTCCCTACTTATATAACTTTGTCTTTCTGCATCGTTTAATTAAAGTTAGATTATTAACACCATTGAAGGTGTCTTTCCTTTAGAAAAGCACATCGAGAACCTGTATTAGCAGCCCTCCTGTGTGCTAGTGTTATTGCTCTTACACCTACAGAGAAGCTGCTAGTATCATTCTGGATACAGTTGTGGACAAGACATTTTTTAGATTATATTTAACATTATAAAAATCTCTTTAGTTCCAAGAGTTAATCTTAGAGCCCTGAGGGTATTATAGCCATTTTCTGGACACCTGACTCAATGCAACAGAGTTAGGATACAAACTTCAGAGACTAGATGAGTAATATTATTTTTATTCCAGGTGATTAGAGCAGCACCTGGAACATTGTGAAATGATGTTTGCTGATTGATGGATGGATTGTATACTTTTTCAACCTATGGGGAGTTCTCTTTTTCTACTATCAAAAGAACATTTAGAGTATAGTGAGAAGCAGTACAATGAAACAATGACATACCAGAGTCCACTGATCACATTAACGTTTCCCCCTTCATCTAAAACCTTCTACTCTGTTATTAAATATCAAGCAGAACTATTTTATTTAACCTTATGTGGAAGTGATCATTCTAAAGGCACAAGTAAGATTGATTCCCTATTTCTTTTCAAGATATACAGTAGTTTTACTATGTTTTTGGATTTTGAGGTAAGAAGAAATTAATTTTTTTCTACTCTGAAAAGCAATCTGAAACTTGTAAGAAAGGAGATCTGGACATTACTGTAATCTATGGCTTCTATTTAGGGTTTTTTCAAAGGACTTCTCCCCAATGACACAGCTTTTTTTCTTGTTGCATCACCAATAGGAGGTCTTCATCTTTAGACTTCAGCAAGTGACACTGTTCAATTCCTAACTAGCTGACTTTATTCCAGATTTCTGGAATTTTTAGATCTCTTGTCATCCTGGCCTTGGTCTAATTTCTTTTAACCTACTAGGAAACACTTTATACTTTTATAACCAGCCAAGTGGCTTATGCTTTAGGTGAAGTCTCCTTGTGGTATGATTTATTGTATGAAAGAAATTAGTGCTCTTTGTCTTTATTTCTTTTATTTTATCACTGCTCTTCTTCATTTTCAATAGGTGTTCTTCACAGTTGCTTAGTCTACTTATCATCTTTCATGTTTTAAGAAGTCCTGGTTGAGTTCTCAAGGTTCTTCTGAAGGCTCTTAAAGCTCTGCAAGAGTAGAATGGGGATTTATGATCTGTTGCCCAATGAAAAATAGTAAAACTGTGACATATTATTTTAGTTTGTCATTCAGTCATCTCTTGTTATGCGTTCAATTGATACTAAATCTCTGTAGAATGTAGTGGTGTGTTGTAGCGTCTCTACCCCTTTTCTTGTATAATCTTCATTGATCACTTAGTCTTTGCTAATTAAGGATAAATCTTCTCTCATTTCTTTTTGGCAAGTCAATGGTCCTGAATTTTCAGCATAAAATTCCCCATAACCTCATGTAATCTGAATTGTACTGCTGTAGACCATAAGGGGTCTGACAACTTAACTGGAGCTGAGCTTGGGTCCTAGTGGTGGGGTCTGGAGTATGCTAAAGCTCATGAGGTCTTTCCATGTTTCCCCAGTGCTTCATTGAAGTATTTGTATGTCTCACACCTGAAGGATGCCTGTTTGCCCAGGGCTATCCTGAGGGATATGGGGGTGGGGGGTCCTGGTATTGGCATTGTCCTGCTCCACTGCATTGTGACTCAAGATCTCCTGTTGGTTTGTTGAGGTGAAGCTTGCTGCTTACTGACTGAAATGCTTCTTGTCCTGGACTCAACTCCCTTTTTGCCCAAGTGAGATAGACCTTTCTTGCTGATCTTCCAAGTTTCTTAGGCTGAAAGATTGTTTCACCCTATCTTTTTGCTGGTTATGATGTTTCAGAAGTTCTTTGGAGGAACTATTTTATAGTTGTTTGCTGATGAATATGGGAGAGTTATGGCAATTTATAGCTTACTCTGTTGTCTTGACTCCTGGAAGACACACAGTGTTTTAAAAACAATCTTTGCACTCAATGTATTTTGGAATATTATTGTTGTTATTAACATTATTATCTACATATAATTGCCTAGTACAGAGTAATCCAGTAAACCAAAAATGTTAGAGTACACTATTTATTGTCTCTAATATGAAACACCCAAAGAATAAAGGTGCTGAAAAATTAAGCAGAAAAAGTGGTAAAAAAATGTACTTTACTAATAGTAGTTTCCAAATGTATTGTAACTGACTCTGATGTAAGGAGCAGTACATGGTAATTTTGACATAGGATACTTAGGAGGCAGGAATTATAAGGGAAAACTCATTAAAGGACACAAGAGCTCTGCCTCACATAATCATATTTAAAGTTGTAGAACTGAAGACTAAGTGCAAAATCAAAGATTAAAGTTTTGGAAAATCAAATAAAAGAAATAGCCATGAGTTTTTAAACACAAAAGATATCATTGAAAAGTATTATATATCATAGAATCAAACACTGATCTATCTTCTTACTCTTATGTCACTAATACTTTAGAGTTTACAACTATTTACTGGAATTTTGTTCTTTTTTTTATTGATCTGAGCAAAACTGAGTCTATTTTAGACCAAAGTCTTAATAAAATAATGGATAAATATGCACAATATATAAATAAGCTACATAATTGAAGTTCTATTGTTGCTTTGAAAAGGCTCAGAAGGAAAGAAAATAAAGACAGTGTTTCAGAATACTATATGGTATATTGGTTTGTGAGGCTTCTAGGATGCTGAACTGGGTGAAGTTCATTCTTCAATTCCTTCCATTGTCCTAGAATTGGGAATCAGTTGGAAAGAATACTAAACCACAACTCAGAGGACCCCTAATCTGATGCCTCTTCTAATAAAAGTTTTACCTTGGGCTATCCTTTCAGCATCTCTCAACTTTAATTTCTGCCAGGCCTAGAGGCCTGAGGGCTACCCGAGTCTTACCTTACCTATCGCAGGTCTTTGGCTGGCCAAACCGGATAAACGTATGAGAGAAGAGACTTTCCAGAGTCGAACAAGGGTTAGGCTTTATTCAGGGTCTTGGTTACATGTGCAGGGGGAACTCTTCCTTAGGAGAGAGGGGAATCTCCCAAGGAAGCAAAGATCTTACAGTAAGAGAATAGAAGTGGAAGTGGAAGTGGGAAGAGAGGAGAGAGGGGAGAGCGAAGAGAGGAGAGAAGGAAGAGGGGCCTTCTGTCCTCTAAGGGCCCCTCAGCGCAAAGAGTGCCTTCAGGCTTTCCTGACCCTACTTGAGCTCTCCTGCCACATAGTTTGCACCTGAATACCGTGCCTGTTAGATAACAATAGGTGTGCTCAGACCCGGGCCAATCTCGAAGGTGGGGATGCTCTCTCCCATCACGTTTCCCACGGGAAGAGGCAGAAATGCACGAGATAGCCCGGTCTCACACCTCAATTCCCTGCTGTTCCCTGGGGGGCCTCATGAGAACTCTAAGATTTAGAAGTCCTCACCTTTACCTGCCCGAGACTGTCCACATGGAACTGAGCTTACACCCCCAACAAATTTCCTTATTTGGAAAAACGGAGATAATATTATAGTGTTTCTTCTTTCTCAGTAAACATGAGTTTAGGTGAATTAATGTATCTAAAAGTACTGTTAAAAGATCAGAATTCAGTTTGGATTCCTTTCCCATTGCATGCTGCTCAGGGATCATTGAAGTCTCCAGCTTGTGGTCCTGGGTATTATGCATGGTGATATGTTGAGAAGGAGTCTAGAAAGCCAGGCTGCCCAGAGAAGATATGTGGCCAGGTGTGGTCTCCAATGTGAAAAGGCACTTTTGGAAAGTTGTATGAGCTCTTTGCAACATATGTGCATAAAACTATTCTGTTGCCCCACAAAGCCTATTCCCTGGTCAAGAATTTTGCTGAATTTGTTGAACTTTTGGATTATAGACAAGCAGAAGGTAAAGGACTTGAAGCCAAAATAGCTGATTATTTGGTAACTTAAGAAACTTATGACAATGGAATGAGAAGATCTCGAAGCAACTCTAACCAGTAAGAATCAAGAATCTAGGGAAATATCAGAACTAGAAAGGACACATTAGCAGAATCAATCAGATCAGCATATCCCATCCCCGAAACTGAATTCCAGAGAGCTTGTCCTTCATTCTCGAAGAGGACCATGACATCAACATGAGACAAGTCAACATGACTTGCAGTTGACCTTGATTTGAGTGAGGGAAGGCTGTATAAGGTAACCAACCTCACTTTCTTCTCCTGAGATATTTGGATCCAGTGGCCTGATATTCACCATGATGTCTGGAGATAACCTAGGATGCAATGTGAGAACCTGACCTTTTCAGGCTAAGATCTTATCACATTCTCACTTTGAATGAGATACTATTGGTTGGCTGCTTGTTGTCCTTCTTCTTCAAAGAGGACTAAAATGACATCACCATGATAAAGTGAAATTTCATTGTGACCAACTGTGGCTGATCAAATCAATATGATCTGAGAATGCTCTACCACAGGTTGGGCACATAAAGTCCATGTGAATATTTGGGATGGATATCCCAAATTTGTGCATCCTGTGTTTAATTTGTGCTATCTCCATTCTGCTTTGCTCAGAAAGCACAACACCCTTTCTGATGTGGGCATGCCATGCTGAGCGGTCCTGTGCCAGTGTCTCCTATGTTGCACAGTTAAATCCAAAGTTCTTGAGAGAGACCTTGAGAGTGCCTTTATTTCGTTTCTTCTGGCCACCATGTGATCGTCTGCCCCATGCCAGTTCTCCATAAAATAGTCTGTTTGGCAAGTATACATTTTGCATTCCAACAATATGGCCAACACATTGGAGTTGTGCTCTCTGAAGCATAATTTGAATACTTAGCAGTTCATATCGAGCAGGGACTTCAGTGTCTGGTACTTCATCCTGTGAGGTGATCCTCAGAATCTTCCAAAGATAGTTCAAATGGAAGCGATTCAGTTTCCTGGCATGGCACTGGTAGACTGTTCATGTTTCACAAGCATATACCAATGAGGTCAGAACAATGGCTCTGTAGATCTTCAGTTTGGTAGTCAAGCTAATACTACTTCTCCCCCAAACTTTTCTTTACAGCCTCCCAAACATTGAGCTAGCTCTGACAATGCATGCATCAGCCTCATTGTCAATGTGTACATCCCTGAAAAATACACTACCAAGGTAAGTGAACTTATGCACAGCATTCAAAACTTCTCCATTTGTTGTAACTGATAGTTTCACATATGGATGATGTGGTGGTGACTGATGGAGCACCTAGGTTTTCTTGGTTTAATTACTAGGCCAAAATTAACACAAGCAGTAGAGAATTGATCCATACTTTGTTGTATCTCAGATCCAGAGGGTACACTGAGTGCACAATCAACAGAAAACAAAAAATTATGCATCAACACTCTCTCCACTTTGGTCTTGGCTTGTAGCCTTTTCAGATTGAAGAACTTGCCCTCTGTACAGTCGTTTACCTTGATGGCATGTTCATCCTCATTGAAGGCATTTGTCATTTTGGTTGAAAACATCATGCTAAAAAGCATGGGAGCAAGCACACAGTCCTGTTTCACTCCTTTGGTGACTGGGATAGCACAAGAGCATTATCTATTATCCAGAACCTGGGCAAACATGCTATCATTAAATTGATGTTCAATATTGATGAACTTCTCCAGGCAACCAAATTTTGACACAATTTTCCATAAGCCGTCATGATTAATAGTGTCAAAGGCCTTGATCATATCTACAAACATTGTGTATAGACCTCTGTTCTACTCCTGCCATTTCTCCTGGCTTTGTTGGGCAGTAAACACCATATCGACTGTTCCTCGACTCTTTCAAAAGCCACACTGGCTCTCAGGTATATAACCATCTTCCAAGTGAAAGATACGCCTATTAAGGAGGACACTGGCAAGAACTTTGCTAACAATAACTAAGAGATAGATCCCCCTGTGATTGTTGCTAGACAATCTATTCTCTTTACCTTTATAGAGATGGACAATGGAGGCATTTTTAGTCCTGGGTGATAACCTCTTCTTGTCATATAACCTGGAAAATTTCAGTCAGCTTTTCTATGAGCAATGGTCCCCCTTCCTTGTAAATCTCAGCTGGAATGGAATCAGCACCAGGTGCTTTGCCACATGAAAGGAGCTTAATTGTCTTTTCATCACTTGCCTGTTGCTACAGAACTTTGAGGCCTAATAGTGAAATGATGTGGGTGATGTCTTTTAATTCATGAGTAAATTGGATTTAAGTGAGACAGAGATGCACGAAGTCATCAGCCTCAATCTCTCCTCCTGAGTCATCATAGTCCAGTGGCAGAACAGAGGCAAGACAGCTAGTAATGGCTCAGAATGTCGTCTTTGGTGTCTGACTAAGCTCTAAGAGCTCCACATTGCCTGCTTCATCTGCCTTCATGGCCTTTGAAACCAATTGTTTTCATCTGCCCATTCTACCAGGAGAAGTCTTCACATGCTTTGGGTAACTGACCAATGGGTTTGAAAACTCTTGGTTACCCTCAACCTGGTTTGGCCTACCTGCTGAAACATATTACTGAGGTGTGGCCGCTGCACAAGCTGCAGCTTCTTGGAGTCACAGGTGAGAGTTTGATGGAACAGGTGGACACTAAAGGTGGAAAAAACCCCAAAAAGGGCTTGGTGGTCATCACACCAAAGGTACTGGCCCTCCCTGAACACACCCTACAGCCCAGTGAGATACACTCATGCAATGAATAGGCTGTTTTAAGTAGTTACTCCAGGGATGGCTCCTTTAATCAAAAAGAAAAAAAAATCAAACTGGGAGGGGAAGACCCTCAGTGTTCTTGGATAAAAGAGAAACAATTACTATTGAGTAATTACAATCACTCTGTGCTAGGTGGATGGAGACTTGTTGTGCAGTCCATCAGCTCCAGAGTGAATTGGGTTTAAGGCTTGATCTTTGAGCAAGAATATAGCCAGGTATCCCAGAGGAGAAAATGCAGCTTTTGGGAATGGAGTGCACTTTCCCCTGGGTAGAACACCAGAGGAAAGGAGAGGAAAGGAGAAAGAAGAGGAGGAGGAGAAGGACAGGAACTACTACTCACTAACAGTTTGTGTTTGTCCTTCATTCTAGAAGAGGACCATGATATCAAAATGTTGACATGACTTGTCTTTGACTTCAATTTGAGTGAGGGAGTGCTGTGCCAGTTCACCAACCTCACTTTCTTCTCCTGAGCCATAGGATGACACCAAAACAAGTAGGCAGCTGGGGGAAATGACAATTTTGAAAAGTAAACCAAAAAATAATAAAGTGTATAAAGAACACAGAACAATCCACATGCTACTCCACAGCACAGCTCTAGAAGTCTATACTACTGCCTACCAAACTATGCAGAAGACTTATGAATTAGAGATTTTTCAGAGTTCTTTATCTCCTTGGCTATTGAATTCCTCTAGGTATTGTTCAAGGGAACTCAAACTTTCTATTTCACAGTTTTATTTCATCCAAGTCTATATCTGGAATACGACATCAGATTCCCATCAACTGCATAAAAAAGTATCAGAAAGATGACACTGAAGAGAATGATTATGATTTACAGTTACAAAGGCAGAAAATTAATTTTATATGTGCTTTTAAGTTCACCAACCTCACTTTCTTCTTCTGAACCATGGGATGACACAAAATTAACTAGAGTGTTATTAAATTGTTAATTGTAAATTGTAAAATGAGAAAAAAAAACTAGACAAGAAATTAACATGTGTGTATATGTGTGTGTTTCTACCATCACGAAAAGTTTTCAATGAACCTAAAGTTTTAAGAAAGTAAATGCTTTTTGAAGAATTATCCTCACAATATAATATGATTAAAGGAATTTTCTTTAGTCCTATAAGTAACCAAAATAAAATTTAACATATACCACTAGTTTGATTCTATGCTAACCCAGGGTTACCAGAGTTGTTTAAATTTCATTTTTCTAAATATATAAATAACTTCAAAATAATCATCTTGGGAGTTGTGTTTCAGATGTCATATCACATAGGTGTGACAATGGCCAAAAGAACTCTTTCTTTCTCTTCATTCTTTATGTAGGTAATAATTTCCATGCCTTCATTAAAAGCAAACAAATAAAAATTATCAGCTAAAATTCCTTTAGAATCATACTGACAAGTATCATTCCATCATGTACTTAAGTGCACTTGTTTTACTTCTTTATTACCAAATTACAAAAATGGGAAGAGGGGATCTTCATTATTTACCAGGGCAGATCTACCTAGTGAATACCTTTAAAAATCATTGAGGAACAGGGGGCAAAGATCTAGCATAAGGAACAACATAAGTAGCAGGCTAAGGAAATTGGTTGTGTTTTTATGATATTCTACAAAATAATATGAAGGGGCTAGGTTGTTAAAGGTTAAAAAAATGTGGCAGTCTTCATGAATTTCAAATAGCTATGTGTAATTCTGTCAGGATAAAAAATATATGATAAAAGAAACTAAGGCACAAAACTCCAAGCAAGACTTAGAAGGCTAACAATTGCTAATAAATGGAATCCAAGGCCCTTCAATTGTCAAAGATTCCTCTAACAAGCAGATCAACTATTTTATACAGTTTGTTATACAAAGTCTAGAGATATAAACGAAACTATATTTGGACAAGCACAGTTGAGGAGGTGGGCTTATATTTATCAACTCAGAGGATTTCTAGAACACATGGGAACAGGAAAAACAGAAAATTGACTAATGCTTTCTGGAAAGTGTCCTGGTGGGCAAACATCCCACAACAAAGTTGACTTTATATCTCTCTAAATCAGCAGAAGGTAATAGATTTTTCAATCATTGGGATCAGTCTGTAGCTCATAGGAATAGGAAAGTTAAACTCTTACAAACTCTATCACTAAGGCCTATACAATCAATTTCAAATCTTATCCATACATATTGATAAACTGAGTAGATACAATCCTCAACTAATAATTAACAAATAATGCAAGATAAAGAGGGATAACAATTTTCAATTTCACAATCCTGACTTTGGAAAACTTATAGTTTTGAGATATTTCCCCATAGATGGATGAGACACAGGGCACTAGTAAATTGTAAAGAAGTTCTGAAATTATATTAGGATTTCTAAGTTCTATAATTTATTCTTCTTTTTAATTAATGAAACTTTTACCTGAAGTATTTGATTTTACCTGAAGAATTTGATTACCTCTGTGATTTTCTTTTTCATTTCAGGAATTTCTTCTGGGAAAACATTTGTAATTTCTATTAATTTCATTGATTCAGACAACTACCTTTCCGTAACTGAGAAATTTCCTTTAAACTATTAGAAAAGCCAACTATTCACAACACATAAAAATAAAGACTTTACAGAAAAAAGAATACAATCCAAATTAAACTGATTAGTGACTTTAAGAATTGTCTGTAGGTAGTTGGGGAAGGGAATAAAGAAAAGAGGGAAGGTAGAAGTGAAACTAATTTGTCATAGTATATAGCAGAGAGATTCTTGTGCCTGGAGTCAGAAAACCTAGAATCAAGTTTGTACAACAGTGGACACCAATACAGTAGATAAACAGAAAATGTCCTCTCCAGGAAGCAGGTCTCTGTCATGCCCAATATGGCTACCTCCATCTTAGGTGATCCGGGAATGTGTCAATAACCTATTACTTCTTGCTCCAATGAGTTACTCACTAGATATCTGTCCTCAGGATAATCACATCCCTTTTCTGAAACATAGTTTCCTTCAAATCAGTAAAATGAGAGGATTGGACTAAGTTACCTCTCAAGTTTCTCCGAAGTCTAAAAAATTCATTGATTATAACATACTTAAAAAGTACTGAGAACAGTAGATTTAGTCAACATTAAAACTTAAAAAAATAGAAATGATGCACATCTTTTCTTCTACTTTCAAGATATTTGTTACGTCTGTGTACCGACAGAATTATAGAAAATAATGGGATGACTCTTTCATATAAGTGTGCTGGTAATCCAGCATTTATCACTTATTATAATTAGTGCCATTGCTTGGGCATCACTGATACTATTATTAAATATTTTTTAAACTCAACAGTGTTTTGGAAATTTCAAAGCAGATAGTTAAACTCTGTGTATAAGAAATTTATAATAATTTCTTGGGAGGAAAGTGGATCTTCAAAGGGTGTTTATAAGACAGAAGTACGTTACCAAGATCAGTCTTTAAAATGAACTACCTTTAGGATATGTATTATAAAACAATTTGATGATTATTTACTAAATACTAATAACGTGATAAGGTCCATGGTAAGAACACGTGATAAGGTCCATGGTAAGGACGGGTAAAACAAAAAAAAAATGTGATGCTAATACTGATTATATGTAGCTTCTAATAAAATGAGTGAAAAAGGATAAATATGTACATAATTGTGATACAACAAAGATTCAGTTAAGTGTAAGAAGAGAACTGGGCAGTGTCTCATTAGAAAACTGAAACTAGATTACGTTCCTTTGAATCTAGGGAATGGAGGAATCATTAGACATTTTAAATGAGCTTTGAAAGAAGGGAAGAAGCTAAATAGATGAAAACTGTTAGAGAGGAGATAGGTGCGATGCTAATTTAACCAGAGGAGAGGGTATACACAAAGTCCCAAAGAGAATAGGAGACAAAGAATACTTCAGTTCAGCTATAACAGAAAATATAGTAAGTTGAATGTTTATGGATAAGCTTGGAAAGTTTAGTTGGAGAATGTTTAGGTAGCTCTTTGAGTGACACAGTAAAGGGTTTATATTTTATTCAGGTATTCAATTTATTCAGTTAGGCAACCGTTATAGAGAATTGATTTGAGATAGAATAGACAGGTGGCAAGAATATTAAGAGGGATATATATATATATATACACACATATATATATATATAACTGTATATGTGTGTTTGTTTGTGTAACTCACTCTATCTACACATGTATAATTAGAACAATAATTCAGTCAATATAAAGAACTCTTGGTAAGAGACACTTCTACTATCAAGACAGATCAGCACCTGCTATTCAAATTATTGGCATAGAGAGTGACCTCGGTGGGGCACTGAGAGATTAATCAATTTATTCAGGGTCACATAGTAAGTATATACTATGGACGGCACTTGATCTCACATCCTCAGACTACAAATCCAGTTGACTAATTACTTTGCTATGCCACTGTGGAAAGAAAAGAGTATTATTATGCTTAATGAAAAGTGAAGAATCAGGATGGTTAATGTGAGAATAAAGATTGAAAACTGGGCTTAGGTTTTGATTAGATAAGCAAGATATTTGGTGCATTAAGATAGACCCCTGAATTTATAATCAAGAAGTCTTCAGTTCATATACTTCTTCAGACGCCTGCTATAAGCACCCTGTGTAAGGTTTTAACATTTCAAAACCTCAGTTTCTCCACATGTAAAATAAAAGTGTCTAACTTTATGAATTTTAGAGTCTGTTCTAACTCTAAATCTATGGTCAGGTGGATTGTGAAGTCAAGAAAAAGCAGAAGTTAAAGATGACTCAGGGACACGAATTACAGGGTTACCATTTACAAAATGGTGTAGTTAATGGAAAACAAAGAAATTAAGAGAAAGATGATATCTTTACTATTAGACAATGAGTGAAATGTGAGGTGTGAGTAGACAACCCAGTTGATGATGACTGGAAGGGAGCTTCAAATATAAGTTCAGAAGTGTGAGAAAAAGTTGAGCTTAATGACATTTTTAAGAACATCAGATGGAAGCATTGAAGGAAGCCATAGAAGAGCTAGGAGGAAATAGGGTTAAAGATTAAGATATAAGTGTTCATTTTTTCCAAGAAGTAAAACTGTCTTTTCTTCTTGGAAAGAAAAGAAGGCAGGCAGGAAGGATGAGGACACAGAGAGAATTAGAGAAGGGGGAGAAAGGAGCAAATCAAAATGCAAGGGCCTTTACTAAATGAGACAGAGAAGGAAATTGAAAGCTGGAGAGAAAAGGTTTTGGAAGAGCTATTGTAGGAAACATGATCAAAATTTAAAGCTCAATAACAACAAAAAACAATGATTTTCCACTGTCACATCATAGCCAAGATGGACCAATTTAGCATAACAAACACACTTGGCAGTAAGTTGTCAGTGTTACTTCCTTCAGAAATATTGGTAATCTACAAGTTTTAGATGAAGTAGTTGGTAGGAATTCCTCAGGATTGAGCATAGACAAGTTGGAATTAATGGAAGGCCAAAAGAACATAGAATTCAAGTGTTTGACAATAAAGTAAAGGTAAGGTAGGGGGGAATGTGAAATCAGAAGAGTACTTATCCAGTGGGAAAAGAGGAAGGAACTGAGAAACCAATGGCCACCTTAAAAGCAAACATAATTATAGAAGGAGTAAGGAAGTGGGAGAGTGTAAAATCAAGCACCCTGATATACACAGGAGGGCTTGCTGTACAGATCATACAGATCTATGAAGATCATAGACCTGCTTTTCCAAAAGGGAAGACAACTTTTGAGGGATAGACAATCACTTTAATGAAGCACATATATCATTCATTTAGTTTAGGGGAAAAAATTAGCACCCTGAACATCAGAGAACATACAAAGAAATAATAATCAATATACAGGGCTCCAATTGTCTGAAAAAAACAATACATGAATCACAGATAAAAAGACAGATGTCACTGTCTGCCCATACACACATAGTTACCAGAGAGAGAAGAACCAACAAATAGATTTTCAAAGCCAGGAGCTCTTTAGCAGTTGCCCAGAGTTTCGTCTGGATAAATACTTACAAACGAGTAAGCTCCAAAATAAAACTTCACATAAGAATACACACACACGTATGTATATACGTATATATATATATACGTATATACATATATATACATATATACATGTATAAACATATATACACACATGCATACATATATGTGTATTATATATGTGTGTGTGTGTGTGTATATATATATATATATATATATATGTATATATGTAGGTGTGGGCCTTCCTACAAATCTCCAGTAATCAAACTTTCCTTAATGGACAGGGCCATTAATGGGTGGGGAAGATCTTTAATCTCATTAACATTACAGAGAGGTAGAAGGATGTGAAACTGTTATTAGAGAATATCAGAATTCAGACACTGGAGATGAAGTAGTTTATAGTGATGGTCATTAATATTGTTGGGGTTTGGGATCAGCCTGTGGAGGGATGTGAAAAACTATTACAGCTTTGTGATATGTTGTGATGGAACTGTCTCAATGAATTTAGAGTCAGACAACATCTAATCCAAGTATGGGCATTTTTTGAGATTGACACCTCACATCAAGCAGAATAAATTCCAAAAGAAAATAGAGACTTCAGAGAAAGCAAGATGGATTTCTATAAGGTAAAGATGGAATTGTGTAACAGAAATTATGAATATTTAAACATCAGGAGGGGTTTGTGAAAGGATTAGATAATAGGGGAGTGGTCGCAGCCACAGGGGAACTGTGAGTGCAATTACTCACAATATATATATAAAAAAAAAAATTTCGGGGGTATGCAAGCATGATAATATTATTATAATAAGCCTCTCTAAGTCATAAGTTCACTCTAGGTCAGTTCTTTAGTATTGCTGCACTGGTGTCCACTTTGAGAAAGTCTTTTTTTGGGGAGCCCACATCCTGTTTGGGCATCCTGGTGACGCTGATTTCTGATTGACTGGCTACTAAGGTCCTGTCTGAGACTAGATGGATGTGGTTGTGAGTGTCTAGACACACAATCTATTTCTGTGGGAAATATGAGGAATGGGTCTGGGGACAGTGGTTAGGTAGAGGAAAAGGCTGGGATCTCATCACATGGACATACCTGCTGTTCTGTGAGAAATATGAGTTCATGGACACACCTGTTGTTCTAGTGAGCAGTGATGAATATATGAACAAGTTCGAATATTGAGTGCGTGTAGAAGGGTTGGCTAGGTAGAGGCAGGGGGTCTGCTGTTCAGTGGGGCCCATAAGGAAGTTAGAATATTGAGGCTAGGAGTAGTATTATTAGGATTACATCAACAGCATTATAATGCATCATTATATAAGTGACTAGTTTTGAGAAAATGTGCATTCAGCATGTTCTGCTATAGCAGGGTAACACTGACACAATTCTTCCTAATTAAAAAATCTGAGGAAAAAAATTTCAAGTTAAGCCTTTATTTTTCCCTGATTTTATCTTATTAAAATTGAAAAAAAAAAAAAAAAAAGAAAGCTTAGGTTCATTTCCTGCATCTGTTGTTGTCTATATAAGTGGCCTGGGGATCAATAGGATTTCAAGTCAGAAGTTTCTATGTGAACCTATATTCAAATCCCAACCATGATGCTTACTATTTATCTCTCTCCTTGGGTAAACTGTATACTCTACGGGTTTCAGTTTCCTCGGTTGACAAACAAGTCTATCAGAATGGATAGCTTTTCCATATCCTTTCAATTCTATATCTATGACTCTGTGCACTCCTCTGGGCCTCACTTTCCTCATGTGTAAAGTGAAGTTTTATTTATCTTTAAGATCTATCCCAGGTATAGATCTATCAGCTTATGTTTCTATTTTCAATGGCAGAGATTAGTTGACAATAGAAACTATGAGTAGTAAAACAATTTGCCTAAAATACTGACTTGCTCTATATGGTCAAAATTTGGTTTGATCTACCTAACCTTTCTGTTTGTTTTTAGCTGCTTTATGTCTCCCCAGTGTCTAGCATGATGCTCTTTGTATTTATTCAAGTATCCTAAATTATAGATATAGTGATATAGATATAGATGCAAATATAGATATATACACATATATAGGGTATGAGATCTACTCCCACTCATTTTCCTTGGACATGCATTTATACCAACAAAATGAAGTCAAAAGTATTTTCTAAATACTTGCAGTTAAAAACATCCAAGAAAAAATATGCTATATCCAAAGGATGTAGCATAGTGCTTGACATGGAGTAAATATATATTGATTGATGGATTTTGTCTTTATACATTTATCCTCCCAGTAAGAAAAATATCATTAATAATTTCAAGGGGAATAGGGGGAGAAGCTGACATCTCTCTGGATTATTGTTTTCTACTTCTCATGAGTGCAGGAAGATCTTCTAATTTGGTACAAAAATTAATCTCTTTGGGTGCAGGCACAATAGAGGATGGATAATTTTTGCAGTATCCTTTAAAATAAAAGGTTCAGGAGCAAAATATATCCAACTTTATATTAAAAATTGTCCAGAGGATTCTGGGAAGATTGTGGAATAGGTCAGAAAACTCCACTCTCCAGATTTTCCCCCACAAAAGAGTTAAAATGGAACCTTAGAGCAAACAAAATGAGGGTGGAGACAAATAATAGAGGCACAACTGGAGTCTTCTGGGACAATCTGGGAAGATCAGAAGAAAAATTCCAGGACAGGGTTAGGTCCCTGTGAAGAGCAAACACCTCCATACTAGGGTGTGTTTTAATAAAAAGCGGTAAGCTCTGTGGTTAGTTCATTTGAGATACTGCCTCAGCTCCAGTCATAGCAATTTTCCAGGATAGTGGAGAGAGTTGGGTGTTTGAGCCCTGTAAGATTGAGGGAACCTCTGCTGATAAAGAACGCCAGACCCAGCTGTACTGCAGGAGAGCAGCAGGGGTAAGAAGGATTCAGCATACACCAGCAAGTGCAGAAGCAGTGGGGCAGAGAACCTCTGGCCCTGGGCACTTATAGGAGGTTGGATGTTTGGCTTTGGCACCAGGCTAAAGTGGGGAACTGAACATCTGGGGCAAGAGGCACTATTTCCCATACTCAGGACTTTAAAAAAATAAGCTATTATCACAAAAAATACACAAGTAAAGGAGAAAGAATCCAACCCTAGAAAGCTATTATGGGAATAGAGAAGACCAGGGTTCATCTTCAGAGGTGGATATTGAAATAAATAAAACCCCAAAGAGTAATGTCAAATGGTCACTTAGAAGATCTTTTTTAAAAAAAAGCTTAAAAAACAGATGACCGAGATGGAGGAAAAAATAAAGAAGAAAACAAGAATAATCCAAGAAAAACAAGAAGATTCTGAAAAGAATAAATTACTCCATTACCAAAAACCAAAAATGAGTTCAAGCAAGATGCTTGTCCTTGATATGTTCTTTCAAATGCCTTTAACATAAATATCTTCCTAAGCTATGTTTTTTTTCAGTAGTGCTTTTGTGTATCTGGGAGAATTTTTTGTGAGGTATTTTATACATTCATCAATGCTTTTGCATGTTCTGGGCTCCAAAGGTTTTATTATTTCTCCTATGAACAAGTTATGCAGTTTGAATAATGTTGCAAGGAGTATTTTAAGTTTATTATAAGTAATAAATTTCTATAGATATCCTTTAGCTTTATTTTCCTTCTTTCCCACTATTCTATTATCTTTCCCATTCTCTTTTACCCCACTTCAGCCATTACTTCTACAAGATATTTGTTTTGTTTTATGGGGGATCCGTAAAAAGGGATTAACACATCAAAAATTCTAATAGAGAGACAGACAGAAACAGAGAAACAGAATTAAAGAGGGGGAGGTGAGGAAAAGTCATGGAGTTCAATAAATAGGCTAGTAACTTTTACATTCATTCCTTGCAAATTTCTAGAATAATTGATTAAAGACATGATTTGTGACTATCCAAAAAAGGAAGCTATGATACCAAAGATTTATAGTGGCTTCCTCAAGCATAGATAATTCTAATTAATTTCACTTCCTTTCCTAGTTGGATTAATACAGTGCCTAGTTAGTCAGTCAATGGGAAATGTTTTAAATAGTAATCATGTGGATTTTATCAAAGTATATGATCAAGCCTCTCACGCTACTCTTGTGTACAAGATGGAATAATATGGGCTAAATAGAAGTATAGAAGTAAATTCAAAGCTGGTTGTATGGGTATACTCAAATTATATTAGTCTGCCTTATGTGTTTGTCTCTGAATCAGACCTGGCTTGATTATTTCAGGACTCTTCCTAGAACTGGTTTGTGAATCTCTGAGTTGGGTATGGAAGTCCAGAAGTTATTCTTTCTCTAGTTTAGTAGGGTGATTCATCTCTAATACTCATTGGAGAGTTTGTATAGTGTCTGGAATCCTCTTCATACTACAGCATTGTCATCTTCCCATCAGGACTGATCTGATGAAATTGTACCCAAGCTACTTTTAGAACATTTTATAAAAAAATTCTGATCATTCATATAGATCCTCTTTAGAATACAGACTCATAACAACTAAATATATTTTTCTCTTCATACTTTTATGCCCTGAGCATTTCATGATTCCTTCAATAGAAGCAAGTTAATAAATGCTTGATTTCATGATTAATAACATGTTTATTAAGCATTTATACTTTAAAGGCAATTCTTATTTTGCAATTTAACAACATGAGGCTCTAATATCTTATATGATTGAAACATATCTTTGTGATTCAAGGCAAATCACTCAACTTTTTTTCTCTTCCAAAAGATGAAGTTGAGGGATAAAAAGCATCTCCGAAGTCTATTTGATCTCTAAATTTATGAATGTGGCATAGCTTGTTCTTTTGACTTCAAGTGTATCATTCTTTCCAGTACTCAACAAGGTCTCCCATAGATGTCTAAAATGATGGATGTTCCATAATTGTTGGACTGTTAAATGATAAAAGTGTCTGTAGACTCATCTAGATCAAAATTTAATGGCAACAAAACTATGTCAAAAGGTGGTACGTCTTACCACTACCTTATTCCAGCTTGAATAAGATTCAACAGTTCCCTCTTAAATTTTAGTGAGGTTTGGAGGAATCCCTGGTCAAACTCTTTATGAGTCAATGAATGATCAATGTGATTTCAACTTTGCCTTTGAGATATTGGAAAATAGGTGTCAACTCGTGACTTTAAATGTAAGGTACTTGAGATCAAGGGCTTTATCTTATTAATGTTCATATTCTATTCTTTAACTGGGATATAGAAAGCTTTTGTTAATGACTATTGATTGATTAGAGGGTACAATACTGTCACCTGAACCATAAATAAATTAATCTTAATTTGAGGGTAAAGCTTATCTCTTAATTTTATTTGTAGCCCTAACATTTAGTATAGTGACTACATAAGAGAATCACTGCATCATCGTCATCATCATCATCATCATCACTATAGTTTTTCACTTTACCGTTTGCAAAGAGCTTTACATAAGAAAATTCATTTGATGCTCAAAACAATCCTTTGAGATAGGTATTTCATTATCATTACTATCCCCATTTTATAAATGATGAAACTGAAGTTAAATGACTCCTAAAATCACTTAGCTAGTAAATGAGTAAGAGTAGATTTTAACTCAACTGTATCTAACTTCTCCTTCTTCTTCTCTTCTTCCTTTTTGTCTTCTTCCTATTCTTTTTTCCTTCTTTATCTATTTTCAAAAATCTTAATGTTAACCTTATATTTAGGGGCACATAAACAGAAAACGTGATTCAGAATTTCCCAATACAAACTAGAATTGGAGGCAGTCAAACCCAATTGCGACAAATTGCTGATTTGGAACTAATGACTGAGTGACTTGTCAAAGAGAATAAAACTTTAATAAAACATTGTTTAGGTTACAATTTTATAAATTGAACATTCATTATTACTTGACTCACGAGAAACCTTTTGGCAAAGATCATTTCAGTTAATCTAATGTAAGAAATGGAAAAAAAAATCAAGATTCTCCTACATAATGGATATAAAAGCCTAGAAACTGTTAATCTGGACAAAGAGATATAATGTTAATCAATAAAAAAAAATTAGAGTATCTGGCAAGGAGCAAACTTTGTCCTACAGAATAGAAGTGACACACTCCTCTTAGTCACCAGGCTAAAAGTCCTGTTGTGATTTTGATTTATTCTGTCCACTCAACCCCTATAGCATTCTCATAGTTAAGAAACTTTATCAGCCCTTCCTATGAAATATTTTTTTATGTCCATCTCTAATTCTAGAGACAGCAGATAGTAGTCAATGTGCATAGCACACATTTCCATTTCTTCAAAATGAGGAATAGTATCTATCATTTATAGGATACTTTAAGGTTTGCAAGCACTATACAAACACCTTATTTTTATCCTCACAATAAACCTGAAAGAAAGGTAAAATTATTATCTCCATTTAACAGATGAGGAAATGGAAAAATAAATTAAATTATTTTCCCAGGGTCACAGAGCCTAGTGTCTAATGTAAGATTTAAACTAAGGGCGTTTTGTTTCCATGTATAACTCTCTGCACTACAAAACTGCTTCTAATTACCTATTTCATGGAATTATTATAGAGAAAATATTTTAGAAATTTTCTCTGCTACACACACATGCACACACACCATTGGTATACCATTATTAATAAATTTAGAGTTTTAAAGGTCTTGAAAAGTCATCAAGCTCAATTTTTTTTTCTTTTTTAGATGAATAAAATTGAGAAACAGAGAAGTAGTTGCTTACTCAAGCTCAAAGAGATAGCAACTGGAAAAGTGAAATAAAAATCAAACAATAAGGATTTTAAAGTGCATAATATGAAACAGACACTGTTATAAGTTCTAATGATAAAAAGAGTGGCAAAAGATAGTCTCTCCCCTCAAGGAGTTTACAATTTAATGGACAATAAATCATCAAGAAAAGATGTATTTTAAAAATGACTGAAGGAAATGACACTTTATTTTAAAAAGACACTATGGTCTTCTAACTCCAAATCTACTGACCTTTCCATTATCTTCTTCTATATTTCTCTTTTTGTTGTTATTGATCTGTCTCTGCTTTTCTCTTTCTGCCTCTTTATTTTCTCTTTCTGCCTTACATTTTGTCTCCTTTTTGTCTTTTTGTCTCTGCCTATCCCTGTCCTTGTGTCTGTCTCACTTTACATTTATCTTTCTCTATTCACTGCTTTACTTTGTCAAAACTCACCCAAGAAGTGCAAAATAAGTGTTATAATTGTTTCTAAAATGAAAGACAAAATCTTATATATGTAATAAAAATGTAGAAAAACAGGAGTTACCAATCTTGTAAAATTCAATTAAAACATCAAAACACTTAAACTATCTGTTTTGATTTTGTGACAAATGAATCATGGTTGGGAATGAATCCTGGTGGGCTGTGATCTGGAATAAGGTAGCAGGTTGGATAAACTCTACTACTGCCTGCCAAAATATATTTCATGTATGTTTCAGTTTATATAACAGAAAGAGCATTACAGGTAGAGAAAGATGACCTGATTTAAAATCTAGATTATTCCCTTCCCTAATTATTAAAAATTATTAATTCATATATTACTACACTTAAATAACTTAATGAAACCTCAGGTTTCTTACTTATAAGATGGACTTAATAATGTTTTTGCTTCCTACTTGACAGGATTATTGTCATGAGATAAACGTTTTTAAGACTTTAAGGTCCACATGATTATGACATTACACCAATGACATAATCTTTTGCAGGTTTTATTTTCCTCTTTTAAAATGAAAATATGCAAATGAGGGAAGGATGAAAACTTTCATCCTGTCACAGTAGATTGGGGAATTCTTGCATAAAATCATCAAATTCCTTTTCCTCACATCCCTATATACTTGAATAGAGGCACTGCATGTTTTAACCTTGGAAGAGGAACAAAGAAGGTAGTGGGAATTTAGGAGGATGACACCCCTGAGGCGGTGGCAAGTCTCCTGTAAATTGACTTATTTAAACAACCAGAAGTTAGCACAGATTTCCTCAGAATCTCCATATTCCAGGAGAGAAGGATTATTCTAAGGTTCAAAAGGAAGGCATAAGGAGGAGCCAAGATGGTGGAGTAGTAAGACGCACATACACTTAGTTCTTACCCCCCAGCCCATAAAATACCTGTAAAGAAGAACTCTCAACAAATTCTAGAGCAGCAGAAGCCACAGAACAACAGAGCAGAGATTTCTGTCCCAGAGACACCTGAAAGACCAATGGGAAAGGTCAGTCGCTCACCAGATGCAGAGCAGAGCACAACCCTGCCTTAGCCACTGGAGACTGAAAGGAGCAGATTCAAGCAGGCTTCAGGTACAGAATCTCCAGCAGCAGCACATATTGCTCAACCCACAGGCACCAAAAGTCAATGAGAACGTCTTTTTGACTAATCTAGAGGGGAGCGGGGTGTCCCCATAACTCAGGCCTCCTCAAGTGGCATCAGGAGAGGCAGCAGTGGACAAGGCCTCCCAAATCAGGCAGTATCCTTCATCCATTCTTGAAGGTCTCATCAGAAAGCCCCTGAGGGAACTGAACCCTGTGTGAAGGTCCTGCCTCCACCTGAGTAGCTAATCTTAATCTGACACTGAATAGCAACCTGACCCCACTGAAAGTCCCTGAGGCTTTGGAGCAGCTCATTTGAATCTCAGCCCCCAAGTACTGGCTTGGCAGAACTGGAGGCAAGGTGGGTGTGGAGAGGAAACTCAGAAGTCAAGTAACTGGCTGGGAAAATGCCCCAAAAGGGGAAGAAAAATAAGACCATAGAAGGTTACTTTCTTGGGGAACAGGTGTCTCCTCCAATCCTTTCGGGTGAGGAAGAACAAGGCATACTGTCAGAGCAAGTCAAGGCCTCTGCCTCCAAAGGGAACAGGACTCAGGCAATAGAAGACCTTAAAAAAACAAGATAGTAGCTTACTAAAGGAGAACCAAAAAAATGCCAAGGAAAATAACATCTTTAAAAAGAAGGCTAACTCGGTTGGAAAAAGAGGTCCAAAAGGCCAATGATGAGAAGGAGGTTTTAAAAAGCAGAATTAGCCAAATGGAGCAGAAGGTTCAAAAGATCACTGAACAAAATGATTCATTGAAAGAGAGAACTGAGTTCAGGGAAACTAATGACTTTGAGTTAAACCAAGCAGTTAGTAAACAAAATCACACATTTGAAAAAATGGAAGATAATGTGAAACATCTCATTGGAAAAACAACTGACATGGAAAATACATCCAGCAGAAATAATTTAAAAATTATAGGACTGCCTGAAAGTCATGATCAGAAAAAGAACTTAGACATTATCTTCCATAAAATTATCAAGGAAAACTGCCCTGATGTTCTAGAATCAGAGGGCAAATAAATAATGAAAGAATTCACCAATCACCTCCTGAAAAAGACCCGAACAGAGAACTCTTAGGAATATGGTGGCCAAATTTCGGAGTTCCCAGATCAAGGAGAAAATGCTGCAAGCAGCTGGAAAGAAACATTTTGAGTATTGTGGAAACACAATCAGGATAACATTGGATCTGGCAGCTTCAACGTTAAGGGATCAAAGGGCTTGGAATGAGATATTTCCAAGGTCAAAGGAACTGGGATTGAAAACAAGAATCACCTACCCAGCAAATCTTAGTATAATACTTCAAGGGAAAAAATGGTCATTCAATGATATACACGACTTTCAATCACTCACTTTGAGGAAAAGACCAGATCTGTACAGAAAAATTTGACTTCTGAAGACAAGAATCAAAAGAACCATGTAAAGATAAACAGGAAAAAAAAAAATCATAAAAGACTCTCTAAAGCTGAACTGTTTACATTATTACATGGAAAGAAAATATTTTTAAGTCTTGAACCTTTTCTCAATATTTGTGTAGATAGAGAGATTGTACATACACACACACACACATACACATGGATAGACAGAGAGTACAGGGTGTGATATATCAGAAGAGATGATATCCATACAAAAAATAAAATAGAATAAAAAATTAAGGGGTGAAGGAGGAAAATTCTGGGAAGAGAAAGGGAGAAATGGAATGGGGCAGCCTATAACTCATAAAAGAGATAAGTAAAGTCTTATTCAAAGGAGGAGATAAAGGAGAAGGGGAGAGGGAGGAAAGGTAAAGCTACTCTCTCCACATGTGGCTGAAGGAAGGAATAACATGCTCACTAAATTTGATATGAAAATTTATATCACACCACAGGAAAGGAGGAGAAGAGACGACAAGTGGGGTGAAGGGATAGTTAGAAGGGAGGGTAAATGGAGAAAGGAGTCACTAGAAATAAACACTTTCGAGAAGGGACAAGGTCAGTTGTAGGGGAAAAATATAAGGGGAAATAGAGGACAGAGGGTAATATAATTAGTACTACACCACATGATTATTATGGAAGTCTTTTGCAAAAGAGCATATATTTAGTATGTATTGAATTGCATCCCTTATCGGTGGGGCTTGGGAGGGACGGAGAGAAGTTGAAATTCAAAGTAGTAGAAACGAATGTTGAGAATTTTTATTGCATATAATCGGGAAACAAGAACTACAGGAAATGGGGTATAGAAATTTATCTTGCCCTATCAGAAAAGAGAGAAGATGGGGATAAGGGAAGGGTGGGTTTGTGATAGAAGGGAGGGTACAATGAGGGAAGGAGTAATCAGAAAGCAAGGTATTAGGAAGCGGGGGGAGGGGAGTGTTGGGGAGAAAAATTGGACATGTTACAAAGTGAGGTAAAGGAAATTAATATTAAAACAATTGACTGAATTAATTACTGAGAATAAGTCGATGACATCTTTAGTTTGGGGAAAAGAATTTCAGTCTAAATTTCCTAGAGGAAGGTACCCTCGGGTAAAATTTGGCATTGATGGAAAAGTTAAGGTTTTAATGGTAAATTTGATTTTATGATTGCTATTTAATCAGGAACTAGAACATGTATAGAAAGGCATGTAAGACACTTAAGATTTGCCACGAAAGATGTTCCTTAGCCAAAGTGAAATTATAATCATGTTTGAAACCTGGTTATTGGAACTTGCCATTTTTTAGATGCTATGGGACTATTAAGTGACTGTTCTTCTGAGTCTAACTCCAGGCATGGGTAGCAAGAAAGGCGATCTGAGCCTCCAACCCATGATGTCAATAAGCTGGTAAGATGCTGGTATCAACTGCAAAAGGTGATCTCATGGGAAGGGTGGGAGAGCGACTGCTCAGCAGGGGCTGAGGCAGGATTCTCCTTACTCAATTTCCCTGCTGACACCTGGCAGACCTTACGCCTGACTGAATGCAAGTTGATAATCGAATCCTGGCTGGAACGGACATGAAACTGGAGAGATATTGTATCCCTGCAATGTCCCTTCTCTTGGTGGCAATTTCCTATAGTCAAACGGTTTGTAAGCTTAATACCAGATCTATTCAATTATAGATTTTTAGTAGTGGAACATCCGAGGTTACGTCTAAAATTAAGCTATTAGACAGAAGACTTTTGACCAACAAAAATAAGTTAGGGTCCTTTAATACTTAGTAATACTGTGGAGACAATTAGGTCAAGAGCTTGTGAAGTTAGCAACTCAAATGTTATTTGTGTCTCAGTTGGTTAATGTTTTTTTTTTTTTTTTTCTCTCTTTATGTTTTTATTTTTTTTTTATTTATTTTTATTTTTTTTTTATTTTTTTATTTTTTTTTTATTAATTTTTTTATTTTTTTTAATGTTTAACAATCACTGCCATACAATTGCGATTTTATCCCTCCCCACCCACCCCCCACTACCTCCCTCCCTCCCCACGACTGCATACAATTCTGTATAGATTCTACATAAACTTTCCTATTGAGTATATTTTCACTATCGTCATGCTGTGTAGTCAGACTAAGATAAATGAAAGAATCCATATAACAAATCAGAACATGATACACAAACAGATATACATACACAAACATGATCTGCTACATTATGTGAGTGACTTCCATATTTCTCTCTCTGAGTGTGGAAGGCTTTTTGCCTTGAGGTCCACCATTGGGATTTTTTTTTTTTTTCAGAAGTTCTTGTGTTATTACAAAAATCTAAGTCTACCAGAAAAAACTCTCACACACTGTGGTTGTTGCTGTGCATAAAGTTCTCCTGGTTCTGCTCCTTTCACTCAGCATCAGGTCATATAAGTCCTTCCAGGCCTCTCTGAAGTCTTCTTGTTCATCATTTCTTATGGCACAATAGTACTCCATTACATTCATATACCATAATTTATTCAGCCATTCCAAAATTGATGGACATCCCCTTGACTTCCAGTTTTTGGCAACTACATAGAGTGCTGCTATAAATATTTTTGTACATGTGGGACCCTTTCCCATTTTTATGATCTCTTGGGGATATAGTCCTAGTAGCGATATTGCTGGGTCAAAGGGTATGCACATTTTTGTAGCCCTTTGGGCATAGTTCCAAATTGCTCTCCAGAATGGTTGGATGCGCTCACAGCTCCACCAACAATGAATTAGTGTTCCAACTCTCCCACATCCTCTCCAGCATTTATCATTTTCTTGTTCTGTCATGTTTGCCAATCTTATAGGTGTGATGTGGTACCTCAGAGTTGTTTTGATTTGCATCTCTCTAACCAATAGTGATTTAGAGCATTTTTTCATATGATTATAGATAGCTTTAATTTCTTCCTCTGAAAATTGCCTGTTCATATCCTTTGACCATTTATCAATTGGGGAATGACTTGTATGATTATACATATGAGTCAGTTCTCTATATATTCTAGAAATGAGGCCTTTATCCCCGAGCTTAGCTGTAAAAATTTTTTCCCAATTTACTACATCCCTCCGGATTTTGGTTGCATTGGGTTTGGTTGTGCAAAAACTTCTCAGTTTAATGTACTCAAAGTTATCCATTTTGCATTTCATAATGCATTCTATCTCTTCTTTAGTAAAGAATTCTTCCCTTCTCCATAGATCTGATAAATACACTATTCCTTGCTTCTCCAGTTTATTCATGGTATCAATCTTTATACCTAAATCATGTACCCATTTGGACTTTATTCTTGTGTACGGTGTCAGGTATGGGTCTATGCCTAATTTCCGCCACACTGTTATCCAGTTTTCCCAGCAATTTTTGTCAAACAATGAGTTCTTATCCCAGAAGCTGGGGTCCTTGGGTTTATCAAACAGAAGGTTGCTATATTCCTTGCCTACTGCATCTTGAGTGCCAAGTCTATTCCACTTGTCTACCTCTCTGTTTCTTAGCCAATACCAAGTAGTTTTGATAATTGCTGCTTTATAGTACAGTTTAAGGTCTGGTAGCGCTAGGCCACCTTCCCAAGCATTTCTTTTCATTAGTCCCTTTGATATTCTGGACCTTTTGTTTTTCCAAATGAATTTTGATATTATTTTATCCAGCTCTAGAAAGTAATTGTCTGATAGTTTAATTGGTATGGCACTAAATAAGTATATTAATTTGGGTAGAATTGTCATTTTTATTATATTAGCACGGCCTACCCATGAGCAACTAATGTTTTTCCACTTACTTAAATCTGACTTTATTTGTGCAAAAAGTGTCTTGTAATTGTGTTCATATAGTCCCTGGGTTTTTTTTTGGCAGGTAGACTCCTAAGTATTTTACACTGTCTACCCAAACTTTAAATGGGATTTCTCTTTCTATCTCTTGCTGTTGAACTTTGTTGCTAATATATAGGAATGCAGAGGATTTGTGTGGGTTTATTCTGTACCCTGCAACTTTGCCAAAGTTGTTTATTAATTCAAGTAATTTTTTGCTTGAATCTCTGGGATTCTCTAGGTAAATCATCATATCATCTGCAAAGAGTGATAACTTAGTTTCTTCTTTGGCTATTCTAATTCCTTGAATATCTTTATCTTGTCTAATTGCTACAGCTAACATTTCTAGTACCATATTGAATAACAGTGGTGATAATGGACAACCTTGTTTCACCCCTGATCTTATTGGGAATGCATCTAGCTTATCCCCATTGCATATAATGCTTGCTGAAGGTTTTAGATAGATACTGCTTATTATTTTATGGAAAGTTCCCTTTATTCCTACGTTCTCCAATGTTTTTAGTAGGAATGGATGTTGTATTTTGTCAAAAGCTTTTTCTGCATCTATTGAGATAATCATGTGGTTTTTGTTAGCTTTGTTGTTGATGTGGTCGATAATGCTAATAGTTTTCCTAATATTGAACCAGCCCTGTAGTCCTGGTATGAATCCTACCTGATCATAATGTATTAATCTCGTGATTAGATGCTGTATTCGTTTTGCTAAAATCTTATTTAAAATTTTTGCATCTATATTCATTAGGGAAATTGGTCTATAATTTTCTTTCTCTGTTTTGTCTCTTCCTGGTTTGGGTATCAAAACCATATTTGTATCATAGAAAGAATTTGGGAGGACTCCTTCTTCCCCAATTTTCAAGAATAGTGTATGTAGTATTGGAATTAACTGTTCTTTAAATGTTTGATAGAATTCACTTGTGAATCCATCTGGCCCTGGAGATTTTTTCCTAGGGAGTTCATTGATGGCTTGTTCAATTTCTTTTTCTGAGATGGGGTTGTTTAAGTATTCAACTTCCTCTTCTGTTAATCTGGGCAATTTGTATTTTTTAAAATATTCATCCATCTCGTTTAGATTATCGAATTTGTGGGCATAAAGTTGGGCAAAGTAGTTTCTAATTATTGTTTTAATTTCCTCCTCATTGGAGGTGAGTTCACCCCTTTCATTTTTAATGTTAGTAATTTGGTTTTCTTCTTTCTTTTTTTTGATCAGATTAACCAAAGGTTTATCAATTTTATTAGTTTTTTCATAAAACCAACTATTGGTTTTATTTATTAATTCAATAGTTTTCTTTATTTCAATTTTATTAATCTCTCCTTTGGTTTTCAGTATTTCTAATTTGGTATTTACTTGGGGATTTTCAATTTGTTCTTTTTCTAGCTTTTTCAACTGCAAGCCTAAGTCATTGATCTCCTCTTTCTCTATTTTATTTATGTAAGCATTCAGAGATATAAAACTTCCCCTAATAACTGCTTTTGCAGTGTCCCATAAGTTTTGGTATGTTGTCTCACTATTGTCATTCTCTTGAATGAAGTTGTTGATTGTTTCTATGATTTCTTCTTTAACCCAATCCTTCTTTAGAATTAGATTATTTAGTTTCCAATTGATTTTTGGTTTCTCTTTCCATGGCCTTTTATTACATGTAATTTTTAATGCATTATGATCTGAAAAGGATGCATTGATTATCTCTACCTTTCTGCACTGGATTGTGAGATTTTTATGTCCTAGTACATGGTCAATTTTTGTAAATGTTCCATGTACAGCTGAGAAAAAGGTATATTCCTTTCTATTCCCATTTAATTTTCTCCAAAGATCTATCATATCTACCTTATCCAGAGTTTTATTTACCTCCTTAACCTCTTTCTTGTTTATTTTAAGGTTGGATTTATCTAGTTCAGAGAGGGGGAGGTTGAGGTCCCCCACTAGTATAGTTTTGCTATCAATTTCTTCCTTCAACTCCCCCAACCTCTCCTCTAAGAATCTGGATGCTATACCACTTGGAGCATACATGTTTAGTAATGATATTGCTTCATTGTCTATGGTGCCTTTTAGTAGGATATAGTTTCCATCCTTATCCCTTTTGATTAGATCTATTTCTGCTTTTGCTTTGTCTGAGATTAGGATTGCTACTCCTGCCTTTCTTACATGAGCTGAAGCACAATATATTCTGCTCCATCCTTTGACCTTTATCCTATGTGTATCCCCCCGTTTCAAATGTGTTTCTTGTAAGCAGCATATTGTTGGATTATGGCTTTTAATCCATTCTGCTATCCGTCTCCGTTTTATGGGAGAGTTCATCCCATTCACATTCACAGTTATGATTACAATCTGTGTATTTCCCTCCACCCTCTTTCCTACCATTTGTGCTTTTAACTCTCCCGTCTCCCTTCCCCTCCTCAATAGTATTCACTTTTCTCCCCCTCCTCCTGCATACTTCCCCTCCTTCTTTTAGCCCCCCTCCCTTTTAGTCCCCTTTACTCTTATTGCTTCTTTCCTCCCTTTTAGCCACCCTCCCCTTTCTTCCCCCTTCCCCTCCTACTACCTATAGAGCTAGTTACGCTTATCTGCTTAAGGTTATTGTTCCCTCCTTTGAACAAATCAGATGAGAGTACCTCTCAAACAATGCTCATCTCCCTCCCCTCCTTCCCTCTACTATGGTTTTGTACTTCTTCCTGTGATATAATTTGCCATTTTCTGCTTCCCCCTTTCCACACCTCCTATTACATTCCCTTCTCATACTTAAATTATATTTTTGCCATGACATCATTTACTTTATGCCCGTTCCCTCTACATATATCCCTTTTATCATAATAGCTGCACAGTTCTCAAGATTAACAGGTAGCATCTTCCCTTACAGGGAGGTAAACAGATTGCCCTAATTGAGTTGCAAGTTTTTGTTTTTGTTTTTTCCCCTCTGTTTACCTTTTTATGATTCTCTGGAGACCTGCATTTGAAGATCAAATTGTCTATTGAGTTCTGGTGTTTTGGTCAGGAAGCTCTGGAAATCCCTTATTTCGTTGAATGACTTTCTCCTTGCCTGAAATGTTATGCTGAACTTTGCTGGGTAGTTGATCCTCGGTTGGAGTCCCAACTCCTTTGCCTTACGGAATATTGGGTTCCAATTCTTTCGATCTTTTAATGTAGAAGCTGCAAGGTCCTGTGTGATCCTGACTGTGTGACCTTGATATTTAAATTGTTTCTTTCTGGCTGCTTGTAGTATTTTCTCCTTCACTTGATAGCTCTGGAATTTGGCAACTATATTTCTTGGGGTTTTGAGTTTGGGATCCCTTTCCGGTGGGGAACGGTGGATTCTTTCGATGACTATTTTGCCCTCTGAGTCTAGTACTTCTGGGCAGTTTTCCTTGATGATTTCCTGGAAGATATTGTCCAGACTCTTTTCTTCATCATGGGTTTCTGGCAGGCCAATAATTCTTAGATTTTCTCTCCTGGATCTATTTTCCAGGTCAGTTGTTTTTCCAATTAAATATTTTAGATTTTCTTCCATCTTTTCATTCTTTAGATTTTGTTTGACTGACTCTTGTTGCCTCATTGAGTCATTAGTTTCTACTTGCCCAATTCTAATCTTGATCGTATTGTTTTCTTCAGTTAGCTTTCGCATCTCCTTTTCCATCTGGCCAATTTTTCCCTTTAAGGAGCTATTTTCTCCATTTAATTTTTGTACTTCTTTTTCCATTCGACCAATTTTCCCAGTTAGGTTTTGGGTTTCCTTTTCCATCTGATCAATTTTCCCTATTAGGTTTTGAGTTTCCTTTTCCGTTTGATTAACTCTTCCTTTTAGGGAATTATTCTCTCCAGTTAATTTTTGAACTTCCTTTTCCATTTCTTCAATTTTCTTTTTCAGATTGATGTTCTCATCAGTGAATTCTTTTTTTATGGTTTTAAAATCATTGGCCAGTTTTTCTTTTATATCCTTCTTCAGACGTTCCAGGTAATCTAGTTGTGCTTGCGAGAAATTCATAGTCCCATCTGAGGTTTCAGATGGAAGTACAGTCTCAGCTCTGACCTCTTTGGTGTTTGTGTTTTGGTCCTTATCCCCATAGAAAGATTCTATGGTTTTTTCACTTTTCGTCTGCTTTTTCCGATTCATGATGTTGGCTGAGTGTTGTAGCTTTTGGTTCTTTCAGTCAGAAGATACAGATCTTTTAAGTTGAGTTGATGTTTGTCTAGGCTAAAAGCAGGCTTTTTTTTGTTGTTGTTGTTTCCCAGATCCACCCTGGGTTTAGCTTGATAGGTGTGTGGGAGGTGTGGTCTGGAATCAGGATATCTCCTCAGCTGGCCTGAGGCAAAGGCAGGGTCCGGGGGATGGTGATCCCAGCTTCCCTATTGTCTTCCCTTTTCCCCTGGAGGGCTGGGGCACGCCTAGAGGCTAATGCGTGTTCCCGCCCCTCCTGGGGCTCGTCTCCCGGGCTGCGGCTTGCTTGGGTCTCAGTGCGAATTTTTCTCTGCCCTGGGTCGTCTGTCCCTCCAGATAGCCTCCACCACGGTAGGAAGAATCCCCCTTTGCCACCTCTCCAGCCTCTGGTGTTACGAGACCACTCGCCCCTTTCTGCTGCTCCCACTGATCCAGGATCAATCTGGGGAAGAATTTTATGGTTCCCTCACGGTCATCGGGGGGGAGGGGAGAGCACTTACTGATCACTCCGGCATCCCAGCTTCTGGATGTTCAAGTAGTGACCCACTGAAGTCCCGTCTTTAGGCTGAAGATTTCAAAGGCTGTTGCGCTGATATCATTGGCTCGGCCTGGCTTATCTCCTGCTCCGCTGGTCTCGCCCGCCACTCTCGGGCCCCTCGGGTCGCCTCCGCCCTGCCGCGCCCACCGCGCTGCGCTGTGCGCCGGGCTCTTACCCCCGCGGAACAGATCCCTCCCGTGGACCTTCCAGTCCAGCCTGGGCTCCGAATCTGTCAAAGTCCGTCTCCCACTGGATTCTACACCTCCAAAGTCTGGTCAGACTCTCCCCCCAGAAATATCCAAAGGAGTTTTTCCAGGAGCTTAGGTGAGTCGTTGCTTTCACTCCGCCATCTTGGCTCCCTGGTTAATGTTTTAAAAAAAATTCTTTTGTGGTCCATATTGTAAACGCTTCAAAAAAGGTATCACCTGACCAAAAGTTTGAATTGTTTTATCTGTTATAAACTGTGTTAAAAAATGAAAAATAAAAATTAAAAAAAAGGAAGGCTTAAGAAAAAGTAGGATTGAATCCTTTTTGCAATTATACCAAGACCCTGACGTTTAGCAATTGTGTGTCTTGTATTATTATGTGTCTTTTGCAACAATACTTTCATAGCTGTTTCAGAGGTCATTGATTATTGCTAATGTTATTTTTCTTCCACTGTCTCTTATCCATTATGCTCTTCTCTTTTTCCTTTTATTATCTTCCTCTCAGTGTTCTTCCATTTTCTTTTCTCCTCACTTTTCCTCCTTCTTTTCTTTCATAGTTTCCACTTACTTAACTCTTGTCAAAAGTCAAGTATGGTTATTATAATTATACACTAATAAATTTCATTTTATTGGTTTTTACCACTAATATTATTGCTGCAGTCATTTTGCATCTTTTTCCCCGTCATACTTTTGCTTGTTTTGCATCACATCATATTTTTTAATCTCTATTCTTGTTGGATTTAAAAAATATTTTAAAGTATCATTACATTCTACTACAGATTATTTATCTATTCCTCATTCAATAGATATCCAGCAGTGAAATCTCTGGGTCAAAAAATAAGAACATGAAAGTGACATTTTTAAGATAATTCCAAATTGCTTTTCAGATTGGTTGAGCTAAGTCACATACTAACTAACATATGAGTCAGACTATGCAGTGTAGTTTTCATGCTACATTTTCATGCTACATTCAAAGCACTATACCTTATTGAATTCATGTTTTCATATGTGTAGCAATCCTACAAAGTGTAGACTTTAAAAGATCAGTGATTTTATCACTGTAAGTATTCCTTCCAACAATAGAGACTAGAATGCCCTCATGGGTTTCCATGGGTGAGGCCTTGATAAAATGGGTCCAAATAGTACGATAAAATAGCCTTGTTTGTGTGCAGAGACTTTCCAGCTGATAGAACCTCCCAAAGCCTACAGGCTACTCGTATGGCTTTAAACTAATTCAGTGTCATAGTCATTCCAAAATACAGAACCAGAGAAGGACTTTAATGGTCAAACAAAGAGACAAAAGCAATAAAGAAGGTTTTTTTTTTTCAAACATTGGAAGTTGAGTCATGTCCATCAATACATAAGAATTCTGAGGATTTCTCAAGGATTGTCAAATGATTATGGAATCAATTGAAACCTGAGGTTTCCTAGAAGTTCATTATATCATAGCTACACTATCACAATTTCTTCATTCTCAATTTATAAAGCAAAGCAAACAAACAAAACACCTTTTTCTCAGCTGTGTTTAGATTTTGTTTCCTTTGTATTTTTATGTCCACTTTATTCTTTGAATCAAGCTCACTTTTCCCCCTGTTATTACTGTTTTTAATTTCCTTAGTGTAGTCAGTGATGGTTTTCATGTTCAAGAAATAATTAAATTGTTATTTTTTCTGGAAACACGTGGTCTGCAGGCTACTTTAGTTCTTCTGGGTGAGAATAAAAAAAATAGCTTTTAGTGATAGGGAAAATAATGATACCTGAGATGTACTTTAGGTACTTTTCAGACTTTCCTAGTTCAAGATCATTAGGCTATTATAAATGCAGGTATAATATGATGATTAGAAAGATGATAGATAAATATAGAGATAGTATACAATGACATAAATTTAGAGACTTATGTGTACCTAAATGTATTGTCTTTGATTTCTAAATGGTTGTGTGTGTGTGTATACTAATAACATAAAAAGGAAAATATCATCAAGAAATGTGCAGATCACAGAAAATATATAAGGTTGAGATCAGTGAGTCTGACAATGTATCAAGATAAAGGGAATATTTTCTTTCACTTAATAACTGAGTAAAGAAGAACTCAGTGAAATAACTAAGAAAACAGTTTACATTAATTACTTGAAGAAAAACATTTAGACTCTGCTTTTAAAGATAGAAGACTGCATTTTCTGGAAAATTGTTGGAACTTATCCCTTTATTTTCCTAAAGCGGAACCTAGTTTAAGTGAAGAAGATGGCTACCAACATTTTGAAAATATAAATTACATGAAAGAACATACTGTTTCAATTTTTTTTGCTTTTTCTATATGCAATGGGAAACGTATATGTTTATGCCTTGTAATAGTACTGTGCTGATAAATGTTCAACAGTTGGTTGTTAGATAAATATGAATGAATAAACAAGGATGGATGCATGTAAATGCTTATACACATATACATATATTTGTCTATAAATACATGC
The DNA here is from genome assembly GCF_028372415.1 of Notamacropus eugenii. Lineage (NCBI taxonomy): Eukaryota > Metazoa > Chordata > Mammalia > Diprotodontia > Macropodidae > Notamacropus > Notamacropus eugenii. Next base: position 132,575,222 of record NC_092873.1, on the reverse strand, counting down.
ATGCATATATACATACATCTATCTACTCATGTAACATTTTAAATTTTAAACTGCATTTTTAAGTTTTTCTCCATCAAGTCTACAATGTCAAGAAACAAAATAAGAACTCAAACCCTGCATTCTCATTTACTGATTTTTTGACACCCAAATGCTCTCACTGAAAAATTCACCATAGACTCTCAGTAGCTGCTATGTACTGACTCCAGCACACTTCTGCGTAATAGTCCCTTTATAAATGCTTAGAAAATTGAACTGAATTGATCAGTTTGGGCTATGTAGATTGCCTGGTAATTTAAGATGAAACCTATATATATCTCCCTTCCTCTCTCTTCCTTTCCGTTTTTTATTTGGTGGTGATGGATTTCAAAATTCTATAGATTGGCAAGAGTCCTGACCACATTCACTGAGTTCATCCCTAATATCTGGCATATAACAGGTTGTCTTCTCCTGAAAAATCTGAAACTTTTACATTTCATATTGCACTTATGTCATATTTTAACATATACATATATACAACTGAACTTGAGAAACATCTATCCTTTTAAACTACTGAATACATGTCTATTAAAAAAGAACATGATGTGGAAAATTTAGTTCATCATTTAGATAACTGAAATGAAATACTATTTTGTCATAATAATACAGAAAATGCTTCAATGGCCTACTTTACACTGGGAAAATTGAACAGGAACTTGGCTTTTACTAAAGGATGATAACATTTATTTCTCTTCAATTCTGTGTTGTATTTCTGTTTTAAATATTATAAAGACATTTTTCCATTATTATTTTTGTTAGAGCAATAAAGGCATATATGTTTTGGTATATATTTTGCAGTTTAGCTCTGAGTTATACCAGGTATCAGATCATTTTTGCAAGTTCCCTGATGTAGAAATGGAAAATTAATAAAAACCTTACCTCTAACCCCATAATCTATTTGTCTGATGGATTGTGTGCTGATGCGATGGGATGAGATTGATATCATGTCAACATCTTCATGCTTCATCTTACATTGCTGGGGATGTCAGGAGTTGTGTTGGTCCGTGAAAAAGGTGTGGGGCATTTGGTATGAGATATTTATATTGGCCAAACATTTTTATTGGTCAAACATATCAATTAAAATACACAAACTTCCAGGGGAGAGAAGAGGGGAGGGGAGGGGGGGAAGGGGAGGGAAGTGTCATCATAACTGATGACAAAACTTGTCACAGGTCACAGATATTGTATGCAACAATTGATACATAGGTCATATAAAAGAAAAGCAATACTGTGGGGTTCTGTAACAAACATTGTAAAGGATCATATTCAACTATATATACATTAAAATATTGTTGGAAGCATCATGAAACAAGCCAATGAATATAGTCCTCTATATCCATTTTAGATTTGGAACATCCTTTTTGTCATCCTCTCTGCGTGTTTGTTTGTTTGTTTCCTGGCAGGTGAGAGAATGCACATGAACCATGATGTATAATTTTTATATATTTTATCACTAACAGTTTCAAAGTAATTTTTCCACATTTAAAGTTCACTTTGATGCAAATACCTACATGCAGAAAATTTATTGTGCAGTTTGGACTAATAAGCATTTTCTCAGTTCCTTCTGATTTTGCATTTAAGAAAAAGAATGGAGAAAACGTATTCTTTATACAAATGGTTGTCTTTATCACCAAAAGAGTTTGTGTTCTTATCATGAAGTTATTTTCTGGATAATTGTGGCAAATTATAAATATGATAAGCTAAATTCTCTCTCTCTCTTGCTCTTTTTATTTCTCTTTCTTTGCATACACACACACATGCACACACATATATCTTCTCTCTTTACACGCACATATGTGTATATACACACACACACATATACACACAAGAATATACATATAGGTTTGTAAGGGTATATATACATACATATGGTTGTATGGGGAAATGTGTTTATACATACACATATACACACCTATAAATACACGTACAAATACATATATGTATATAACATATTATAGCAGGAATTTACTACTTTTGCTAATGTTCATTTGTATTCAGAGCTTTTCAAAAATATATATAATATTAAATAGATGTAGAAGGAAAATTTCCCCACCTAACTCTACTCCCTACAGTAATAGAAACAAATCTGGCTGAAACTTCAGAAAATTATCTGAGAAATATTTTTTTAGTGGAAGGGAAGTGTTGCCACAATAATTGCTTGGCTGCATTGAATTTTATCACTGAGTTGAGTAATAGCTCTAGTGTCTTATAAAGATAACTCCCACTAAGAACGCTGGGATCTGCAAGTACTGACAGTCCTTGTATGTGCCTTGTATGTGTTCACATAGTTCCTCATTACAATAGAAGCTCCATGAAAGCATGAACTGGTTCATTTGTTTGTTGATATACCCAGTGCTTGACATGGTTCTTAGGCTCATAATAGTTGCTTGCTGATTGATGGATTAGCAAGAAAAGTCCATTTCCCTTAGGTAAAAGGGAGCACATTGCAGTACAGGAAGTGTGCCAGCAAGCCAGCAGCAATCTGCAACTCAGCAAACCAGTGGAAGATCTTGAGCCTCAGGGTGGTGGACAGACAAACGCCAAAAACCAGGACCCCAAGTATGCCTTATCACAACCAGAGAAACCAGCATATTTCATCTCAGAGAACCACTGTGTGCTGATTCATCAGAGTCCATTGCAGGGACTCAGACAAACATGCCCATGTTCTGGCACAGCTTGAGGTTGAGAGTCTTCCTCCAGCAATGGATGTTCACCTGCTTCAGTGCAGCCCGAGACAGGCAGGTGTTTTCCAGGAACCAGACCTCCAAGTTTTTCACCATAGCCTCAAGAAAATTTAACAAAACTCCATTTGGCCTCAGCACATGCAGGCACCATCACTAGGACCCCAACTCAGCACCAGGAAGCTGCCAGACAGCTACAGCATCCAGTTGCAAACACCTGAGACCCCAGGAGACAAACAGTGATCAGACACCTGCTCAACAACAAAAGAAGCTTAGGACCTTACCTCATGTGCTCCAGGAGGAGAGTTCCATTTTAAATGCCAGGGAATAGACAAACAGCATGAGTAAAAAGCAAAAATGGGCAATGACCACAGAATGTTTCTATGTGGACAGGGAAGAACAAAGTAGAAACTCAAAAGAAGACAATGCTGTCAAAATACCTATATCTGAAAATGTAAAGGGGGTATGAATTGATCTACATACCAAAAGCCTTTTCGTAAGTGTTTCAAGAAAGATTTTAGAAGTAAAATAAGAGACATAGAAGAAAAATCAGGAAACAAAATGAGGTGCCTGAGATAGTCCACAGCTTGAAAATGGAAGGACAAAAATTGACTGAAGAAAATAATTCCTTAAAAAGTGGAATTGGTAAAATGGGAAAAAATTTATTGAAGAAAACAATTCCTTAAAAGTAGAATTGGCCAAATGAAAAGGAAGGTACAAAAGCAAACAAACAAACAACAACAAAATCCTTAAAAATTAGAATTGGGAAAGTGGAAACTAATGATTCTATGAGAAATCAAGAATCAGTCTAACAAAATGAAAAGAATGGAAAAACAAAAGAAAATGCAACATACCTCATTGGAAAACCAAATGACCTGAAAAAATAGTTCCAGGAGAGATAATATAAGAATTATTGGTCTATCTGAAAGCTGTCATTTAAAAAAAAAAGAGTTTATACAACATTTTTCAAGAAATTATCAAGAAGAACTGCCCAGATTCCCTGGAATTAAAAGGCAAAATAGTCATTGAAAGAATCCACCAATCATTTCCTGAAACACATCCCAAAAGGAAAATACCAGGGACTATTGTAAACCAAATTCCAGAATCTTAAGATCATGGAGAAAATGCTTCGAGGAACCAAAAAGATACAATTTAAATATCATGGAAACAACAGTCAGGATTTTGCAGTATCTAACAGTTTCTACATTAAAGGGATTGAAATATGATAATCAGAGAGGCAAAGGTGCTTGGATTGCAAGGAAAAATCAACCACCCAGCAATATGGAGCATTATCTTTCAGGGAAAAAGTTGAACATTCAATTAAATAGGGAACTTCCAAACTTTCATAATTAAAAAATAAATACTACTGAACCAAAAATTTCATCTTCAAATATAAGAGTCAAGAGAAGTATGAAAAGGTAAATGGGGAAGAAAAGAAATGTTAATCAATAAGGGTAAACTATTTCTAACCCTACATGTGAAAATGATAATTGCAACTCTTGAAAACCTTATATTTATTATAATATTTAGAAGGGGTTTACATAAAGAGAGTATGTATGTGGCTTTGATGCGATGATATAAAAATTAATTAATTAAGAGGTGAAAAAAGGACTTTCCTGTGAAAAACGAAAGGAGACAGAATAGGGTAAATTGCATCACATGAAGAGGTACAATGATCTATTAAAATAGAGGGAAAATAAGAAGGCACACAAGCATTGTTTGAACCTTACTCTCATTGGATTTGTCTCAACAGGGAATAGCATACACACCCAGTTGGTTAAAGAAGTTTGTCTTACCCTATAGGAAATAAGAGAGGAAAGTGGAAAGAGAAGGGAGTAGGGTTGATAGAAGGAAGGTAGGTGTCAGAAGCAAAGCACTGTTTAGGAGATAAAGGGAGAAAGGAGAGAGAAAAGCATAAACAGAGGGAAAAACGGGATGGAGAGAAAGACATATTTAGTAATAATAATTGTGAATGTGAATGAGATGTCTTTCCCCCTAACAAAGAAATGGATAGTAGAGTGGATTAAAAACCATGATCTTACAAGAAACACATCTGAAGCACAGAGATACACAGAGAGTAAAGGTAAAATCCTGGAGAAAAATATCTTATGTTCAGTTGAAGTGAAAAAAAAAGAAGGGATAACCGTCTTGATCTCAGACAAAGGAAAGGCAAAAATGGACCTAACTAAAATAGATAACAAAGGAAACCACATCTTTCTAAAAGGTGCCAAGGAAAGTGAAGCAAATATTACTAAACATATGAGCATCAAGTGATATAGCATCCAGATTCTTAGAGAAGTTAAGAGAGGTATATGAAGAAATAGCAGAACTATACTAGTGGGTGACTTCAACCTACCCATCTCAGAGTCAGGTAAATTTCACCACAATATAAGCAATAAAGAAGCTAAGCAGGAGAACAGAATTATGGAAAAGTTAAATAAGGGAGATCTCTTGAAAACAAATGGAATGGTGATAGAAAGGAATATACCTTTGTCTCAGTGGAACATGGTACTAACACAAACACTGACCATGTATTAGGGCATAAAATGCTAACAAGCCAATGCAGAAAGATCGAAGTAGTATATGCATCATGATATAACAAAAATTATATGTAATAAAGGATCATGGAAAAATAGACTAAAAGTTAGTTGTAAACTAAACAAACTAATCATGAAGAATGAATGCACCACACAACAAATCAGAGATACAACCAATAACTTCATCCAAGAGAACTACAATAAGGAGATAATATGCAAAAACTTGTGGAATGGAGCAAAGGTAGTTTGTAAGGGATTGTTTTATTTATCTATAATGCTTACCCTAAAAAAAGAGAGGAAAAGGAGATCACTAAATTGGGCATGCAACTAAAAAAAAAATTAGACAAAAAACAAAATTAAAATTCCCAATAAAATACCAAATAAGAAATTTTGAAAATCAAAAGAGAGTTCAATAAGATTGAAATTAAGAAAATAATCAAACTAATAAGTGAAGCTAAAAACTGGTTTTATGAAAAATACAACAAAATAAATAATAAATTTGTTCATTTCATTAAAAAGAGAAAATCAAATTGCCAGTATCAAAAATTAATGAGGTGAACTCACCATCAATGAAGAGAAAATTCAAACAATAATTAGGACTTATTTTGCCCAAATGAATATTAATATATGTGGCAATCCAAGTGAAATGGATGGATATTTACAAAAATTATGTATGAATTAACAGATCAATGGAAGAGGAAATAGAATACTTAAATAACCACATTTCAGAGAAAAAAAGATTGAACAATTCATCAATGAACTTCCTAACAAAATATCTCCCAGGCCAGATGGACTTGCAACTGAATTCTTCCAAACATTTAAAAAACAATTGATTCTGATGCTATATAAACTATTTCAAAAGAAGATATGGAGTACTTCTGAATTATTTTTGTTATACATATATGATGCTGATACTTAAACCAGGAAGAGTCAAAACAGAGAAAGAAAATAATAATTCAATTTCTCTAATGAATGCATATGCAAAAAAATTAAACAAAATATTAACATGTTTCAGCAGTTTTGTGAAGATAATAAACTATGATGAGCTAGGATTTATACCAGCAATTCAATGCTGTTTAATATTCAGAAAACTACCAGCATAAATGACAATATTAATAATAAAATTTAACAGAAATCCCATGATTATCTCAATAGATGCAGAAAAAAAATCTTTTGATAAAATCCAACATGCATTCCTATTAAAAACCACTAGATAGCATAAGAATAAATGGAGTTTTTTCTTGAAACGATAAGGAGCATCTATCTAAAACTATGAATAAGCATTATATGTAATGGGGATAAGCTGGAAGCATTTCCAATAAGATCAAATGTGAAACAAGAATATCCATTATTACCACTGATTTCAATATGGCACTAGAAACAAAGTTTCATGATAAGAAAAAAAAAGAAATTAAAAGAATTAGAATAGGTAATAAAGACATAAGGCTACCACTCTTTGGTGATGATATGAAGTTATACTTATAAAATCCTAGAAAATTAATTAAAAAGCTACTTGAAAAAATTAATAACTTTAGCAAAGTTACAGGATGTAAAATAAACCCACATGAAACATTTGCATTTCTATATATTATTAACACCACCCAGAAGCAAGTGATAGAAAGTGAAATTCCATTTAAAGTTATCATGAATATTGTAAAATATTTGGAGGTCTACCTGCCAAGACAAACCTGGGAAGTATATGAACACAATTGCAAAACATTTTCCCCACAAATAAAGTCAGATTTAAATAATTAGATAAATAACATACTCATGGGTAGGCTGAGCTAATGTAATAAAAATGACAATTCCTCCTAAATTAATTGACTTATTCAAAACTTTACCAATCAAACCATCCAAAAAAATATTATATGGAGTTAGAAAAAATTAATAGCAAAATTCATACGGAAGAACAAAAGGTCCAAAATATCAAAGAGATTAATAAAATGAAACGAAAAGAAAGATGGCCTAGTTGTAGTAAACCTAAAACTGTTTCACAAAGCAGCAATCATCAAAGGTATTTGGTACTAGCTAAGAAATAGAATGGTAGATCAGTCAAATAGGTTAAGTACACAAGACATAGTACTCAATGACTATAGTAATCTACTCTTTGATAAATCCAAAGACTCCAGCTTCTAGGAAAAAAACTCACTATTTAACAATAACTGCTGGGAAAACTAGAAAATAGTATGACAGAAACTAGGCATAGACCAACATTTTACACAATATACTAAGTTAAATTCAAAATGTATATAGAATTTAGACACAAAGCTTGAAAATATAAGCAAATTAGTTGAGCAAGGAAAAGTTTCCCTGTCAGATCTATGGAGAATAGAAGAAAAAATAAAAAAAACTTAATGAAATGAAAAGTGGACAATTTTGATTACATTACAAATGTTTGCACAAAGAAATCCACTGCAATCAAGATTAGAAGGGAAGTTGAAAGCTAGAAAATAAATTTTACAACCAGTGTCTCTGATGAAGTTCCTATTTCCAAAATTATATAGGAAATGGAGTCAAATTTGTAAGAATAGAAGTCATTCCCCATTGGATAAACGGTCAAAAGATAGAAACAGGCAGTTTTCAGATGAAGGAATTAAAGCTATCTATAGTCACATGAAAAAATGTTTTAAATCACAATTAATTGGAGAAATTCAAATTAAAATCTCTCTTTGGTAACACATCACACCTATAAGATTGGTTAACATGACAAAACAGGAAACTAATAAATGTTGGAGAGGATGGGAAAACTGAGACATTGATTCACTGTTAGCGGAATTGTGAATTAATCCAACTATTCTGTAGAAGACTTTGGAACCATTACAAAGGACTATAAAACTGAGCATACCCTTTGACCCATAAATATCACTACTAGAACTGTATCCCAAAGAGATCATAAAAATGGGAAAAGCACCCACATGTGCAACTATATTTGTAGCAGCTTTTTTTGTAATGGCAAAGACTTGAAATTGAGAGGATGTCCATCATTTGGGGAATGACTGAACAGGTTGTGGTATATTAAAGTAGTTGGATAATATTATTTCACAAGAAATGATGAGCAGGCAGATTGCAAAAAAAAAAAAATCTTTAAAAATTTACATGAGCTGATATAGAGTGAAAGCAGCAGAACTAGGACAGTATTGTACACAGTAAACAGCAACATTGTTTGATGACTAACTTTGATAGACTTAACTCTTCTCAGTAATGAAGGGATCTAAGACATCTCCAAAAGACTCATGATGGAAAATGTTATCCACATCAAGAGGGAAAGAAGCTATGGAGTCTGAATGCAGATAAAAGCATACTGTTTTCTCTTTTGTTGCTTTTCATTTCCCATGTTTTTTTTTTTCTCTTTTGTTCTGGTTCTTCAGAATACGATAGATGTTGAAACATATTTAATATGATTGTGCATGAATAGTTTATATCAGATTGCTTGGCATCTTGAGGATGACAGTTGGGAAAGTTTGGAACTCAAAATCTCATAAAAATGAATGTTGAAAACTATAAATTAATTATTTAATTAAGATTTACCAATATCATCTTTGTGACTTTCATCTCAAAAAATTAAAAAAAATTCTTTTAACTTTCTGAGGCCGTATGAGAGTAGGCTTTTTTGGCCTGAAAGGCAAAGAAATGACTGACCCAACAACACTTTGTTGGGAACAAGTAGAACAAGGGTTACATTTAAGATTTTTCTGTCTTGAAATCAGGTGGGCCCACTGTCTAGCAGTGTCACAATATGAATGTAAACAGCAACCAATTTCATTCCCTAATCAAACACTGAATAAAAAAACCTATTGATATATGTTTACTTTTAAAAAAAGGGAATACTATCCTCATTATTGCAGTCCTTTTATTATTCATTTTTGTTCAGTTTTCCCTTTTCTCTGTGGGGAAAATAAACTGTTGCTTTATGTCAGAAAAAAGATTAACAAAATATTTTCTCTGATCCACATGAAGACTCATATTTCTACATAGCAGACATTATATGCCAAACATAAATCAACTTCTCTAGTCTCTGTCATCTAGAGCACCCAGAATTCAAAAGAATACAGGAAAAAGGAAACAAACATAAACAACAAAAACATTAAGGGATGCCTATCATCTCCCACACTGACTATACTTCCAACAGTGAGGACACAATAGCTGACCTAAGTGTCAACCTACAGGTTTGCAAAGACCACCTCTTCATCCTGGTCTCACTGTCTTTTTCAAGAGCAATGAGATCCAGGCTTGAGGCTGCAAATATTTACTAGGACCATGGCAGTGCCCTGGTAGCTTTCTGTGCTACAAGATTTTGTGCAGGAAGATCAGAGTCAAAGAGGCAGAGTGTGTATTTAGCTTTGAAATAAAGCTCAAACTCTGAATATCCTTGAAATTCTCCTCAAACTTTTGCTGGCAAAAACTATGGAATTCAACCCCATAGCACTAGTCTCATATTAGTACCAGGTCTGTACAACTGGTGCTAAGAAAGAATTGAGGAATAGGGGGAGTGAAACAAGACATAGTGTGTGGACAGTGCTGGGTGGCGATCCACTAAGCCTGATGGAAAGAAATCAACCTCCACATGGAACCCCTCAAAGTCACTTTGAACAAAAATCTTGTCTGGTGAAAAGTGAATTTCCCAGCATGAGAAGAGACTAGCAATGCTTTGAAATCCAGCCCCCAAGGAAACAACACTCAGAAGGAAGAGTCAGAAAGTATGTAGTAGGGGAAAATAAAAAGTGAGGCACAAGACCAAAATTACCAAAAAAAATTAGGGGAGAAGAAAACTCAAAGACTTTGAAAATAAATCAATAAAGAAAATATTAACAGTGGAAGAAAATATGACCTACAGAAATGATATTGTAAGAATAATTGTAATTAAGAACAAGCTCACTCTGATAAAACCTCTCTTAACCCAAATGCAACATAGCCTAAAACTTCATTAACTAGATTATTATTATTTATTCCACTTTTAAAGGAAAATGATAAAAGCTCATAAAATAAACCGGTATTACCAAGTTGATGCTGAGTGTGTTTTAGTATTGTAGATAAATAAAAACTAGCTAGCTAACTGGGTCGATGTAGATCTTTTATTTTTCTTATATTCTATGCTATAAGTTCTGGGATAGAAACAAAACCAAGAGAACAAGATGTTCTATGCTCACAAGGAGCTTATGTTCTAATGGGGGAAGATAATGAGTAAAGAAGTAGTAGTCAATAAGGGAGAAGAGGGAACAGCAATTGACATGGGAGTAAGGCACTCAGTTTGAAATTGCAACAGGCCAAAGAGTCATCCTAAAGGGAAGTGAGCATGACATCTGAAACTTCTGATAATATGGAAGAACCTAAGTAAGAATTCATTAATAATGGAATCCTCTTCAGGTTAAAATCATCCAGCAATGCACAGATTGGTTCAGACATACTACAATCCCTATATCTAAATCAGTGGTACTGTCTAATAGGCAGTTGTTCTCAAAATAGAGACTCTTTTGCATTCTAGCAGTGTTTTTCAACAGTTGTGATGCAGCACAATAATGTTGCTAGAAAATGTAAACATTATTGAAGATAAAAGAATATTTATAAATAATTCTGTTTATTATTAATTTTAACTTCCCATCATATATAGAATGCTAAAGATAACATTTAGGTGATTGTAAATCAAACAAATGAACAAAAGCACTTGCATTTATATAAGAAATGGATGGATGGAGAGAGAGAGAGAGAAAGAGAGAGAGAGAGAGACAGAGACAGAGACAGAGAGACAGAGAGACAGAGAGTGAGAGAGAGAGAGAAGGGAGGGACAGAGAGTGATGTAAACAAGTCACGTCTCGAATTCACAACCACCACAATATTTGAGCTTATTGGAAAGGACGGAACAACACACATAGTAGACAACTTCTATACGCCAAATGCTGTGCTAAGTGCTTTGTAATTATTATATCATTTGATCCTAGTAGGTGCTATTATTGTTCCCATTTTATATCGAAGAAACTGAAACACTCAGAAGTTAAAGGACTCACCCATGATCATACAATGACCAAGTGTATGAAACTGGATTTGAACTCATCTTTCTGATACCAGGTCAAACATTACATCCATTGTACCATGAAGCTGCCCTCAGTTATTAAGAAAGACGCATATGTGTGAGTCTCTTGACTCTTTTACAATGTTGCCAAATTAAGTAGACCATAGGCTTTAATTTCTCAGTGCAAAGAATACAGTGCCACGAGTAAAAACAAAACAAAAGCTCAGAATCCTTGAATTGTAACATCATGAATCATCAAATATTAAACTACCCTTCCTATATTTTCTAAGGCAAGAAAAGGCTTTCATAAGTAAGAAAGATTTTCACTGAAACATAGGAGAATGCGAAAGAATTTTAGAGTCTATGTTTCATTTCTTCATTTACGGAAGAGGGAAAATGAACACTTGACAGGTGGAATGTTCTCAATGAGCTAGCCAAGTGTGGCAGTGCTGAAACTTGAACCCATATCTTTGGTCTTCAAAACCATCTCTGTGCAAAATTAACTGTGCTTCATCATTAAAGGAATTAAGAAAAAAATGTTTGTTAAACCTCACTTGAGAACAAAATCAGTTAACCAGAGTCCTTTCTTTTTCCAGAGCCTTCCAATATCACATAGTACTTTTTTACTAAAACTTTATTGAGTACATTATTTCTGTTTGATTTAAAAGGTTGAGCTGAGTGGATGTTCTTTTCAAGTTAAATCAAGGGAAGAATTAACAGAATCATACAAAAACTTAACTGAACATGATGCTAAGGGCTGTCTAGTTCAGTTCCCTCAGATGAAAAGACTGAGGAGTAGAGCTAATGTTTCAAAGTGACACAGGTGGAAAGCATTGGAACTACTATTACCACCCAGAGAAAACTGCTTCAACCTTAAACAGATGAAGTTTGGTGCAAATGGTACAGTTATGGGATAGCAATCACTGCAGCCAAATTACTCCAAGGAAAATCTAATCTCCATACAAAATATTCCATTAACATGTCAAAATTAGGCCAGAATGTAAGAACATCAATTTGGTTCTATCACCCATTATGTCTAATGAATATTAGTTATTCAGTGTTTATTGGATACATGAATTCTCACTCTAGCTTTCACTACAGATACTGATTTTACTTTGAGGCCTTGTCCCTGTTTGGGGAAAATCCTCTTAACAATGCAAAATAGTAGCACCTACAAAGCAGGGTACTTTTGAGGATCAAATGGGATAATTCAAACAAAGACATGTGAATACTTTAAACTATTACATAAATAAGAGCTATTTTTACTTCCCAGATTGTTCTCATAATTATTTTGGAAAAAGTAAATTTTTCTGAAGAAATAAACATGTGGTATCTTCCTTGCCCTAATATTTCAAAGTATTATTTTCTCTTACCCATTGTAAATGAATCCATAAAGCATACCTCATATGTTTTGAAAGGGTTTTAATAAGTTTTGTTATGTTTAAAGAAAGCAGGTTTGAGTAAGAGTTCAGTAGGACAAATTGAATGACAGTTCAGGTTTCCCAGCAGAAGCTAAGGAAGTTAGAACAGAATTTACTCATTGTGTGGTATGTGAATCATTCATATAACTGTGAGTCACCAAAGACAGAAGGGAACAGAAGAGACAACAGCAAATGCCTTCTGCTTATAATTCCTTCCCAATCCTCCCTAATCAAAAAATGTAGAAGTCATAGACAAGAATTCTGGGTAGAGAAATGTTATTTCCTTATGAATTTTAGAATGCAATCAATTATTGTCAAAAAGAGGGTCTGAATAGTCTTTGAAAGACTGATCTTGCTGGTTCAATACAATTGCAGATATGAATAGCCCACTTAAAATTAACTCTGAGAGGAATACTTAGGTACTTGAAAGGTAAATCTCTATGTTGAATTTGAGAATTAATCTTTGATGTTCTGTAGCCCCAGAAAAGACAGATAGGAGTACAATGCAGAGAAGATATTCTAGGAAAAATTCTAACCAGAAGAGATTATAATAATTGTAAGTTGCACTATGATTTTTAAAACAATAATAAAGTTTTGGAAAAGAGTAAATGACTTGTAATCAGGATGCATGGATTCAGTTCTGGCTCTGCAACTTGCAGTGTATATAGATTTTTTTTTTCTGCTTCATTGTTAAAACATTTTAATTTCAATCTTGTCTTTGTTACAAAACATAGAAAGCTCTATCATCCTATAACCAAGTATAAAATTGATGACCAAGGCACCACATTTTCTCCCCCAAAACAAACAGGCACTTGTCAACATTCCATTTTAAATTACTTACACTTAACCAAATGTTACTATATTAAACACCAAAAATATATGAAATCCAACTTTTTCATATAAAATGTCTTTAAATAGTAAACTTTTTCAACACAGTAAAAAACTGTGTGAGCCAAATTCTACCTATCACTAGGACATCCATCCCCCACAGACAAAAATAAGGTGTTTAATGGGGTAGCCAGGATGCATTTCCTCATTTTATAATAATGTTTAGATACCAGGAAAGGGGAACATGATTTCCAAGACCAGCCATTTCCTGAGAGGAAATGTTTCCCACCCACATAAACTACATGATTTAAAATTGTCCCCCCAATAAAATTGTACATGCCAAATAAAGGCTCAGTTAAAATCCTGTTGAATCTTAAACCTCATATTCTTCCAGTTTTACACTGGAAATGTTAAAGAATGAATAGCCAGATATTTCAAAATTATATCAGTTATGGTATTGTAAGCTTTTCATTCCCCATAAATGTAACACTGAGGTACTGAAAACAGTTCTGTGCACAGATATGCTAGAGAATATAAAATAAATTATCTTTATATTTAAAATGTTTCCCCAAGTGCCATCAAATTGCTCTGGTTACTTATAATAAATTACTCAGTTTTAACAAATTAAAATGTTGATAAACACAATCATTTCAATTTTGTAGCTGCACTATTTCTGAACTATAACAAAAACTGTCCAATACCTCCAAAAAAACTCCTCTTCCCTCACCAGTAAGGTAAAATGGTAATGTTTACTTTTCTGATGTGAAATGCCCTCCAGAATCAGTGTAATACACCACATGTGGCTTAATGGATAAATACTAGTCTCTTGTGCCAACAATGTCTGCCAGTTTCTTTAAACTTAATTCTCCTCCTCTCTCCTGTCATTTTTAAAGTGCACACAGTTAGATTGGGGGAGGGGAGGAACACCTTGTTTGTTTCATCATTCAAAGTATTTGAGAAAAGTTTATACTTTTCAAATTTATTTTGTGGTAAAATATACCAGATACGTATCCTGAATGTGTGTGTGTGTGTGTGTGTGTGTTTTTTCTTTTTCTCGGGGCTGTTCAGAAACTTCACCCATGAAATGTAATCTAATGGTTCTTTGGTTGATCTGTGAATGAAAAGATTAAAAAATCATGCATACTCTATTTCAATAAGAATGAAAATAATGAAAACCCTTGCAATGTGGTTCTCGTGCATAATTATGGAAGCTGTCCTTCCCTGAGTACATAAAGCTTTTCAGAAGTCCCCATGTGCCTATACTGCTTTATCCTGAGAACTCGTTCGTTATTCCAGCAAACCTCCGGCCTCAACAAATGAGGTTAACTGTCCCATTCTGTGTTATTCTGCTCTCCACTGTCATCCTCCTCAGAGTCTGCAGACACTCTCTTAATTCTCTGGAGAGCTGCCTTGATGCTTCTCTCCAGCTCATTGGGTAACTCTTTGTTGACGTTTGTGATGGGCTCTTGATGAACCTTCTTCAATTTAACCCCTTGCTTTATAGCAGCCAGAATGCTATCTCGGACTGATGTTCCTGGAGTGGGCCTGTCTCCTTTGTGGTGAAGCATTTCACCATGCTTTAAAGAAGCCAAAACCTTATCCATAGTTCTTGTACAGAGGTTGAAAGAACTTTTAGAGGGATCATATAATCTTCCAGCAGTTGATTCACAGACCAAGGGAAGTGGCTGACCATCATCCTTCAGAGGTGTTATCAAGTGTGCAGGCAGAGATGAAAGTGGTGAGGAAGGAAGAGGTGGTGGCAGAGGTGGTGGGAGAGGTGGTGGGGGAGGAGGAGGCGGTGGTGCTGGTGGTGACATTAGTTCTTTGCTGGGTTCTGGATGTGGTGGGTCTCTAGATGGAACCAAAATCTGAATAGGGATATTTCCAGGACCATTTTTACATTTAGATGTTTTCAAACCTCCAACTTTGGATGAAGGAGTGTTTCTTGTTTGCTCAGAAGATAAATGGACTATTGATAGCCATTGAGAAGCTGGTGATGAGATTTTCTGGGAAATATCTTTAGGCAATTTTGGACTAACTGGTTTTGAAGAAGATGTTTTAAGCACAAACTGAAGTGGACGTTTCTCTTTAAACGATTTTAGGCGTTGAAGTGTTTTCTGTCGTTCTTGGCTTATCCATTCTTGTTTTTCCTTTTCTTCTTTTCTCTTGTTTCTTTTCATCTGAACACGATGATGCTGATGAAACTGCTTCACGTTCTCCTGTGCCTGCTGTAGTTTGTGATGATGACTTTCCTTGCACTGATCTTTCTTATTCCTCAAATAGGCTCTCCTTGCACAGATGGTCCCTCGCTTGGATTCGAGCTGCTGGGATTGTCGCTTGAGTGTCTTCATTTCTGAAATCTGGGAATCCTGTTGTCCCGCTAGACGATCAACAACTTTAAGTTCCTCAGGACTTTCACATGTATCATAATAAACAACTTCATCCTGTTTTTCTTTTATGAGTCGTCTTACAGTGTCTAGCTCTGTAATAAGCAGTATCTCTTCAAACTTCAATATCTCAAGCTGAACTTCATACAACTCAAGTTGAACTTCATAATACTGCATTTCTAGTTCATCTACCACATCAATGTTTTTCTCTGTTTCAGAAAGACCTTCTACCTTCTTTTTAATTTCAACTCTTTTTCGATTCAAGCATAGTTCTTTTGCTCTCCTGTGTTGTAGAGTCTCTCTTGCTAACATCTACTTCAGTTTTTCAAGTCTGGGAGCAGCTAAGGCCCAGGTGGCTTGGCCAAATCCTTCCTCATCCTGCTCCATCTGTTTCTGCATTATAGCCAGTGCATTTCCTGTTTCCTTAAAATACTTCATAGTGATGTCCTCAATAGATGTCACAGCTTCTTCAGCCTGTCTGGTCCATTCTTTGGCCACTTTCTGAAATGCCTCTATTCTTTTAGGGCCCAATTCGTCAAACTCCAACGACATTGAAATTTCTAGCTTGTACAATGTTGCAAGCTCTCGCATATCTCTGAATGGTTGCAGCAAATATTGGTAGAAGTTTGTTGCCACAGTAACTAATTCCTGGTAAGCTTCATCTTCTTCTTCATAAATTTTCATTAACTCTATCATCTTGTCAGCATTTTTATGCCTGTGAATAATCCGCAGGAGCCACTCCTTGGCCCGGCCCACGTGCCCCTGCAGGCTCTTCTTCCGGAAGTCGAGTCCAGCAGCATCCTGGCTCCGCACCTGTCAGCCGCGGCACCCAGGTAGAGCTCCAGCTGGCGGCAGCGCTCCTGCAGGACCTCCTTGTCGTGCACCGGCCCGGCCGGGAAGAGGAGCGCCCATAGGCCCGGGCCGAGCTCGGGGGGCAGCGCGGGGAAGCAGGCCTCCAGCTGCGGGCTCACGGCGGTCAGCTGACGGTGCACGCCCTGCAGCTCGGCCACGGAGAAGAGGCCGGCCCAGCCGAGCGGTCCATACGCCTCCGCCTCGGCCTCCTCCGCCTCGCCCGGGGCGCCGCTGCACCCCGGGGCCGGGCCGAGGCCCTTGCGGTGCCGCCGCTGCCGCAGCCGCTGCTGCAGGGACCGGTTGTGACAGGTCACGGCGAACTTGGCCTCGGGCTCGTTCCAGGCCACCATGAAGAGCAGATTAGGCCGCTCGGGCTCCGAGAACAAGTTCTCCCTGACGCCCACCCAGCCCTCCAGGCTGTCGAGCCGCTCTTCCGCCATGGCCCGGCCCTTTCTGTGAAGGGCCACGATGGGCGCTCCCCTCACGCGCCGAAGGGCTCGCAGCTAGAGGACCGTACGAGCGCGGGGCCGCTCCGCCTCCTCGCGGCCCGCGGAGTCCTGGGCTTCTCTTCTGCTCGCGATCTCCCGGAGGTGCACCGAACCGGGGACATTTTGTAACGGGGCGAGAGGTCCCTACGCCGAATCACCCTCCACCGCCGCCCCTCCCATGAGCCCTATATATGGATTTTGATAAAGTTCTTTAATCATCTATTTGAGCATTTCTAATATATGGATAGTAGTATTTACATTATCTACCTCGTACTGATTTTGTAATGATTAAATATAATCCCTAAAACATTCTGTAAACAGGTTTTATAAAAAAGACAACTTTATGTTATCAAAAAATATATAACTATGCCCCATTTGACAATTAGGTGGTATAGTGAATAGACTAGCTTACCTGAAGTCAACAAGACCTAAGTTAGATCCAGTCTAAGATGCTAGCTAGCTGGGTGATCCTGGGGAAATCACTTAACCCTCTTTGCTTCAGTTTACTCATCTGTAAAATGAACTGGAGAAGGAAATGGCAAACCACTCCTGTATATTTGTTAAGAAAACCCCAAATGGTGTCGCAGAGAGCCAGGCAAGACTGAAAAGACTAAATAACAACTAAAATTGGCAACTGCAAGTGTTTTTCATGTTGGGTACATCCATGAGACCATATAGTCAAAAAGAGAGAGAGAGAAAGAGAGAGAGCGAGAGAGAGAGAGAGAGAGAGAGAGAGCACTAAAGTGACAGAGGGGATGTGACAATACTCTGATGGCTACTTGAAAAGGAACTGAAGTTCTCATGACCAAGATACAAAAGGTCAGGATGGTGGTAGCAGATTGTCTTTGATCGGGTGTTTATTTGAGTCTTCTCCATCTGTTCTCTGAGTAATGAAAGAGGTACAGTGTGATGCAGTCTGAGGTCTCTGTCAATGATAGGATATCAAACAAATAAATCCTGGTTATAAGGACATTATTAAATATTAAGTACACTACTTAACTAAGAACACTATATGCAATGAGGATTAAGTAAGACACTGTTCCAGAGTTTTCTGAATCCTATATCCAATGTCATTACCAGACATAATCAGTTGAACATGATTTGTGAAGTGTGCTATATTTCCTGTGCTTCGTTAGCCTATTACAGAAGGAGTGAGCGCTAGCAAATGAAACAATGGAACTATACCTTTCCTGAATCTCTTGTATTCAGAAAATGACTATCTACTATATAGGTATGCTGCGCTTAAAAGAGGTTATAATTAGTTATCCATGCAGTGTATATTATAATATGATTAATTTTATTACTTCTATTATTTCAGTGAAAAAATTAGAAGATTGTTGTTACCTGTTTGCATAGGGGTACTGACTTTATTATTCCAGCTACATGACTAAGTATCAGTGAAGTATAGCATTTGAGGAAGACAAGGTAAGAGACCTCATTTTTATTCTCTTTGGGAAAATCTTCACTAACTATACCTTTTAAACTAATTAGAAATATTGGTCAAATAGTGAGAAGTGGATTTAGAAGTTGAAAATCATCCACTCTTTGAGAATGATAGTGAGATTGAACATTCTCCCCTCATTAAAGTAGAGTGTATATAATCACCAAGGTCAGCATTTGATTTTCAAAAAACTGATCCTTTTTGGTGAATAGAATTAGGTTATCACCTAGCAAATCAACATGTTGGTTAAATTTAGATGAAAGGGATTCTAATAATTTCAAAGAGCTAGATTTTCAGAATAATTCTAATTCCATCTGCAACTTTACATAAAATCCATAATCTCATTTATTTTATAGTTTATTCTTGACATTAGGAGGTTGACAGAAGAAGTCTGTGACACTAGTGAAGGGGCTACACCAGAGCACAGGGAACAGAAGAATTAGCAGTAGATGTTGAAGGAGACTCTAGGAGTACTTTTCAGAGTTTTTAGCTCAGAGACAGTGAGAGGATCAGACAGTCAGAAAAAAATATTATAGGGGATTTGTTGCTGATACTAGGAGTAGATTTTGGTGACTGGCAAATTTGTTGCCAATATAAAGTACTAGGTCACAGCTCCAGGGTACAGAGGAAAATTTGTACTTGGTCACAGGAGAGTGGGGGCCCTGGATACAGTTCCAGGTCAGAGAGGAGTGCTAGAAGTTGAGGCTCCATAGAAATAAGGGCTCTTCCTGGGTAAAAAAAAAAGAGTACAGAGAAGGATAGCTGAGATCACAGTTCTAGTCAGATCATATCACCTTTGAAGAATGAAAAAATTGCAGAACCCAGAAATACCTCTGAAAATATCAGTCCCAGAAGTTTGAGACAGTGTCTCTCCAGGTGAACAGAGCCTTACGTTAACATAAAATTTAAAATCAAGAAATAGACTAGAAAAAAATTAAGAAAACAATAAAAATAACTTGACCATAAATTACTATAGTGGTAGGGAAGACTAAAGCCCAAACTCAGAAGAAGATAACTTGAAACCAGCTATTAAAAAAAAGGTTCCAAAAATGTTAATTGGACACAAGTCCAAGAAGAATTGCTGGAATTACTAGAAGAGTGAAAAAAATAAGAGGTGAAGAAGAAAAAGTGAGAAAAGAAATGAGAGGGATAGCAGAAAACTGTGAAAAGAAAGTTATCAACTTGATAAAAGAAGCAAAAGAAGTTGAAGAAAATAATGACTTAAAGAACAGAATTGGCCTAATGTTTAAAGAGGCACAAAATTCCCTTAAGAATAGAACTCCTTGGGGGCGGAGCCAAGATGGTGGAGTAGAAAGACGCACATACACATAGCTCCGAACCCACAACCCACAGAACGGCTAGAGGGGAGTAACTCACGGCGAATTCTGCACCCAGAGGCCACAGAATATTGGAGCGAGGGAGATTTCTGTTCCGGAGAGACCTGCAAACCTCTCGCGGGGGGTCCTTCACGCTGTGGACTGGGCACCGGGACTGGGAGCTGAGTGCAGCCCTGCAGCAGCCACGACACCATGAGGAAAAGATTCGAGCAGGCTACAGAGATGGGATCTCCAGCGGCCACGTGGGTCCCTCCACCCACAGAGGGACCTGCAAACCTCTCGCAAAAGGTCCATCGCGCTGCAGACGCGGAGCCCAGCCCAGCCCAGACCTGCGGCAGCCGCGGCTCCGAGAGGTACAGATCCGAGCAGGCTTCAGGGACGGGATATCCAGCGGTGGCACAAGCCGCCCCACCCACAGGTGACAAGGGTCGGTGACAGAGTCACTTTGGCGGGTCGAGAGGGGAGTGGGGTGCCCCCATGGCTTGGGCCCCCCCGGGAGATAGAAGCTGAGAGGCGGCTGCAGACAGGGGCTCCCCAAGTGAGCGGGAGCCTGGATCCATTGTGGAAGGTCTGTGCATAAACACCCCGAGGGAACGGTGCCTGAGAGGCGGCCCTGCCCCGACCTGACCATCTGAACTTAATTCTCACACTGAATAGCAGCCCTGCCCCCGCCAAAAGCCCTAAGGCTGGAAGCAGCATTTGAATCTCAGACCACAAACTTTGGCTGGGAGGATCAGGAGGTGAGGTGGGTGTGAGGAGAATATTCAGAGGTCAAGTCACTGGCTGGGGAGAATGCCCAGAAAAGGGAAAAGAAATAAAACTATTGAAGGGTACTTTCTCGGAGAAAAGACACTTCCTTCCTTCCTTTCTGATGAGGAAGAACAATGCTTACCATCAGGCAAAGACACAGAAATCAAGGATTCTGTGCCCCAGCCCACCCAATGGGCTCAGGCCATGGAAGAGCTCAAAAAGAATTTGGAAAATCAAGTTAGAGAGGTGGAGGAAAAACTGGGAAGAGAAATGAGAGGGATGAAAGAAAAGCATGAAAAGCAGATCAGCTCCCTGCTAAAGGAGAACCAAAAAAATGGTGAAGAAATTAACACCTTGAAAACTAGCCTAACTCAATTGGCAAAAGAGGTTCAAAAAGCCAATGAGGAGAAGAATGCTTTCAAAAGCAGAATTAGCCAAATGGAAAAGGAGATTCAAAAGCTCACTGAAGAAAATAGATCTTTCAAAACTGGAATGGTACAGATGGACGCTAAGGACTTTATGAGAAAGACAGATATCACAGAACATAGAGAGAAGATTCAAAAAATGGAAGATAGTGTGAAATATCTTATTGGAAAAGCAACTGACCTGGAAAATAGAATCAGGAGAGACAATGTAAAAATTCTGGGACTACCTGAAAACCATGATCAAAAGAAGAGCCTAGACATCATCTTCCATGAAATTATCAAGGAAAACTGCCCTGAGATTCTAGAACCAGAGGGCAAAATAAATATTCAAGGAATCCGCAGAACACCGCATGAAAGAGATCCAAAAAGAGAAACTCCTAGGAACATTGTGGCCAAATTCCAGAATTCCCAGGTGAAAGAGAAAATATTGCAAGCAGCTAGAAAGAAACAATTCAAGTATTGTGAAAATACATTCAGGATAACACAAGATCTAGCACCCTCTACATTAAGGGATCAAAGGGAATGGAATAGGATATTCCAGAAGTCAAAGGAACTAGGACTAAAACCAAGAATCACCTACCCAGCAAAACTGAGTATAATACTTAAGTAGAAAAAATGGTCTTTCAATGAAATAGAGGATTTCAAATTTTCTTGATGAAAAGACCAGAGCTGGAAAGAAAATTTGACTTTCTAACACAGGAATGAAGAGAACCATGAAAAGGTGAACAGCAAAGAGAAGTCATAAGGGACTTACTAAAGTTGAACTGTTTACATTCCTACATGGAAAGACAATATTTGTAACTCTTCAAACATTTCAGTATCTGGGTACTGGGTGGGAGTACACACACACATGCACACACACACACATACATAGAGACAGAGTGCACAGAGTGAATTGAAGAGGATGGGATCATATCTTAAAAAAAAATGAAATCAAGCAGTGAGAGAGAAATATATTGGGAAGAGAGAGGGAGAAATGGAATGGGGCAAATTATCTCTCATAAAAGAGGCAAGCAAAAGACTCATTAGTGGAGAGATAAAGAGGGGAGGTGAGAGAAAAACATGAGGTCTCCTCTCATCACATTCCACCAAAGGAAAGAATAAAATGCACACTCATTTTGATAGGAAAACCTATCTCATAATACAGGAGAGTGGGGGACAGGGGCACAAGCAGGGTGGGGGGGGAGGATGGAGGGGAGGGCATGAGGAGGAGAATGCAATCCGAGGCCGACACTCATGTGGAGGGAAAGGATCTTAAGAGAATAGAAGTAATGGGGGACAGGATAGGGTGGAGGGAAATATAGTTAGTCCCATACAACACAACTAGTATGGAAATCATTTGCAAAACTACACAGATTTGGCCTATATTGAATTGCTTGTCTTCCAAGGGGAAGGGGTGGAGAGGGAGGGAGCTAAAGAAGTTGGAACTCAAAGTGTTAGGATCAAATGTAATGTTCTTACCACTGGGAAATAAGAAATACAGGTTAAGGGGTTAAGAAAGCTATCTGGCCCTACAGGACAAAAGAGAAGACGGAGACAAGGGCAGGGAGGGAGGATAGAGGAGAGAGCAGTTTGGTCACAGGGGCAACTAGAATGCTTGGGTGTGTGGGGGGGAGGGGATAAAAGGGGAGAAAATTTGTAACCCAAAATTTTGTGAAAATAAATGTTAAAAGTTAAATAAAAAAATTTAAAAAAAAAGTATAGAACTCCTTAAAAACCAGAATTGGCCATATGGTGAAAGGTCTACAAAAACTCAATAAAGGATATCTTTTCTTAAAAAAATAGAATTGTACAAGAAGCTAATGGTTCCATGAGACACCAAGAAATAATAAAACAAAATCAATAGAATGAAAAAAATGAAAAAGTGAACTATCTCTATGAATAAAAAAGCAACTCAAAAGAATTTAGTACTTAGTGGATTACGTGAAAGTTGTGATCAAAAAAAGAGACTCGTCATCATTTTTTTTTCCAAAAAATTATCCAAGAAAACTGCTTTACTATCCTAGAACCAGAGGGTAAAATACAAATTGGAAGAATCCACCAATCATCTTCTGAAAGTAATTACAAAATGAAAACTACCAGGAATATGGAGAGAATATTTCAAGCAGTCGGAAAGAAAGTCAGATATCATACAGCCACAGCAGAATAATGTAAGATCAAGTTCCTTCCAGGTTAAAGAAGCATCCTGCTTGGAAGAGGACATTTTGGCCGGCACAGAAACTCTGACTGCAACCACAAATATCCTATCCAGTAAAACTGAGTATAATTCTGCAGATGAAAAAAATGAACATAGAAATGGAGGGCTTTCAAGAAATTCTGATGAAAAGACAAGAGCTGAATAAAAAATTTGTCATTCAAACACAAGACTCAAGAGAGATAAAAAAAAGTAAACATGAATAAGAAATAACTAGAGATTAATAACCTGTAACTATTTACATTCCTATTCACAAAAATGATTCCTGTAAATCCTACAAATGTTATCATTATTAAACAATTAGGTATCCAGATATACAAAAGACAAGTACATGAGATGATTATATTGGGATCATCTCAAAGATAAAATAAAGAGGTGAGAAAAACAAATGCATTGGGAGAAAGGGGGAGAGGTGGAAATTGTTATTGATTACACTGAAAATTCAAAAAACTATGAGCTCTGAGATAACACCTTGTATCTCTCAGAAATAACACATGTTAAAGTGGATGAGATAAAATAGGTACACTAGTGAACTATTTTTGGATTTGTGAACTGGTCCAACCATTTTGGAGAACAATTTGGAACTAAGTCTAAACTGTGCATATCCTTTGACACAACACTATTGCTGCTAGGCCTCCACGCTGAAGAGAACAAAGAAGAAGGAAATGGCATATGTATAAAAATATATATAGCAGTTGTTTTTCTGATGACGTCAAAAATTGAAAATTAAAGGCAATAGAGATCAGTTGGGAATGGGTGAACCAGTTCTAACATACCATTGTGATGACATACTATTGTGCTACAAGAAATAATGAGGGGAAAGATGTCAGAGAAACACTGTTTGATAAGAGAACTAGGAGATCATTGTGTACAGTAGCAATATTACAATAATGATCAACTGTGAAAGTCTTAGGTACTCTCATCAATACAATGATCTAAGACAATTCCAAAGGAACCACGTTGAAAAATTCCATACACCTCCAGAGAGAGAGAACTGATTAACTCTCAGTACAAATTGAAATATAATTTTCTACCTTATTTTTCTTGCTTAATTTTGTAATATGGCTAATATGGAAATATGTTTTGCATGTTTTCACATGTATAACTGATGCCATTTTGTTTGCTTTGTCAGTGGGTGTGGGATGAGCAAGAGTGAGGGAGAGAGAGAATTTGGAGTTGCAAATTTTTAAAAAGAATTTAAAAATAATAAATTTATAAAATACATATAAGCTTATAATCAAATTGAACACGTGTACACAGTAAGCCCTTAATAATTACTTGCAGAATAAACGATTGTCATAGATCTTGATATATTAAACCTAATCCAGTGTGGTTTCTATTAATGTATGATACAAGAAAAAAATATCAATAGAACCAATTTAAAGCGAGTAAATGACAAAAAGGGGAATGAAAACACATTGTTTTTCTTCTCATGTTGTTGTTGAAAGAAAATCTTGCTTGAGCCTAAAAGAATTATGAAATTTTGAGTTCTTGCTATTTGTTTGGATAAATTGTTTAGATACAGGCAGTATGCTGTGGTATATAGAGTGTTGTATAGTTGTTGTACTGAACATAAAGTTGTGAAAACATGGATTTTAACAATGCTTCTGCTACTTATTAACAAAATTACCCTGAGCACATTGATTAATATCTCAATGCTTTCATTTCGTTATATGTAAAATGATGACACTAATATAATTTACATGGATGATGAGGTTCAAATAAGAAAATGTATGTGACAAGTTTTGCAAACCTCAAAGCAATATAAATGTAATTACTGACATTATATTTAACTTATTAAATCTTGAATATAATTTTTGCATTTGTATGTGCAAAACAACTTGTACATTTGTAAATGTGAATTGTTCAAATTATATAGATATAAACTGATAGTAGAATACTTAGAAATTATTTAAATTTCCAATTTCATCTTCTATTCAACTGGAGAAAACCAGACTGAGTATCTGTTACTCAGTTACTCAGGCCCTTCCGTGAAGGGTAACTTCCCCTAAACTGTTACTACAATGATCTTAGAGAATATTAAGAAGTGAAATGACTGAAAAATTAAACTGAAATAAAATAAATATATCAGTAATCATTGCAATTTCCTCTGAAAAATTAATTCCTCTCTGGATGAAAAATAAAATAATGAATATTATGTCACACTTTTTAACAGAGAGAAAAACTTTCTGTTTTTATTCTGAAATGCCACCTCATCCTGTTGATGCCAAGTTCAAACTTGTCCTAGTAAAGTCTGTCCTTAGAAAAAATATGACTTATAACAATTATCTTCCATGCATTCGTAGACTGAAAATATAATAGCCTGACTTTTCTTTTACTTGCTTAGTGAATGTGTGCTTGCTTTCACCATTATTTTCCTAACAGATCTGGTGTCTCCTTTAAGCATTGGAAATATGATTATAAACCTTTTCTATCCATTTTTCCCACTGATTTTATGTCTGAAGTGATCTGCAGATTCATCTATGGGACAGAGGTTTTATGTCACCCAAAGAAATAAAATTGTGTGATAACACCTATTCTGTGTGTTTTATATCTGAAATAAACATTGCCTAAGATTCAAAACACCTAAAATTTACTATAATCTGGACAATAAGTTTGCTTCTAAATGTCATGACCCTGACATAAAATAAAATGGCTTTACATTTGCAAATGCTAGTTCTGAAAAATAATAAAGGGGGAAATACTTCTGTTAAAATGCTGTAGAATGGTGAAGGAAGCTTGCACATCAATTAAGCAGAAACACTTGTTTAGGGAAATGCCAAGAAAAAATATATAAAAAAATTTTCTCTTCTAACATAATAGTATAAGTTACTATTATGATTTTTGAATTGTTACATGAGAAGATATTAACAAAGATATGGTAATATATATTCATGTTGACAGATAAACTTATAATTTTATTCAATTAACAAGTAAACACTAAATAACCTTCATAATTAGTACGACTTCATAGAGTTCTAAGTGATTTTTTGAAATATTTTGCTTTTTTCACTACAAATTTCATAAAAATAGTGCAATATAGTGGTTGCCTTTCCTCAAATATCTCCCTAATTTGTCCTGTCTTCTGTTATTATTTATTGTTCTCAAAGTAGTTATTTTTAACTTAATATTTTATTTTTTCTCACTTACATACAAGAATTTTCAGCATTCATTTGCTTCTAAATTAAATTCTAAATTTTCCCTTCCTTCCCACATCCACCATTGAGAAAGTAAGCAATTTGACATAGGTTACACATATGCAAAACGCATTTCCATAATAGTAATTTGAAGAAAAAATTAAGACCACAAAAAAACAAGAAAAACAAAGTTTAAAAAAAAGTATGCTTCAATCTGCATTCAGATTCCATCAGCCCTTTTTCTCGGAATAGATAATATTTTTCATCATAAGTCCCCCAGAGTTGCTTTAACGATTGATTTGCTGAAAATAAGTTATTCACAGCTGATCATCTTAAAATATTGCTGTTAACTGTATGCAATATTCTCCTGGTTTTACTCGTTTCATTTTGAATCAGCTGATATGAGTCTCTTCAGATTTTTGAGAGAGCATCTACCTCATTATCTCATATAAGAATATTCCATCAAAATCACATACCACAAATTGTTCAGCCATTCCCCAATTGATGAACATTCCTTCAATTTCCATTTTATTTTTCCACTAGAAAAAAGGTGCTATAAACATTTGGGTATAGTTCCAAAGTCCTCTATATGACAGTTGAATCAGTACACAACTCCACCAATGGTGCATTAGTGCCTCAATTTTTCCACATCCCCTCCAACATTTATCATTTTCTTTTCTTTCTTACTAGTCAGTCTAACAATTGTGAAGTAATACCTCTTTTTTTAAAAAAATTTGCATTTCTCCAGTAAATAGTGACTTAGAGCTTTTTTTCCCATATGATGATAGATAGTTTTGATAACTTCATCTAAAAACTGTTCATGTTCTTTGGATCATTTGTCAATTGGGGAATAGCTTGTATTCTTACAAGGTTGTTTTATTTCTCTATATATTTGAAAAAAGAGGTCTGTATCAGAGAAACAATTTAAATTTTTTCACACTTATCACTGTTAACTGTATTTCCTTCCATCCTATTTACCCCATTTATACTATTCTCTCTCTCTCTCCTTTCATGCTATCATTCCTCAAAAGTGTTTTGCTTCTGACTATTGCTTTCCCAATATAAACTCTCTCCTATGACCATCCTCACCTCTATTTTCTCATTCCCCCCTACTTTCTCCCAGTACATTCCTCTTTCTCACCCCTTAATTTTATTTTTTAGATATCATCCCTTCATATTCAACTCACACCTGCATACACACATACATGAGTGCATGCTCTCCTTCTAACTGCCCTAATAACTGGAAAGTTCTTATGAGTTACAAGTATCATCTTCCCATGTAGGAATGTAAATATTTTAAACTTATTGAAGCCTTATGATTTCCCTTCCCTGTTTACGTTTTCATTCTTCCCTTGAGTCTTCTATTTGGATGTCAAATTTTCCACTCTAATCTTTTCATCAAGGATGATGAAAGTCCTCTATTTCACTGAATGTTCATTTTTCCCAGAAGGATAATACTCAGTTTTATTGGGTAGGTGATTCTTGGTTGTAATTTTAGCAGCTTTGCCCTCCAGAATATCATATTCCAAGTCCTCTGATTCTTTAAAATAGAAGCTGATAAATCTTATGTTCTCCTAGTTGAGGCTCCATAATATTGAATTGTTGTTTTCTGGATGCTGGCAACATTTTCTCCTTATCTCTGGAATTTAGCTAAAATATTCCTGGGAGCTTTTATTTTGGGATCTCTTTCAGGAGATGATCAATGGATTCCTTCAGTTTCTCTTTTATCTTTTGGTTCTAAAGTATTGTGGCAGTTTTCCTTGATAACTTCTTGAAAGATATTATCTTGTCTCTTATTTTGATCATGAATTTCAGGATGTCCAATAATTTTAAAACTATCTCACTTGGTTCCATTTTCCATGACAGTTGTTGTTGTTTCTAATAATATAATGAACATTGTCATCCTTTTTACAAATTCCATTTGGCTTTTTTTGGTTGTTGTTTCCTGATGTTTCATGGTCCTTATCTTCCACTTGCTAAATTATAATTTTTAAAGAATTATTTTCTTCAGTGAGGCTCTGTACTTTCTTTTCCATTTGACCATTTCTATTTTTGTAATAATTATTTATTCCTAGTTTTCAACATTCGTTTCCACAAAATTTTGAGTTTCAAATTTTCTCCCCATCTCTCGCATCCCCCCACCCCACAACACTGCACATTCTGATTACCCAATCTCCCAAACTGTCCACACTTCTATCACACCCATCCCTCCCCTTATTCCCATCTTATCTCTTTTATTTTAGGGCAAGATAGATTTCTATACCCCTTTACCAGTATTTCTTATTTTTCAGTGTCATGCAAAAACATTTCTCAACATTAGTTCCTAAAACTTTGAGTTGCAGCTTGCTTTGGTGTGTGGGGGACAACAAGCACTCTTTTTTGCCCTAGAACTGTGATAAAGGGTCCCTACTCCACTGGAGTTGCATGTTCTGCTGTACTCACATCCTCCTCACCCTGCCACTTACACCCTCCCTGCCAAGACTGCTATCTGTATCTGAGTATGTTCTAAGTAACAGAGTATTGTTTCAGTGCAAAGAGACACCCTGAAATCTCCTTCTGATCAGTTGTTCAACCCCCTTACTATCTGTGAGCTGAAAGCTCTCAAAGCAGTCACTACAGCTGCTAATTCATTCACTCCCAAGACCTGTTCATGGTTTGTTGGGTGCTGGTTTGGTCTGACCCAGCCTGCACTGGACTGTGCTCCACTCTCGTCCTGGTATGACAAATCTTTCCTGCAAAACTTTTAAGTTGTCTTGATGTCAAGATAAATGGAGACACCCTTTCTCCCAGAGCTAAGGCCAAGGAAATAGGCTGTGTCCTGAGGTTGGTATAACACTAATCTTTTGCACTCTGTATGATCTCTTCCTCTGTCAAAGTGTATTTCTTTAACCAGCACCAGGTATTCAAGGAGGGATTTACTCATTTGATATTAATCTATGAGTGTTTAGATCTGTTTGAACTCCTCCTATTGTGCAGGGACCTGAGAGCCAACTAGCTACAGCCTAAAGCCATCCATCAAAATCTCCTGACTTGCCAACAATTTCTGAATTTTTATGCTTTGGTAACTGAAGCAGATACTACACTCCTATTCACACCACACTAACTCTGGTTCAGCATCCCATTGAATAATCACAAGGCTCAACCACCCTTAGAACTTAAGACAATATGTTCAAGAACTCTTCCCACAGGGCATAGGAACACTGCATTATTCATGCTTGAGACTGCCTTGGGAAATGCTAAAAATGATTGTGTCATGGTCCAGCCCTCTTGTGAATATTTTGTACATAAGGCTTGCCTTTACCCCAGGATATGAAGCACTTCTTAGGGGAGGGGAGAGGGAAGCTTCCATTTTTCTTTCTCTAAAATTAATTAAACTTCTCTTTAATCCCTAACATACCCAGCTCTGGCCCGTTCTGTTTGGCTATGACCATTTCAAGGTAAGGGGCCAGTACCAGATCAATTAACACTTGGACCTGAAAATTATTTCATTTTGTCCTTTTGTGGATTCTGCCACTCCAGGATTTGTTTTAGGGCATTATTTAAAGCCCTTGGAAGAGGTTTGAGGGAGAGCTCAGATGAGTCTCTGCTTTCTCTCTGCCATCTCGGCTCCCTCCATCCTCTCTTCTGCTATCAAACTGATCTTCCTTCTGACCACTTCATAGCTTTTATTCTTCTCACTCATACCCATTCAATCAACTCCAATGGTTCCTGTCATCTCCAGGATCATTTTTAAAAATCTTGTTTGGGAGGGGTGGAGCTAAGATGGTGAAGCAGTAGGACAGACTTACTCTTAGCTCTCCCCCAAAAGCCCATAAAATACCTGTAAAAATGTCTCTAAACAAATTCTAGAGGAACAAAAACACAAAAGGACAGAGTGAAAGAGATTTCCAACCCAGCCTGGAAGGTCAATAGGAAAGGTCTAGCTAACTGCTCCCAAAGCAGACTGCAGCCCAGCCTTGGCCATGCTGTTGCAAGGACAGGACTGTAGCAGACTTCAAGGTGACAGCTGCAGCAGTTATGGGTCCCAGATTCCTCAACTCACAAACACCAAAGACAGCCTCAAAGGTCATTGAGAAAGTTCTTTCACTTGAGTTAGAAAGGCACGCAGGAATCTAGCCCTAGCCCCAGGGAGTAGCTTCCATTGTTGGAGCCCTGGCCTAAAGACCCTGGGGAAATTGAGCAACTGATCTGAATCTCAACCCTGAGTGGTGGCCCTGGGGTGAGGAGGAGGGCTGGCATGGTAGAGTTGGTGGAGGCTCTGGAAAGGGAATCTTGTTCAAAGACCAGTGTGCAGGGCAGGAGAGGAATAAATTTCTGTCCCTTGATGGTCCCACCTTGGAGGAACTGAGAACTTACAGGTCCCCAGAGCATACGTTCCTCTTGACAAAGAACTTAAAAGTCAAGTAACTGGTTGGGAAAATGTCCAGAAAAGGGAAAAAGAGTAAGACAATAGAAAGTTACTTTCTTGGTGAGCAGGTACTTTCTTCCATCCTTTCAGATGAGGAGGAACAATGAGTACCATCAGAGGAAGACCTAAAAGTCAAGGTTTCTGCATTCAGAACCTCCAAAATAAATATGCAATGGTCTCAGGCCATGGACGAGCTCAAAAAAGATTTTGAAATCCAAGTAATAGAGGTAGAGGAAAAATTGGGAAGAGAAATGAGAGAGATACAAGAAAGTCAAGAAGAGCAAGGAGACTCAAAAATATGCTGAAAAGATTAACACCTTTAAAAATAAACCAACTCAAATGGGAAAAGAGGTACAAAAAGTCAATGAGGAGGAGAATGCTTTAAAGAGCAGAATTAATCAAATGGAAAAGGAATTTCAAAAGCTCACTGAAGAAAATAGTTCTTTAAAAATTGGCATGGAGCAGATGGAAGCTAATGATTATGAGAAACCAAGAAATCACAAAACAAAACCAAAAGAATGAAAAAATGGAAGACAATGTGAAATATCTTATTGGAAAACAAACTTACCTGGAAAATAGATCCGGTAGAGACAATTTAAAAATAATAGAACTACCTTGAAAGCCATGATCACAAAAAAGAGCCTAAACACCATCCTTCATGAAATTATCGAGGAAAACTGTCCTGATGTTCTGAACCCAGAGGGTAAAATAAATATTGAAAGAATTCCCTCATCACTTCCTGAAAGAGATCCAAAAAGAAACACTCCTAGGATTATTGTAGCCAGTTTCCAGGGTTCTCAGGTCAATGAGAAAATATTACAAGCAGCTAGAAAGAAGCAATTCTAGTATTGTGGAAATACAATCAGGATAACAAGATCTGGAAGCTTCTACATTAATGGATTCAAGGGACTGAAATATGATATTCCAGAATTCAAAGGAACTGGGATTAAACCAAGCATCATCCACCCAGAAAAACTCAGTATAATACTTCAAGGAAAGAAATGATTATTCAATGAAATAGGGGACGTTTAAGCACTCTTGAAGAAAAGACCAGAGCGGAATAGAAAATTTGTCTGTGAAACAAAAGAATCAAGAGAAGTATGAAAAGGTAGACAGGAAAGAGAAATCATAAGGGACTTACTAAAGCTGAACTGTCTACATTTCTAAATGGAAAGAGAGTATTTGTAACTCTTGAGATTTTCTCAGTATTTGGGTAGTTGGAGGGACTACACACGCACACTCACACACACACAGACATACATGCATACATATACATGGGGCACAGGGTGAGTTGAATAGGAAGGAATGATATGTAAAGAAAGAAAATTAAGGTATTAGAGAGGAATATATTGGGAGGAGAAAGGGAGAAATGGAATGGGGCAAATTACTTCTCATTAGAAAGGCAAGAAGAAGCTTTTCAATGGAGGGGAAAAGTGGGAGGCAAGAGGGAAATAGTGACGTTCACACCCAATTGGTATGAAAATCTATCTTACCCTACAGGAAAGTAGAGGAGAAGGTGACAAGTGGGGTGTGTGTGTGGGTGATAGAAGGGAGGGCAAATGAGAGAAGGTGGATAATTGGAAGTAAACACTTGTGGGGAGGTATAAGGTCTAAAGAGAGAATAGAATAAATGGGAGGGAAATATAGTTAGTGTTTCACAACATGACTATTATGGAAGTCCTTAGTAAAACTACACATATATAACCTATATTGAATTGTTTGACTTCTCAGTGGGGATGGGTGGGGAGGGAAGAAGGGAAAAATGTCAGAACTCAAAGTTTTAGGAACGAATGATGAGAATTGTTTTTGAATGTAACTGGGAAATAAGAAATACAGATAATATGGTATAGAAATTTATCTTGCCGTACAAGAAAAGATAGGGGATGGGAATAAGGGAAAGGAGGGGTGTGATAGAAGGGAGGGTATAGTGGGGGAAGGAGCAACCAGAATGCATGTTGTTCTGGGTTGGGAGAGGAGGGAGATGAGGAAACAATCTGAAACTCAAAATCTTGTGGAAACGAATGAACGAATGTTGAAAACTAAAAATAAATGAATAAATTGGAAAAAAATATCTTGTCTGTCATTTGAAGATCTTCATAATCAGACTTCATTCTACTTTTCTAGTCTTCTAATAGCTTGCTCATTTTCAAATATTCTGTGATCCAATTTCACAAGTTCCTTGGTATTCTCTGTGAAAGATAATATACATCTCCTGACTCTGATCATTTTTATGAGCCTATAAATTCCACCATGCCTGTAATTTTCCTCTTTTTTATATCCGCTGCCTGATTTCTCTGACTTCTTTCAAGTTTCAGGTAAAATTCCTCCTTTGATATGACTCCTGCAGTGGTGCTCTATCCACTGCACCACCTAGATGCCCATCTCCTCATCTATATCTTACCACTGGACCCAGATGGTTCCAGAGGAGAAAGTGAGGCTGGTGACTTTACATAGTCCTCCCTCATTTAAATCTAATTCACTTGCAAGTCATGGCATCACCCTCCTAATGCCGTGGTATTCTTTGAGAACAAAGGATAAATAACTTGTGAGAAGTATGGGTTGCTATTGGGGCAATGCATTCCCTTCTCATCTCTCCTCTCCTCTCCTCTCCTCTCCTCTCCTCTCCTCTCTTCTTCTCTCTTTTCCTTTCCTCCTTTCCCAGGAGAAAAAAATCAACTGGACACTGCATTTTTGCTTTTCTTTTGTGGACGCTGTTAGCCTTGTGGTTGTCACATAAATGTATGACAAGCTGGATAGTGCAGATTCACACAGATGGGTATGAAAAAGACAAAACAAAATGAATTAAAATCAAAGAGTAACCATCAGGGAAATCTGAGTAAAGTATTCATGCTCAATAGCTATAAGCTCCCTGTTACCATTCCTTTATCTGTGGCTGCTTTCTACTGTCTGTCCTGTTGAGCTTGGCTGAAGGAATAGTTCAAATGACGAAAAGTCAACCTCACCACTGTAGATCTCTGGCCAGGTTCCTGATGGATGACCTGGAATTGCCCTCTTGGTGTCTCTGTGTTTATTGAACCATTGCCTTCCTGTTGACTTAACGTCCCTGGAAGAGGTCTGCTAGCCCTTGATTGTGATACTCTATAAATTGCCAAAATTCATCATTGCCAAAGTCAGAATTAAAAATAAAAAAAAATGAAACATTTAGAATGCATGTAATGAAAGCAAATGTTTGATGGAAAGGAGTTAGGAACCACTCATTCCATCAAATACGGTCTAGCCCTTGAATATGAGTACCTATGAACACGTCACTGAAAACTGATTTTTTAAATCTACTTAATGACTATTGCCTGTCTGTATAGACTTATGCCAATTATTTGCTACCCAGTTTATCTGAGTTCTTGGTCTGACATCATGAAAATGCTACCCTTTGTTGCCTTTGTGGAATCAAATCTACTGACATTTGAACCACTGACATTGTAGTAGCTGTTAAACATCTGTTTTTGACTACTATTGCTATAGTGAATCTCTTCCTATTAGCTATTGCTTGCATTTTCTGATGCCCTGTCCTGTTCTTCAGCTTATTTGGAAACTGGTTCAGAGCCAGTGACAATCTGGCTCTTTTAATCACATGAAGAAACCAAATTATGACAATAAATAAGGAGCAGAGATTGATCCCCAAGTTAAATTATGAAGTGTCTAAAAGGTGTGGCTTTATGGAGGCTGTAGCAGAAACTCAAACCAAGATGCTGATAAGTGCACTGAAAGAGAGATATGCTAGCATAAAAAGATACACTTAGGACACACATATACATATATATGTATATATACACACACATACACATATATACATATATGTATATGCATGTATATATGTATGAGTGTATGTATACACATACATGTATGCTATTGCTTTAATAGACCTAAAGCTCCAATAGCGCAGTTTAACTTTGATGTCTCTCAACACCAGGCACAGTGATATGCCTGTTCATCTAGATATTTAGATATTTGTTAGGTTGAATTGATTTCTCACGGTCATTGCTGATTTAATTATGAAAAATGAAGAAACTTTAAGAAACATTTTTCCTCTTTTGTTACTTCTTGAGCCTCCTTTCAACATCTTTTTTTCCCCAATAAAAAGCAATAGAAAGAATCGCTTTTTCATAGTGCCCATCTTTCTTTGCCTCTCAGCAACTAGAAACACAGTTGACTCTTCCCTTCTTCTGTATTACCTCCTCTCTCAGGAATATTGTTTTCTCCTTGTTCACTCCCTATCTGTCTGATACTTCTGTCTCCGTTACTGAATTTCTGTGCTTCTAGATCAGGGCTTCATCCCAGAACTGCTATCCTGTTTTATTTTTCTCTCTGTCTGCATTTATCACTTTATCTATCTCTTTGACTCTTTCTCTGTGAATGTCTGTCTGCCTTTTTAATCTGTTTCTCTGTATGTTTCTCATCTCTTTAGGGTTCCATAGATTCAATTATTTAATTGTTTTCTCTTGGTGCAGATTTCTGTCATGTCTATATATCTGTGTGTATATGTGTGTATACACATACACACACACATATATATACACAAACATACACATACACACACACATATATGTATATACAGAGAGAGAGAGAGAGAGAGAGAGAGAGAGAGAGAGAGAGAGATTTCATAGCTACAGTCCCAGATCACCAACTTTCTGCTAGAAGATGGATTGTCCATAGGAATGTTTAAAGGTTTGTGTCATTTAAATAGTCAGTTAAATCACAATATCCTAATTAACTTTCAGTAATTCACTGCCTTGATAATTTTGTCAGGTGAGAAAAATCCACAAAAAGGTAGATGAGAGTATGAATAAAATGTGCACAGGGTCAGAAAGAAATCACAGGTTTCAGTGGTGTCACAGAAAACATCCATTCAGATTTGCTAAGTGACTTCGTATCGATGTTTACTTCTTTGCATGTGTTTTGAAAAGGAAAAAAAAACATTTTTGTACAATATTGTCTTCAAGATCAATTGCTTGTGCATCTAGATACACCAAGTTTTCTTCTAATTTTGCTATCTTGATTATATGTTTATATTTGATATTTTTATCTGTACATTTGTTTGTTTTTTTTGTCTTGTATTCATCTTCAGAATATTTATCACATTATTATAGGTGATAGATAACGTTTCCTGTTATGCATAACTGAGACTCAAAAAAGATTTACCTAATATATACATAAATACACACACACATACATAATATCAACAAAATAAGCATTGTGAAAATCTGTAGAAGAATAAAAATGGACATTACCATAAAAGAGAGACTTACAAAGATAAGAATCCACAATAAGAACTTATTTTGGATATCCCATATTAGTTTCCTATGTTTCCTCTTACATTATATTTTTCTACTATAGTCTCTGGTTACCATTTCCTTTATGTCTCATATAATTATGCTCTGGTCTTCTGTTTTTCATGCCTAATCTTCCAGTTTGCTATGACCTTGCGTTGACCTTTTATTAGGACACCTCATCTTTCAAACTGCAAGAGTTATGATTAAGTTTTATTTCACTAAGTGACTAATCATGTTTAGTAGATAAAATTGTTTTCTTTTCTCTGCCTCCACCATTACTTAGCTTGTAACATAACTCGCAGAAAAGAACATGGTTTCTCCTTCCTCTCTAGCAACTTACTCCACAGTATCCTCTCCAACTGCATTAATACCCAGAAATAATGTCCCGGATGAACTTTCATTCTGGTCCTTTGGTGTTCTTATTGATGACTATCCCTACTAGAACACAATTTCAAAACATTCTTACCCACACTTCACTGTCTCCTCTCCAATGAAACAGTACAGTTAGGTGGCACAGTGGATAGAGTGCTGGGCTTTGAGTCATGAAGGCTTGAATTCATATCTAATCTCATATGTTTACTATCTCTGTATCCCCAAGTGAGTCACCTATCCTCTGGTTTGCTCAAATGTAAAAAAGGAATAAAATTGGGAACTACCTGCCAGGGCTATTATGAGAATAAAATGAGAATTTGTAAAGTGTTTAGCTCAGTGACTGGTGCATTGTAGTGTTTAGTACATGCTTTTTTCTTTCCTTTCCATTGATTCTCTCCATTTCTTCATCTCTACTCTGGATCTAGAACCATGTATCATACATAAAAAAATATCTCTGGTCTGTATGTAAGTAGTGCCAATATAATATTGACAGTGCCTGTGGCAGCCACGAATATCCCAGCACAACTCAGAATTGCAAAATACAACAGTCTCTCTACACGGAAGACAGAGTCAAAACATTTATTGAGACAGCACAAGGCCAAATACATCAAAGTAAGAAAATCCCTACATAGTAACAATGAAGAGAACAACACCATCCCAAAGTCTTCCCCCTGCTAGGTTTCCCACAAACCAGCTCCATTAAACGAATAGGAAGCAGACTCCCCTAAACAAAATCACAAACAAGCTCTTTCCCTCACTCTTGCCAGCTGCCTGATCCCCTTCATCCTTCTAACTCTGACTAGACTCTGATCAATTTCTTCTCAGCTCTATTCTAGCTTTGCTTCTTCCTGTTCCACCTGTTCAACAAGCTCCTCGCACCATAGATTCCATGTGACTCCGACTTTTATGTGGCCCAGGCAGGTCACATGGGCCCATTAATGGATGGGAAAGATCTTCCGCTTAAGAAACAAAACTATATTAACAATAAGCAAAAAGTACATTAGCAATACAATGTCATATATCAACCCACTACCCTATGGCTTCAAGTCTTGTAACTTTCCGGACCAATGTGTATCTCCTAGACCAATATTCTCCTTTAGGAGATGTCTGTCCTACTGAAATATAAAATTCCAGAGGGCATTGATTTATTTGCCTTGCTATTTCCAATGTTTTTTCATTGATTTGTATTGATAGTAAATCCAGTGTTTTTGATTCATTTATTCAGTCCATTTCCTATTCTCATATATTTGGCATAGTAGTTTGGGAAAATGAAGGAAGTATAGAGGATATTCATAATGTCCCCTATTTTCCCTGTGATGCTGGTTTCTTTTTCCTTAGTTTTTGTATTCAGTTGTAACCAAGTTAGTGTAGATCATAGTGAAATTCATTACTATTTAATCTATCTCCAACTGAAGTTGCTAGATAGTTTGAATTTCTTCTCCACAAAGGAGATTTCAAAAAAGAGGTTACTTTTATATTTTAAAGTTAACAAAATTATTTTAAATACTTATGTAACAGTTATAAAACTCTGAGGTAGAGGAAAATTTTGAGTTACAGAGATTGTACAAAAATTGACCTATTAGGCAGATTTACAGATAATCTAGCAAAATCCCCTTATTAAAGAATTTAGGAACCAGAGACCTAAAATGGTTAACTTAACTTAAAAGGACTAGTACTATCTTCTTAGACTTTTTAGTTTTGCGGAATTTTAGCATTTAGCTCCATTGATATAGCTTTTTTTAAAATGGTACACCAGTCTAACATTTTGCATTTGATCTAACTTTCATTTTTATTGCATTGGATTTCTTTCTGATCACTAGAAATATTTTAAATTCTCCTTTTGTTTTCTCTCTATCTCTCTCTTTGTCTCCATCTCCATCTCTGTCTCTCTCTCCCCCCCTCTCTCCCTTATTTCTTTGCTTCTCCAGAATTTAAAATGAAAACATTTTATTCACTGATGCTGATTTTCACTTTATTCTTTCCATCGATTTCCACCTCTTGAATTATCTTAATATTTTGTTATTTACTGATTATGCGTAGATAAGGTATTCAAAATTTTCTGCTTTATTTATTCACTGGATATTGATGTAAATTCTTCATAGATTGCCAAGAGCTTTATGTATCACTTTTGCAGTGGTAGTGATTGACCCCACATCCTTAAAAATATGAGCAGTAACAGTCCCCCTTTCCTTTTATTATTCTTATCATGGCCATCAGCGTGACATGAGATGCTTTTTGGAGATTTCTAAATGTTTTTTCTTACATTTTGTATCAAATATTGTGGAAGAAAGTGTTCCTTAATGGTGATAATAATAATAATAATAACAATAAAAGATGTTACATTTTTAATGGTGTAAGAGCAACATAAATATAAGGGTACTTATACTAATTTGCTTTGCGTCATGAAACTCCAAGGTTTTCAGAAGTATTTAATTCAAATTTAGATATAGCTAATTCTTCTTCAAAATCATGTTGGATGTCATTTAATTATTTGTGGGTTCTTTAGTCATTAGAAGGAATTTCTAATATGCTGGAATATAGTTACCAGAGAGAATCCAGTTGCAAGGAGGGACACACTCTTTCCAATAGCCATCGACTGAGACAATATGGATATGAACAAATCAGACAACTCCAAAATCCAGAAGTTCTCAAGTTTAGATTAGTTCTGGCCTTTGAACTATTTTTTTTCTTCATAGAAAAAAATAATTTTTAAAAAATGAACTAGAAGGGATACTCAGCAACTGTCTAGTCTAATTCATACATGAAAGAATTTACACTAGAACATACTTTACTAGTTAGCCCTCCAAAGAATGAAAATCCACCACTTCTTGAGGCAGGATGTTACCTTTTGGGGTAGTCCATTCATAAGAAGATCCTCTCCTCTTTAATTATTAACATTCTTTTTCCAATTTCCACTTATTACTCCTGGTTCTGCTATGTGGGAGGAAATGAAATAAATTTGAGGCTTCCTAATTCAAGTCTCATATCTAGTTTAAAGTTGGACCTCTCCTTACAGTGTCTGTCATAATCCTAACCATTGGTCCATGTCTTTCATAACCACCATGATGACCAACTCAGTAAAACTGAAACGGATATGTGTGGGATTGGAATGAAAATATTGTTTTCATCGCCATAATTCCCCTGAGTGCCATGAATATCAATTCAAACCAAGACAGAAAGAGTCAGCTAGAGCAATCAGAGTTGGGGACCTACCCTCTAGCTTCTTTGTTCTAAATTAGTTTCTATTATTCATTCTTTGTGAAACAATAGTCTGGATCTATTTATCTATGATTTATAACTAATTAAAACCGAAGTCAGCTTTCATCTAACCAACTACATATGTAGAGGAATGGTGAAGATGTGATTACCTTTTATATTTTTATGCTCCTTTTTAATTATTATGCCCCTTATATAATTTATTTTTTGTATATTTATAATTGGATATATATAACTTTTTATATAAATTTTATAATTCCATACAATTTATTTTTTATAATTTATGCCCTCTGTACAATTATATATTAAATCAAACTACCTTCATGTACTTGTATTAGAATGTTATAAACCTAGACTGAGATAGCATAAACATTGACCATAATAAGCTGCTATTCTTAGGAACAGAAGCAGTATTAGATAAGTAAATCAAATATTAATATTTTGAATGAGTAAAAGATAAACACAAATGGTATATATTTGGTAA
Source organism: Notamacropus eugenii (assembly GCF_028372415.1). Classification (NCBI taxonomy): domain Eukaryota; kingdom Metazoa; phylum Chordata; class Mammalia; order Diprotodontia; family Macropodidae; genus Notamacropus; species Notamacropus eugenii. The sequence goes on along the minus strand of NC_092873.1, from coordinate 132,534,933 downwards.
AGAAGAATTAAATGGGGGCAGGACTATCTATTCAAAAAGTAAAACTGTTTAATAGATTCCTTATATTTATAAAAGAAAGTAGTAGATAATTCCAAGCTTCAATCAATTTTTATTTTCCACCAATAAGAATTACTTCAGTCCCTTACAAACTAAGGTACTACAATTTTAATGCTTACAAACTATGCTCCTAATTGAGAAAAATTCTATATAGATAATAATCTTTGTCAATGGAAACCAATTTCCCTTCAAGATAAACATAAATGTTTTTTTCTCAAATGGAATTTTGAATAGTATGTGTGTATATGCATGTATATGTACATATGCATATATGTGTGTGCACATGTATATGTGTCTGTGTACAGAGGTGTGTATGTATACACACATATGCATACATATATACAGAAGAATATACATATATATGCACAATAAACACATTTGTGCGCATATTAATACATACACATATGCCTACATGTATAAGTTGATATGCACACATGCATGCATATACACATATGCATACATGCATGTATATCTAAACCGAGATGTATCTGTGTGTTTGTGTGTGTGTGATATTTAATTTTTAAGTCAAGTAATCCAGAACATAAAAGGTAACAGCAGACCTGGTGGATAAATCCTTATTTCAATGTCTAAAGACAAGGCGTCTTTAATCATTCAGCTAACAGAGGCTGGTACCTTGACCTCCCTTAAGACAAAATTAGCAGTCCTAAATACTGTTCTCAACATGCTATCTTTACTAATACCTCCCTGAAATAAACCTATACCACTTTATATAACTATCCAAAACAAAATTTTAAGTTATACAAAATAAGAGTTCCTTAATACCTCTCAGGTCTCAGTCAAACTGACCCTTACATCCTTATATGAAATTCTGTAGTTTCCTCCAAGGATGGTAGAACTCTGATGGCAGAGAAACTCAATAACTCTGAATCTGTCTAAATTTATCTAAAAATGGACAGAAATTCATCTAGGCTAAAAAAGAAAAACAAGCAAACAGTGTGTGGCAGTCTTTTTCCCTGTGGAACCAATTTGTATTCAACAAATGCCTATCAGAAAAGAATAGTTTTGTTATTTCTTTTTGCTTGTTTATACAAACAAAGTTACATAGAGAGTTTAGACAAGTACAGCTACTTTGGAGGAAATCCCAGAATATAGGAAAACAAAAGAAAATTTAGCTACTTAATTATTCCAAATTAGCTCTATAACTGAAATCACAGAATAAATTTTGGAAGCTATTGTATGACAGTCGCTTCCTGACACAGGTCCCCCCACCTTGGAAAAGGTTCTTACCCACACACAAATTTCCTTGGTCCTAGGTTCCCTAGCAGGTTTCCCTAATGAAGTTTTTTATCCCTTGAAATCTAATTGGTCCCAACTTTTCTGACACAGCTTCCTGACCTAAAGCTAGGAAAAACCCAATCCATGTATGTTTCAAGCTTTTCAGACTTGGTGGCTACCTGATACTGAGCTCTTTATGACCACACAAATTTCCTGATAAAGATAAGGATGGGTTGGGCTGAAGGAGGACAGTGTCCAGAGACATTTTTTGCATATTGTTGAATGTTAGGGTAAACTAAACTTCCTCTTTGATTTAATATTCAATGACTCATAAGTTTCTCATTTTGTCCCAGTATCAGACCTGAAACGAGAAGGCCTTGACCTTACTACTATACCTTAAACAGACTTTAATCTTTATACTGTATACAGGCACAGCTGAATGTGCCACAAACCATCTATTTATGTATACTCCCTTACATTTATCTTGTCTAACAAGACATTGATGAGAACAACCTGGCTATTTCTCAGTCAAATCTGACCTTTGGTTGACTTAGTGACATTTCAGGCCTAAAACCACACCTCCAGGTAGCCCCCCCCCCCCCCCCATTTCTCAATGAACACTGAGGAAAATATCTGCACAGTAGATACCAAAAGTGAATGTTCCTTTAACAACTAACCACTTCTTAATCACTCCATAATCCTACCCCAACATACCTAGTTATCATATTTGGCACAAGTTTCAGTATAGAATATCCTATATAAACTTTACCTGTGTCCCTCTAAGGTTGCAGGTTCCCTAAGAACTTTTGCCCTCTAAAAAGTGTAATAAATCTTTACCTTGACCTCAGCAATGTTTGAATCCACAAATGCCTTCCAGGAGATCTCACCCCCTCTCCCTTCCAACCCTCACTAATGAGTACTGATAGTTGACATAACATCTTTTAGTTTGTCATTTTTCATGCAAAAAAGACTTTTTTATTTGTGAAAATTCTAAATATACTTTGGTTTAGCAGAATCATTTTTTAAAAATAAATCAAAGGAAAAATCTGCCACTTTAAATGAAGGTGATCAAAACAATTTCATATATAGTCATATCCTTAAAGATCTGAAGGATTTATTGAGTGCAAAAAATATTTATATTTTTGTTTATATCCCAAGTAATTTTAGGTAGTTTTCTACTCAAAATGATAATAGAGTAGATGATACATTGTTCTATCAGGTAAATAAATATAAATCTCTAATAAAGTCAAGAATTTTCATAGATAGTCTCTGATGCAAAGTTACTTTTCAGCAAACTTGATTCCAGAGGACTGTGGAGTTAAGCATAACATACATTCTTTCTCTCAGTCAAGAAGTGGTATACTGTATAGTGTGTGTATATATAGAGCCATTTTTTTATACATGACCACTGTGTTGATTAGTTGGTGGTGGTGTATTCTTAATGATAGGCATTTGTTACAAGGGGGATTTTATAAGAAGTGGAGGTATGCATAAGGTAGGGTAAAGATAGACAAAAGGAAAGCTATGATTTGAAAAGAATCATTAAAATGTTTAAAACCAAAATAAATTCCAAATGAAGAATAAAACTAAATTGTCAGGTTTCTTTTTATGTTCAGCACAACTCTTTGCAACATTAGATCATGCTCATTCAGAGTCAAAATAGTTTGCGTCTTTTAAGCAAATTGGTAGCACTGTTTTTTGAGGAAAGGGGGATTTGGAGTAAGTAATGAAAGAAATAAGGTGATCTCTCCACAACCCCACTTCCTCCTCTCTAATTATATAAAAATAATTTTAACTAGGGATCTATTAAACTAGATAAGGGAGAAAGCTGAAGGGTCATTTTCTTGAGAGATTAATTTTACCTAACAGTCATTGTGTATGACATTTCTCTAGCTTCTTTGTACTCAGTTGGATTAAGTGTCTGTTGTTAATAGTAATTTGGGGCTGCAAGATGACTGAATCATAACGTTCTTCAAAGGAGATAATTCTCATGATTGAAAACTCTTCACACATTAATATGTGATTGAACAATCAGTCTTCATTACTTATTATAGAAGCTCATTTTGCACTTCTATCCAGTGACCTTGCTTATGCAACACCCACATGACTTCCATGTAAATAGTTTGGATTTATTCTTTTAGGAAAGTCAAATACCTCATTTCCTGATGGTTACATGCCAGCTGGTTCTGTCAGCCACCATTCTTTCCCAGCTGTCCACACAGATACCACATTGCTTCAGGCTGGCTTTTAGTGTATCCTTAAAATGCTTTGTTTGACCTCTTTATTCCCATTCTTAGTTCACTATGAAAGGATCTTAGGAGTTTGGTTAGCCAACATTGTTCATTCATTCCCCAACCAGCAGAGTTAATCAAAAGTAGCATGACAATATTTCTTTTAGAGCAATCATGCACTGATAATTTCTTGTTGAGAATTTTATACCTCCATATTATTTGATGAATATAGCATAAATGGCACTTCAGTATTTCAAAGGGTCTGTGCTCTAATCAATGTGACCTCAAAAGTATGACTGGTGATCAATCAATGCTTTCTTATCCTGTACAATTCTCATCCATGTATTTTTATAAATCCTCAAAGAAGAACCACTTCAAATTTGGGAAAATTTCCTCTTATTCTTTTAATACTTTGTGCATAGCAATACAACCAAGATTTGCACAGTAAATTCCTCATGCATGACTTAGTTATATCAGTTTTTTGGGTATATATATATATCCTTGATGATACTTTTCACAACAATTTCTAAACACAATTGGTGATACACTGTATCAAGTTCTACCTACCATATGTTGTTAAGCTATTTAAAAATAGAATTCTTTGGAGAAAACCATATTTCTTTTTCTTCAGTCATATAGCATCACTAGGAATGTACAATGTACACAATATAGAATTTTGTGGAAGCAATTTGGATCATTGAATATACTGAATATTTGCCTAAATATAATCAATACCATTCTCTTTCTCCTTTTCAAATATTGACCTAGTTCATTTTCCACCTGAGATGAGCATTAAAATTATATATTTACCTGTGAAATGGCTCAGAAAGTCAACAAAAATTCTATAGAGATCAATGAAGCCTATGGTTCCTCTTAAGAAGTCATCTAGCCACCCAAACTATAAAAAAAAGTTATGATAAATGTACCTTGGAAAGACAGTGCAAACTTATAGAGGGTATAATTAAATAAAAAAGTATTTAATTGGCATAATTATTCTCTTAAAGGGATGTAGGACCAGGTACATGATCAATGGGCAGAGGAAATGTGAAAATAATTCAGATGAATTTAGATAATGAAAGCAATTTTACAGGAGTAAATTAGATGAGAGAACAGCGGAGTCACTTTCAATTTTGGAGCCATAGAAATATATTTGGCATTTGATACAAAAATATTACCCAAGAGCAAGTGTAAAAAAATAAAGTACATAGTAAGGTCAGCTAAACACTGTTTCATCAATCAATCAGCAGGCATTGATCAAGTGCCTACACTGTTTCCATAGTTTTTGTTTCAGAAATAGTTTTCTTACTATGTGAAACGAGCATAAGGTTACCTAAAATGCAAGATTTCATGAAATTCATGATGTATGGCTATGTGAAAAATTGTCCCAGTTCTTTAAGAAATCCTTAGCACAGAGAAATCATCTTTATAAAGCTTCAAAATAAAAAAGGGAAGACCAGGAGGTGTAGTAAAATGTGAAGAGGATCTAGAATCAACAGATGCTAACTTCTAGTTCCTTATCTTCATCTTGATATTATTTGATTTCTTTATACCTTAGTTTCCTCAGACTAGCTTACAATTAAATGTCTTTGCCAATATAGTCAAGTATTATTTATAAAGAATCAGAACATTATAAGTTGAATTGCACCATAATCACTGATATTTATTAAAAAGTGAACAAAAACAGAACAAAATTAGCAATACTTGATATTGAAAAAAACATCTCTGTTGAAATTGAACATTGACCCAAATGCATAACTGTCACATAAAATATTCATTGAAATAACGTTAGGGACTTAAAATGCAAATTTAATTTTTTTCAACTCCTGAGGTCTTTGTGTTAGTAATGAGAAATTCAATGTATCATCTTAATTTGTGAAATTTTCAAATAGGCAGAAAGAAAATTGTATGACGTGAATTGTAATATTAAATGTTACTTTAAAAAATAGTCTAGCCAAAACCCCAAATCTCTTTTTTAATGAACTTGATTTATTCTCTATATTTAGATACATAAAAACAATTTTGTCAATTTGGAATGATAAAAGTTTATTCCTCTGTTGAATTAGCCAATTGATAAGTTATTCAGTAATAATGATAAATAATTCAAATAGGTCCACTTCACAAGTAAAAACATTTCAAAAATGTACTTAACAATGAAATGCCTCTTGAATAAGCAAAATATTCTTACCTGCTCAGGAAGAAATTTATACAACTTAATCAAAAAATCAGGAAGTTCCTTGTATAGAGTATCATTTTAGAGCATGAATTTTCTCAACAAAGTCATAAACTATCAATGGTTCTCCTATGAAATAATTGCCTGTGTATGTGTAAGGGTGTGTGTATCAGATTAACTGTTGTTTTTGACGTTTAGGAGGTGGACTCTTGAACCTTAGTTGTGTAATGGGGATGGAGATAATAATAGATGTATATCTAGTTTCATAGGATTGGCATTAGTCATCAATTATATTTTATGTGTGTATCATTTTGTATGTTTTAAAACTTTCTGTAAAAGTTTTAAAACTTTCCATAAGACATAAAACATTTTATAAAATTAATTAAGCTAATTAAGTTAGCTAAAAGACAGTATGATAAAGTCAGATTCTCTGAAAGTCAGTGGAAGGGTGTATGATCTTTACTTAAACTTCCATGGGAGTAGAGTGGGAAAATTCTAAGTAAAATATAGAACAGTTACATAGTTAAAATAGTAAGCCTAAATCATTTTTTCAAACTTCCTACTATTTCCTATAGAGATAATAGATTTTAAGCTTGAAGGAATCTTAAAATTCCTTTAGTCCAACTGACACATAGTATAAATGATAAAAATAAGGCCCAGAAATGGCAAATGACTTATATGTTTCCCAAGTCATTGGATATTCTGCTAGTAATTAGCAAACCTCAATAGAAATCTATTTCTCATAATTCCAAAAAAACCTCTGTCTTCTATAGTGCCATGAAAGATCTGCTAAAACAAAGTCAATACTGAAAGGCTGAACAGGTAATAATGTTTCATGAAGTAAAAAAGTAAGTGAAATTTGCTTTTGTCAATGACACAGATTTAGTTAACTGAATTCCAAAATTATGAAAATACAGGTGACAGTTTACTCAAAGGAAATATAGCTAACTTGTACTAGAATGTTTCATTACAGGTGTTTTTATTATCTGTATTTTGGGCCTGTCTGAGATCTGGGGGAGGAGTAGTGATGAATCAGGTAAACCAATCAAGAGAATTTGGAACATATGACTGGACTCAGTCATGGGCAAAGTTAAGAAATGGCAATACTTAATTTCTAGAGAACATGCATTTGACTGCAAAATGGTAATGATGCATATTTTCCCTTGATTTCAGAAAAGGGAATTTTACTGTAAAAATCCCCTTGATTTGAGTAGATTAACAGTTCACCTGGAAGTCAGAATCTTTCAGAGTTGTCTTGGCTATTGAGATATTAATTATATTTTACCAGAATAACATAACTTATATAAGTGAAAAACAATATTTGAAACAAGATCTTTCTGATTCAAATGGTGAACCTTTATCCAGTATGCCACAATACCCTTATACATAAAAGCAATAATAAATATTGGGTTTGAATTGATAAATTGAAATATCCTTCTCTATTCTTACAGGCATATTGAATCAACTTCAGAAAATAGAGTGAAAATGATGAATATCAACTTTCTTTTCTAGTTCCTGAATGAAATAAGATTTAAATGAAATTCAGTGGTATTGCATTTTTTTAAACATCATGCACTTGTATACATAAAATGTAAAAAAAAAATATGTTAATCACTATGAGAAAAGGAAATAATTTGCTTCAAATGTTTTAAGCATTACGTGCACAAAAATACACTGCATGCTGGATTAGATCACATTAATGTAAATTTAGAATATATAACATTAGAATATAAAATTAGAATATAGATATTATTAAAACAAGTATTTCTATCTATGATACCGTCCATATGGACATTACTTCTGATAATATTAATCACAATTTTTCTATGCTTTTCTCTCAAGTGTAACTTTCTTACGTCTTCCCACGAATTTGTCATAGAGACACCTTCCTTCAGATTTTCTCTCATTATATGTACGACATTAAACATATACAAAGTGTCAGTTTTGTTCATTGTAGCCATGTGTCCAGTTCATCTTCTTTTTGATTATGTTGAATTTATTTTAATTACAACTATTTTACAATAAAATACAACTGTGTTAAGTGTGTGGATAATCCAAAATCTATTTTTTATTAATTTATCAAACAAATATGCTTTCAGCATTCGCTATGTGCCAGGCATTGTGTGAAGCACTGGGAATTTGTGACATTAAAATATTTGTGTTCTTTGGGGAAAAATAACATTGACACATATAACATACAAATATACACCTCTTAAATACAAAAATATCAAGTAATTTTAGAGGGAAATATTTGAAATGTTTCAGACTTAATTGTTTTGTTACTGATAACATTATAATATCACCAGTGAAATGTTGCTGTGAAAAATATGGGCCTTTGTTACAAGGACAAGCTTAGAACCATTGAAAGAACTTTGGAGTTTCCCAAAGTCAAGCTGGCAACCTAAAATCTTGCATAATACCATTCCTAATTTATCCTTTTTCAAGGGTTTAATGACTAAAAGTTTTAATATTTTTTGGGGGGGAAGGGGGTGCTTTTTTGTTACTCCTTTGAAGTGAAATTATTATAATGATTTTCAGTATCCTTTTCTCCATCTCTTTTTCTACTTTCATCAATCAAGAAACTATTTAAATAGGTCATGATGAGATTGCTTTAATTGCATATAAACTTTTCTTTATCTTTCTTATATCTTTTTAAAAATAATTTCGTTCTTTAGGGAATTGGTTATCTCATTGTGCACAGAGAGTTGACTCAAACACGACTCAGTAAAAATAAAAATTCCCTGGCTATTAAACTACAATCAATGATTATTCCATTATGTTTTTGAGAATGTTCCCAGTTTTCTCTTTTAAAAAAAGTTATCATTAAACATACCTATTCTGCAAAATTATTATTACGAAAATAATGATAATTACTCTTTGTACAAAACTTTAAGAGTGAAAAATTATTTTATTGATTTCTTGGCGATATTGCAAAATAGTTTTAGCCACCGTTGCCATCATTGCACTGAAGTAAAAAAGCATTCAAATTTATATTGATTTAAAATGGATGGTCCTAATTATTTATTCATAGACTTTTTCCTTCTACCTCTGTATCTTCTGCAATAGATGTTGACATCTACACCATAGTTATAACAAGAGGAATCATTTTGTACATAATTTTTTTTAGTAAGAGAGGAAATAGAATATTTATTCCTTTTATTTTTTATTTTCAGTGTTGTACAATCACTACCAAAAAACTAAGATTGTTTCTTTCTTTCTCCCTCTTTCCCCCCTACCTCCACCCTCCCTCTCAGAGACAGCATAGAATTTTTTGTAGGTCCTACGCATATAATCTTATTAAATACATTTTCACCATAGTCATGTTGCATAGAAGAAATAAACTGAATGGGAGAAATCATACAACAAACCAAAACATAATACAAAAGAAAATGTTCTGCTACATTCTGTGGTTAAATGCAATAGTTCTTTCTCTGAATGTAGTGGGTATTTTACCTTAAAAGACAACTGGAAATTTTTTAAGTCTTTGCTTTGCAATGAAGTTCAAGATCTACCAGAAAAAATCCTTACGCACTGTGGTTGCTGCTGTGTACAAAGTTCTCACAGTTCTGCTCCTTTCGCTCAGCATCAGTTCATATAAGTCTTTCCAGGACTCTCTGAAGTCTTCCTGTTCGTCATTTCTTATAGCACAATAGTATTCCACTACATTCGTATACCAAAATTTATTCAGCCATTCCCAACTGATGGGCATCCCCTTGATTTCCAGTTTTTCACAACCACAAAGAGTGCTGCTAAAAATGTTTTTTTGTACATGTGGGGCCCTTTCCCATTTTTATGATCTCTTAGGAATATACTACTTGAAGCAGTACTGTTGGGTCAAAGAGAATGCACATTTTTGTAGCCTTTGGGCATAGTTCTAAATTGCTCTCCAGAATGCCTGGATCAGCTCATAGCTCTACCAACAATAAATTAGTGTTCCAACTCTCCCACATCTTCTCAAACATTTCACATATTCTTGTTTTGCCATATTAGCCAATCTGTTAGGTGTGATGTGATATCTCAGAGTGGTTTTGATTTACATCTCTCTGATCAATAATGATTTAGAGCATTTTTTCATATGACTGTAAATATCTTTAATTTCCTCCTCTGGAAAATGCCTGTTCATATCCTTTGACCATTTATCAATTGGAGAATGATTTGTCTTCTTATACATTTGACTCAGTGCTCTATATGTTTTAGAAATGAGACCTTTAACACAGACAGTAGTTGCAAAAACTCTTTCCCAGTTTTCTGCTTCCCTCCTAATCCTGATTGCACTGGGTTTGGTTGTGCAAAAACTTTTCAGTGTAATGAAATCAAAATTATCCATTTTTCACTTCATAAGGTTTTTTATCTCTTCTTTGGTCAAAAATTTGTCCCTTCTCCATAAATCTGATAAATACATTATTCCTTATTTCACCAAATTTTTCATAGTATCAATCTTTATACCTAGATCATGTACCTATTTGGACTTTATTATTGAGTACGGTGTCAGGCATTGGTCTATTCCCAGTTTCCGCCACACTGTTATGCAGTTTTCCCAGGAATTTTTGTTGAACAGCAAGTTCTTATCCCGCGAGCTGTGGTACTTCAGGTTTATCAAACAATAGATTTCTGTCTTCATTGCCTACTGTGTCTTGAGTACCTAGGCTATTGCACTGGTCTACCCTTCTGTTTCTTAGCCAGTACCAAGTGGTTTTGATAATTGCTACTTTAAATACAATTTAAGATCTGGTAGAGCTAGGCCACTTTCCCTAGCATTTCTTTTCATTAATTAGTTTCCTTGATATTCTGGGCATTATTTTTTCCACATGAATTTTGATATTATTTTTTCCAGCTCTAGGAAATAATTGTCTGATAGTTTGATTGATATGCCACTAAATAAGTAAATAAATTTAATTAGAATTGTCATTTTTATTGTACTGGCTTAGCCTACCCATGAGCAACAGATGTTTTTCCACTTTCTTAGATCTGACTTTATTTGTGGGAATAGTATCTTGTACTTGTGTTCATACAGTCTCTGGATTTGTTTTGCCAGGTAGACTCCAAATTATTTTATAATGTCTACCATAGCTTTAAATAAATTTGTCTGTCTATCTCTTGCTTTTGGACTTTGTTACTAATATATAGAAAGGTAGAAGGTTTTTGTAGATTTATTTTGTAACCTGTCACTTTTTCAAAGCTGTTTATTATTTCAAATAGTTTTCACTTGAATCTCTGGGATTCTCTAAGTATATCATCATATCATTTGTAAAGAGTGATAACTTAGTTTCTTCTTTGCCTTTTCTAATCCCCTAAATTTCTTTTTCTTCTCTTATTGCTATAGCTAACATTTCTAGTAAAATATTGAATAATAGTGGTGATAATGGACACACTTGTTTCACCCCTCATCTTATTGGAAATACATCTAGCTTATCTTCATTGCATATAATGCTTGCTGAAGGTTTTAGGCAGATACTGCTTATTATTTTATGAAGAGTTCCATTTATTCCTATGCTCTCCAGTGTTTTTTAATAGGAATGAGTGTTATATATTTAGTGCAAAGCTTTTTCTGCATCTATTAAGAAAATCATGTGGCTTCGGTTAGGTTTGTTGTTGAGATGATAAATAATACTTATAGTTTTCCTAGTATTGAAACATCCCTGCATTCCTGGTATGAATCCTACCTCATCATATTATATTATTTCCATGAGAAGTTGCTGTATCCTTTCTGCTATAATCTCATTTAAAATTTTTGCATCTATATTCATTAGAGAAGTTGGTCTATAATTTTCTTTCTCTGTTTCACATCTTCCTGGTTTAGGTATAAAAACCATATTTGCGTCATAAAAACAATTTGGGAGGACTTCTTCTTCCCCAACTTTCCCAAATACTTTGTATGGAATTGGCAATAGCTGTTCTTTAAATGTTTGATGGAATTCACTTGTAAATCCATGAGGCCCTGAAGATTTTTTCCTAGGGAGTTCAGTCATGACTTGTTCAATTTCTTTTTCTGAGACGGGGTTATTTAATTATTCAAGTTCTTCTGTTAATCTGGGCAATTTATGTTGTTTTTTAAAACAATCATTCATTTCATTTGGATTGTTGAATTAATGGGCATAAAGTTGGGCAAAGAAATTTCGAATTATTGTATTAATTTCCTCCTCATTGGAGGTGAGTTCACCCTTTTCATTTTTGATATTAGTAATTTGGTTTACTTCATCCTTTTTTAAATCAAATTAACCCAAGTTTTATTGATTGTGTTGGTTTTTTCATAAAACCAACTCTTAGTTTTATTTACTAGATCAATAGTTTCTTAAATTTTAAATAGTTTCTTTTTAAAATTTTAAACTATAATTTTAAACTTGAACTTTAAAACTATAAATAGTTTTCCAGTTTTTTAAATCTCTCTTTTGGTTTTCAGTATTTCTAATTTGATATTTGCTTGAGGATTTTCAGTTTGTGCTTTTTTAAACTTTTTAAGCTGCATGTCCAACATAATGATATCCTCTTTCTCCATTTTATTCATGCAAACATTCAAAGATGTATAACTTCCAAGAAGAAATGCTTTTGCAGTATAAGATTTGGTAGGTTGTCTCATTATTGTCATTTTCTTGAATTAAGGTGTTGATTGTTTCAATGATTTGTTATTTAACCCATTCCTTTTTTAGGATTAGATTTTTTAATTTCCAATTAATTTTTGATCTATCTTTCCATGGCCTCTTGCAATTTTTTATTGCATTGTGATCTGAGGAGGGTGCATTGACTAGCTCTGACTTTCTGTACTGGGTTTTCAGGTTTTTATGCCCTAGTACATGATCAATTTTTGTATATATGACATGCACCGCTGAAAAAAAGCTATATTCCTTCCCATCCCCATTCAATTTTCTCCAGAGATATATCATATCATTCTTAGCCACTGTTTTATTCACCTCATTAACTTCTTTCTGGATTATTTTAAATGTAGATTTAACAAGTTCAGAGAAGGGGAGGTTGAGGTCCCCCACTAGTACAGTTTTACTCTCTATTTCTCCCTGAAACTATCTTAACTTCTCCTCTAAGAATTCGGATGCTATACCACTTCTAACATATACGTTTAGTAATCATATTGCTTTGTTGTCTGTGATGACTTTTAGCAGGATATACTTTCCTTCCTTGTCACTTTTGATTAGATCTAGTTCTGCTTGTGGTTTGTCTGAGATTAGCATTACTACCTTTGTTTTTCCCACATAAGCTGAAGCACAATATATTCTGTTCCAAACTTTTCCCTTTACCCTGGGTGTATCCCCGTTGTTTCAGATGTGTTTCCTGTAAATGGCATGTTGTTGGATTGTTACTTTTAATCCATTCTATCTGTCTCTGTTTTATGGGAGAGTTCATCCCATTCACATTCACAGGTATGATTACTGCCTGTCCTTTTCCCTCCATCTTCTTTCCTACCGTTTGTACTTTTAACTCTCTTTTCTCCCTTCCGCTCCACAATAGAGTTTTAATTTTTGACCATCACCTCCTGCAGTCTTCCCTTCCTTCTTTCAATCTTTCTGCTATGTACTCCCCTTTATCCTTACTACTTCTTCCCTCCCTTTTAACCTCACCTCCCCTTTCTTTCCTCCATCCGCTTCTACTGATGATAGAGCTACTTATATTTGTAGACTTATTTAAGTTTGTTGTTCCCTCTTTGAACCAAATCAGATGAGAGTATCTATCAAACAATCCTCACTTCCCTTCCCTCTTTCCCTCTACTGTAATATAATTTTGTACTTTTTCCTGGGATGTAATTTATTATTTTCTTTTTTTTTTCATTTCACATATCCTGATGCAATCATTTTTCATACTTAAATCACACTATTATCATCACATAATTTGGTTTAGTCCCATTCCCTCTATGTATATCATTATTATATTTCATAATAGATATGCAATTCTCAAGATTAACAAGTATCATCTTCCTGTATAAGGAGGTAAATGGTTTGTCCAAATTGAGTAGCAAGTTTTTATTTTCCCTTGTTTACCTTTTAATGCGTCTCTTGAGACCTGTGTTTGAAGATGAAATTTTCTATTGAGTTATGGTCTTTTCATGAGGAAAGTCGGGAAATCCCTTATTTCACTGAATGTCCATCTCCTTGCCTGAAATGTTATGCTGAACTTTGCTGAGTAATTGATCTTTGATAGTAGTCGCAGTTCCTTTGCCTTATGGAATATCATATTCCAATTCCTTCAGTTTTTCAATGTAGAAGCTGCAAGGTACTGTGTGATCCTGATTGTAGCTCCTCGATATTTGAATGGTTTCTTTCTGGCTGTCGCTAGTATTTTCTCCTTCACTTGACCATTCTGGAATTTAGTAACAGTATTTCTTGGTGTTTTTAGTTTGGGATCCCTTTTGTGAGGTGAATGGTGGATTCTTTCGATGACTATTTTGCCCTCTGGATCTATCTCTTCTAGGCAATTTTCCTTGATGATTTCTGGCAAGATAATGTCCAGGCTCTTTTTGTTCATCATGGCTTTCTGGCAGACCAATAGTTCTTAAATTTTCTCTCCTAGATCATTTTTCCAGGTCAGTTTTTTTTTTAATTAAATATTTTACATTTTCATCTATCTTTCATTCTTTAGATTTTGTTTGACTAATTCTTGATGACTCATAGAGTCATTAGCTTGTACTTGTCAAATTCTAATTTTTATTTAAGAGTACAACAATGCCAGGTGACCAAATGTCGCATGAAATGATATTTCCTATTGTTTTTATGTATACACCAAACCAAAGTTGCCAGCTACTTTATTTGCCTACCAAGGGACACCTGTGATCCCTCCTATTTAGATGCAAACTCTTGTCTTCTAGTTTCACTTAGAGACTCTTACATGGTATAGTGGACAGTGTTGGACCTGGAATAAGGAAGACCTGAGTTTACATCCTGCTTCAGACATTGACCAGCTGTGTGATCCTGTGCAAGTCATATAACTTCTTTAAGCTTCACTTATCTCTTCTGTAAAATGGAGACAATAATGACAACTCAAAATGCTGTGAATATCAAATGAGATAATATATAAATAGCTAAAATATTGAAAGAACTTTTCACACCTTATACAGTTATATGAATGCTGGCTAGTATTGTCAAATTTATAAATTTCACTTTGTGTCCTCTCCTTATTGAACAAGTATTTTTCATTTAGAGAGTCAGGAGTTAATTTAATGAATGTAGTTAAAAACTTCCTAATAATGAGCACCCTCTTCTCTGTTCCCAAGGAACTCTACAGAAGCACAAGCATTGCAAAGGCCTGAGTCATTTTTTATTTTCTTTGTGCAGTGGGTTGCCATGAACAAAGAATTCCTGACCACATGGTTAATTTACTGGTAATGAACCACTTCACACTGAGCCAGACAACTCTTCAGAAAGCTGCTACCAGAATTATACTTGCAGCCTTGATCAGGTATTCACAAACATGAAAACAGCAGTTACGGTATTGAAATCTTTCCATTTGTATTGTTACAATAAACACTGCATTATTCATCCTAGTTAGCACTTTTCAAAAATTTTAATTCTGTCTGTTAACCCAATGATATATGGGATGACAGCAATGTAACAATGATGCATGATCTTGCAGTGGACACATGTCTTTATGATGAACTCTACAAAATAACCATTGGACAGGAGTGTGGAAAGAATGATGAAGGGGCTGAATGGACATATGTTGGAAAGAAAACATTTCAGTTTTTTCCCCAAAATTCTTTCTTATTCATATAAAAACACGATTGAATTCTGAAAGATCAAAGGAATTAACAAAAATTTTGAAGAAAATAAAATTTGTGGGACAGAATCAAAATGGTGGAGACAAGGCAGTGACTTGCCTGAGTTCCCCCCAAAGTTCTCTAAAGGCCTTTAAATCAGACCCTAAAATAAATTGTGGAATGACAGAACCTAGAAAACAGAGGAGTGAAATAATGTTCCAAGCTAAGACAACTTGGAAGAGCAGAAGGAAAAGTCTGCTGCATCTGTATAAGAGTGATCAGCCTTACAAAAATTGAAGCAGCACATTCCCAGCCCCAGCAAAGCAGGAGCAAGTCTTGAGATTGACTGAATGAGCAGGAGAAATGACTTATTCCAGAGCTCTCAGCCTGCACAAAGTAAGGGGCCAAACAACTTGTCAGAAAAAAGATTACAGGAGTCTCTTTTCTAGTTCTTAGGCAGGACTCAGTTGCTTTCCCCGTGCTTAGATACAGTTTGCAGTCCTGGGTGTTATTCCCAAGGTGAAGAGGAGCACTGGCACACCAGAGATCAAAGCCAGAGTGGGGTAGGAGCTCTCATCACAGAGGAAGGGGAAAAAAGGGGTTGTGGTCCTTCACAGACCAGAGCAAAGGGCAGGAGAGTAGTAAACATGCCTCTCTTTAGATCATAACACTTTGGAAGAACTGAAAACTTACAAATACCTAGGAGTACTTCTGAATGCAGCTGAACAAAATCCCTGAAACTTAGTACAGTGTGCCCTCCACTGTAGAAGTAAAGCCCCATCTTAGAAAAGAGGTAAAAGTCAAGAAATTGACTGAGGAAATGAGCAAACAGAGAAAATTAATCACACCGTAGACAGATACTATAGTAACAAGGAAGATCAAAATGCACAGGTATATGAAGATGCCAAAGTCAAAGTCTCCAAGAAAAATATGAATTGATCTCACACCATGAAAGAACTCAAAAAGGATTTTTAAAATCAAGCAAGGGAGGTAGAGGGAAATTTGGGGAAAGAAATGAGAGGCATGTAAGAAGGTCATGAAAAAATGATTCAACAACTTTGTAAATGAGAAACAAACAAACAAAGAAAAAACAAATGAAAAAAGCGGTCCAAAAGCTTACTGAGGAAAATAATTCCTTAAATATTAGAATAGAGCAAATGAAAGCTAATGACTCCACAGGAATTCACAATATTATAAAACAAATCAAAAGGATGAAAAAAAAGACAATTTGAAGTATATCACTGGAAAAACAAGTAATCTGGAAAATAGATTCAAGAGAAATAATTTTATAATTATTGAAGTATCTGAAAACAATGCTCAAAAGAAAAGCATTGACATAATCTTTCAAGAAATTATCAAGGAAAACTGTCCTGATATTCTGGAATCAGAGGGCAAAACACAAATTGAAAGAATCCACAGATGACCTCCTGAAATACATCTCAAAAGAAAAAATGCAAGGAATAATATAGCCAAATACAAGAGTTCCTGTCAAGGAAAAAATATTACACGAAGCCAGAAAGAAACAATTCAAGTATTGTGGAATAAGATTAACATGAGATTTAATACCTGCTACATTATGGAATAAGAGGACTAGGAATATGGTATTCTAAAAGTCGAAGGAGCTAGTGTTAAAACAAAGAATCAAATAGCCAGTAAAAGTAAGTAATCCATGAGAGGGAAAAATGGACATTCAATGAGCTAGAGAAAGTTCATGTATTCTTAAGAAAAGACCAGAGCTAAACAAAAATGTTGACTTTCAAATAAAAGATTCAAGATAAGTATGAATAGTAAAACAGGAAAGATAAAGCATAAGGCACTTGTTAAAGTTGAATTACTTATATTACTATATGAAAAGATGATATTTATAACTTATGAGAACTTTCTCATTTTGGGGGTTGTTTGAGAGAATATGTATTAAAATATCCATATACATGCATATATGCATGCATGCTTACATACATACATATACACACACACAGAGGACACAGAGTGAATTGAATACGAAGGGATGATAGATAAAAACAAAATTAAACTGAGAGAAGGGAATGATCATGGAGAAACAGAAAGGGAGGGGTAAAATTGGGGTAAATTTTCTCACACAAAAAGCAAGAAAAAGGTTTTACACTAGAAGGGAAGGAGGGAGTAAGAGGGAATAAGTGAACCTTGTCCTCATCATAATTGGCTTAAGGAGGGAATAACTTACATACTTAAATGGGTATGGAAATCTATATTACCCTACAAAAAAGTAAGGAAGAAATGGATGGGGTAGGTGATAGAAGGGAGGGCAAACTGGGAAATCAGTGGTAATCAGAAGCAAACACTTTAAAATTAATTTTATTTATTTTCAGTGTTCTACAGTCATTAGCACATAACTTAGATTTTTCCTCCTACTCCATCCCCTTTACTTTCCTCCTCCCTCCCTAAGATAGCATACAATTTTATATAAGTTCAAAACATACCTTCTTATTATATACATTTTCACTGTAGTCATGCTGTCTAGAAGAATTAAAATGAATGGGAGACATCATATAACAAACCAAAACGTAATACAAAAGACAGGTCTGTTATGTTCTATGATTAAATTCTGTAGTTCTTTCTCTGGAAGTGGAAGGCCTTTTGCCTTAAAAGACCATTAGGGATTTTTTTAAGTCCTTGCATTGCAATGAAGTTCCAAGTCTACCAGAAAAACTTGTACACTGTGGTCATTGCTGTGCTGATTCTGCTCCTTTTTCTCAGCATCAGATCATATAAATCTCTCCAGGGCTCTCTGAAGTCTTCCTGTTCATCCTTTCTTATAGCACAATAGTATTCCATTACATTCATACAACAATTTGTTCAGTCATTCCCCAGTTGGTGGATATCTCCTTGATTTCCAGTTTTTAGCCACCACAGAGTGTTGCTATAAATATTTCTGTACATGTGGGACCCTTTCCCATTTTTATGATGTCTTGGAGATGTAGACCTAGAAGTGATATTGCTGTGTAAAAGGGTAAAAATATTTTTGGAGCCCTTTGGGTATAGTTCCAAATTTCTCTACAGAATGGCTGGATTAGTTCACAGCTCCACCAACGATGAATTAGTGTTGTGACTCTCCCACATCCTCTCTCACATTTATCATTTTCCTGTTCTTTCATATTTGCCAATCTCATATATGTGGTGTGGTACCTCAGAAGTTTTTGGATGTGCATCTCTCTAATCAATACTGAGTTGGAGCATTTTTTCATGTGACTATAGATATCATTAATATCTTCCTCTGAAAACTGCCTGTTCATATCCTTTGACCATTTATCAGTTGGGGAATAAATTGTATTTTTGTACATTTGTTCTCTTCATATTTTAGAAACGAGGCCTTTGTTACATACACTAGCTGCAAAAAAATTTTTTCCCAGTTTTCTGCATCTCTCTGAATATTGATTTTATTGGGATTGGTTGTGCCAAAACTTTTCAGTTTAATGTAATCAAAGTTATGAACCTTCCACTTCATAATATTTTCTATCTCTTGTTTAGTCAAAAATTCTTCCTTTCTTCATATATCTGATAAGTACACTATTCTTTGCTCCACAATTTGCAGAATCCAATAGGAGACAGACTGTGACAGATTCACAGATTACCCTCTGGATAAGTCTACTCTTAGAGGGATTACTTTCTATAGCATTATTTTGAATCTCCCATTCCAAATTCTTGACTTGCTTTTCATGATTTTCTTGCATCACTCATTTCTCTTCCCAGTTTTTCTATACCTCTCTTTTTTGATTTACAAAAGCCTTTTTGAACTCTTCCCTGTCCTGAGATCATTGCATAATTTTTTTGGAGGTTTTGGATGTAGAAGTCTTCAATTTCAAGGCTTCCTGTGATGGCGTGCTTTGGTCTTCCAGATCCAAAAGGACGGAAGAAAATATCTTTTGGGGGATGGAGCCAAGATGGCGGAGTGAGAGCACCTACTCACCTAAGCTCTTAGACAAACCCCTTCAGATACCTCTAAAAAGAGAATCTGACCAAATTTTGGAGGTGCAGAATCCAATAGGAGACAGAGTGTGGCGGATTCATAGACCAGGACACACTGGAAGTTGAATGGGAAGGATCTGTTCCACGGGTGTGGATGAACTCACAGTACACAGAACAGCGAGTGCCACATGGCACAGGCTAGCAGGAAATCCCAAGGGCAGCCCGAACCACCTGCAGGGCAGCAGAGCACAAAGGTGGAGTGGCAGCCCAGGGTAGGAGACCAGTAGAGACCAGTGAGTGACAGCCGTTGAACCCTAGGTATCAGCTACTGCCACTCCTGAGATTATGAGCCTACAGATAATACATCTGTAAGTCACCTACTTGAACTTCTGGGAAGCAAAATGGCATCCTGATCAGTAAATGTTCTCTCCCCCTCTCATGGTTAACCTTGAAAGAACCATAAAATATTTACCCAGAAAAATACTGTATCAATGAGATCAGCAAAAAGGACAAAGAGTTTTGTAGCACCTGGGGCAAGGAATATTTCTCTAACTGTGGCTATAGCCTTACCTCAGCAAATCAACCCAGAAAAGATCTAGAGACCAGGAGGTTGGACCTGCACACTAGGACCTAGATGTGCCTCAGCACTCCAGGGTAAACTGGAAAGCAGCAGGGATCACCAAGCTCTGAGCTTGCCTTTGTGCTAGCTCAGCTGAGGAGATTTCCTGTGACCAGAACACCCCTCCCCCACACTTAACAAGCTAGCCCCAGGGCTAATCCAGGGAAACACAAAACAAAATGAGAAAAAGACACCTGCTCCTTGCTTTCTTACACCAGCCAGTTCAACACCAGGTTTTTCAGCTTCTACCTTAAAGAACCAAGGCCACAATATACAAAGCATCATCATCATGAGTAAAAAGAAGCAAAGCCAGAACAAAAAGACCTTAAAATCTTTCTATGGGGACAAGGACCAAAACACGAATACCAAAGAGGACAGTATTTTGACTGTACTCACATCTAAAACTTCAGAATGGACTATGAGCTGCTCCCAGGCACAAAGAACTCTCCTACAACCGTTGAAGAAGGAAATAGAAGAAAAACTGGCCAATGATTTCAAAAGTACGAAAAAAATTCTATGAAGAGAGGAGTTCTTTAAAAAGGAATATTGAAAAAATGGAAAAGGAAGCAGAAAACCTACCTGGGGAAATTGGACAAAAGGAAAAGGAAGTATAACAACAAACTGGAGAAAATGATTCCTTAAAAGGAATACCTGGACAGAAGGAAAAGAAGCTACAAAAGTTAACTGGAGAAACCAACTTCACAAAAATAGAAATGGGCAAGTAGAAACTAATGACTTGGTGAGACATCAAGAATCAGTCACAAAATCGAAAGAATGAAAAGATAGAAGAAAATGTAAAATATCTAATTGGAGAAAAAGCTCAACTGGAAAATAGACCCAGGAGAGAAAATGTAAGAATTATTGGCCTACCAGAAAACCATGAAGGAAAAACGAATATGCACAATTTCTTCCAAGAAATCATCAAGAAACATTGCACAGAAATGATAGATCCAGACGGCAAAATAGTCATAGAAAGAATCCAATATTCACCTTCCAAAAGGGATCCCAAACTAAAAACACAAAGAAATATTTTTGCCATATTCCAGAACTATTAAGTGAAGGAGCAAATAATAGAGACAGCCAGAAAGAAACCTTTCAAATATCGAGCAACTACAGTCAGGATTGAACAGGACCTTAAAGCTTCTACATTAAAAGATCAAAGGAATTGGAATATGATATTCTGTAAGGAAAAGGGGCTGGGACTAAAACCAACGATCAATTATCCAACAAAGTTCAGCATAACATTTCAGTCAAGCAAATGGACACCCAATGAAATTAGAGATTTCCAGACTTTCCTGACAAAAAGGCCAGAATTCAATAGAAAATGTGAATTTTCAAACACAGGCCTCAAAAGTGGCATAAAAAGGTAAACATGGAAAAAGAAAAAGTTACTACTCAATGTGGGTATACTGTTTACCTCCTTAGAAGGGAAGATGATACTTATTAATCTTGAGAATTTTATATCTATTATGAAATGTAAAAGAGATATACATAGATAGAGGGAACAGGTATAAAATAAAAGATGTCAATCATAATAATACGAATCAAGCAGGCAAAGGGATTGCAACGCGAGATGTGAAAAGGAGGAAGCAGAAAATGGTAAATTATGTAACAGGAGGAAGTACAAAACTATATTATATTAGAGAGAAAGAGCGGAGGGAGATGAGCATTGTTTGAGAGGTAATTTCATATGATTTGGTTCAAGGAGGGAAAAATAAACTTAAGTATATAAATCTAACTAGCTCTATAGGCAGTAGGAGGGGAAGGGGGAAGAAAGGATAGGGAAAGCTAAAAGGGAGGGAAGAAGTAGTAAGGGTAAAGCAGAGTAAAAGGGAGAGGGAGTGAAAAAAGGAAGGGAAGACTGCAGGAGGTGTTGGCCAAAAGTGAAAACTCTGTTGAGGAGGGGAAGAGAGAAAGGAGAACTTAAAGCACAAATGGTGGGAAAGAGGACTGAGGGAAAGACAGAGATTTTAATCATAACTGTGAATATGAATGGAATGAATACTTCCATAAAACGGAGAATAGCAGAACGGAATAAAAGCCATAATCCAAGAATATGTTCTTTACAAGAAATATATTTGAAATGGGGGGATACACACAGGTTAAAGTTAAAAGGTTGGAGCAGAATATATTATGCTTCAGCCCATGTAAGTAAGGCAGGAGTAGCATTGGGAACTTCATACAGAGCAAAAGCAGAACTAGGTCTAATCAACAATGACAAGGAAGGAAACTATATTCTGCTAAAAGGCACCATAGACAAGCAAGCAGTAACATTACCAAACATGTATGCTCCAAGTGGTATAGCATCGAAATTCTTAGAGGAGAGTTTGGGGGAGTTGCAAGAAGAAGTAGGCAGCAAAACTATACTAGTGGAGGAATTCAACCTCCTCCTCTCTGAACTTGATAAATCTAACCTTAAAATAAACAAGAAAGAAGTTAAGGAGGTGAATAAAACTCTGGATAAGGTAGATATGATATATCTCTGGAGAAAACTGAATGACGATAGAAAGGAATAAACCGTTTTATCTGCAGTACATGGCATGTATACAAAAATTGACCGTGTTCTAAGGCATGAAAACCTCACAATCCAGGGAAGAAACACAGGGATAGTCGATGCATCCTTCTCAGATCATAATGCAATAAAAATTATATTAATAAATCCATGGAAAGGTAAGCCAAAAATTATTTGGAAATTAAATAATCTAATCCTAAAGAAGGAGTGGGTAAACAACAAATCACACAAAAATCAACAACTTCATTCAAGAGAATGAGTGTAAAGAGCAAACCTACCAAATTTTATGGGATACTGCAAAAGCTGTTCTTAGGGGAAGTTTTATGTCTTTGAATGCCCACAAGAACACAATTGAGAAAGAGGAGATCGATGACTTGGACATGCAGCTGAAAAAACTAGAAAAAAAACAAATTGAAAATCTCCAAGTAAATACCAAATTAGAAATACTATAAACCAAAGAACAGATAGATAAACTGAAATTAAGAAAACTGTTGAAGAATAAATCAAACTAGTAGTTTGTTTTATGAAAAAATTAAAATAATTGATAAAACTTTGGTCAATTTGATTTAAAAAAGAAAGAAGAAAACCATATTACCAATATCGAGATTGAAAAGCATGAACTCACCTTCAATGAGGAGGAAATTAACACAGTAATTAGAAATTACACAGCCCAACTTTATGCCCTTAAGTTTGACAAACTAAATGAAATGGGTGATTATTTTAAAAAATATATAAATTACCCAGGTTAACAGAAGAAGAAGTTGAATACTTAAACAACCCCATCTCAGAAAAAGAAATTTAAGAAGCCATCAATGTACTCCACAGGAAAAAATTTCCATGACTGGATGGGCGTACAAGTGAATTCTATCAAACATTTAAAAAACAGTTAATTCCAATATCAAATAGACTATTTGGGAAAATTGGGGAAGAAGGAGTCTTTCCAAATTCTTTTTATGACACAAATATGGTTTTGATACCTAAACCAGGGAGAGACAAAACACAGAAAAAAAATTATACACCAATTTCTCTAAGTACAGATGCAAAAATTTTAAATAATATTTTAGCAAAAAGAATATGGCAGCTTATCATGAGAATCACACATTATGATCAGGTAGGATTCATATCAGAAATGTAGAGCTCATTCAATGTCAGGAAAATTGTTAGCGTTATCCATCATATCAACAAAAATACTACCAGAAACCACATGATTATCTCAATAGATGCAGAAAATGCTTTTAACAAAATACAACACCCATTCCTATTAAAAATACTGGAGAGCATAGGAATAAAGGGAACTTTCCATAAAATAATCGGTATCTACCTAAAACCTTCAGCAAGCATTATATGCAATGGAGATAAACTAGATGCATTTACAAAAAGATGAGGGGTGAAACAAGGATGTATATTATCATCACTATCATTCAATATTTTACTAGAAATGCTAGCTGTAGCAATAAGAGAAGAAAAAGAAATTTAGGGGATTAGAACAGGCAAAGAATAAACTAAGTTATTACTCTTTGAAGATGATATGATGATATACTTAGAGCATCCCAGAGACTCTGTTAAAAACTACTTGAAATAATAAACAACATTGACAAAGTGGCAGGTTACAAAATAAATCCATAAAAATCTTCTGCATTTCTATATATATTAGTAACAAAGCCCTAAGGCAAGAGATATAAAGAGAAATCCTATTTAAATCTAGGGTAGACACCATAAAGTATTTGGGAGTTTATCTGTCAAAATTAACCAAGGGTCTATATGAACACAATTGCAAGACACTTTTCCTACAAATAAAGTCAGATATAAGTAAGTGGAAAAACTTCAGTTGCTTGTGGGTAGGCCAAGGCAATATAATAAAAATAAAAATTCTACCTAAATTAATTTACTTATTTAGTGCCACACCAAACAATGTATCAGAAAATTGTTTTCTAGAGCTGGAAAAAAAAAACAATATCAAAGTTCATCTGGAAGAAGAAAAGGTCCAGAATATCAAGGGAACTTGTAAAAAGAAATGCTGGTGAAGGTGACCTAGCACCACCTGATCTCAAAATATATAATAAAGCAGCAATTGCCAAAACCACTTGGTACTGGCTAAGAAACAGAAGGGTAGACAAGCAGAATACGCAAGGTACTCAAGACACAGTAGGAAATGAACATAGCAATCTACTGTTTGATAAACCCAAGGACCCCAGCTTCTGGGATAAGAAAACACTGTTTGACAAAAATTGTGGGGAAAACTGGATAAAAATGTGGCAGAAATGGGTTATATACCAATGCCTGACAATGTACACAAGAATAAAATTCAAATGGCTACATGACCTAGGTATAAAGATTGATACTATGGAAAAATTGATGGAACAAGGAAGAGTGTACTTATCAGATTTATGGAGAATGAAAGAATATTTGACTAAAGAAGAGAGAGAAGGCATTATGAAATGCAAAATGGAAAATTTTGATAACATTAAACTGAAAAAATTTTGCACAACCAAATTCAATGCAACCAAGATTAGGAGGGAAGCAGAAAACAGAGAAAGAATTTTTGCAGCTAGTGTGTGTGATAACGGTCTCATTTCTAAAATATATAGAGAACTGAGTCAAATGTACAAGAATGTAAGTCATTCTCCAATTGATAAATGGACAAAGAACATGAACAGGCAGTTTTCAGAGGAAGAAATTAAAGATACCTAAAACTATGAAAAAATGATCTAAATCACTATTGATTAGAGAGATGAAAGTGAAAACAAGTCTGAAACATCACACCTATCAGACTGGCAATAAGACAGAACAGAAAGATGATAAATCTTGGAGAAGATGTAGGAAAGTTGGAATACTAATTCATTGCTTTTGGAGCTGTAAGCTGATCCAATCATTGTGGACAGCAATTTGGAACTCGGCTGAAAGGATTACAAAAATGTGCATACCTTTTGACAGAGCAATATTTCTTCTAGGACTGTATCCCCAAGAAATCATAAAAATGAAAAAGAGTCCCACATGTACAAAAATATTTATAGTAACACTCTTTTTAGTGGCCAAAACTGGATATCAAGGTGATGCCCACCAATTGGGGAAGTGCTCAATAAATTTTGGTATATGAATGCAATGGAATACAATTGTGCTATAAGAAATGATGAACAGGAAGATTCCAGATAGCCTTGGAAAGACTTATATGATCTGATGCTGAGTGAAAGGAGCATAACTAGGAGAACTTTTTGCACAGCAATGATCCCAGTGTGTAAGAGTTTTTATCTTGTAGACTTGGAACTCCAGTGCAATGCAAGGATTAAGAAAATCCCCAGTGGTTTTTTAAGGCAAAATGCCTTCCACATTCAGGGAAAGATCTATGAAATTCAATCACAGAACTTAACAGATCATTTTCTTTTGTATTAAGTTTTAATTTGTTATAAGATTTCTCTCATTCAATTTAATTCTTCTACACAGCATGACTATAGTGAAAATGTATTTATTAGGAATGTTTGTTTAGAACCTAAATAAAATTGTATGCTGTCTTGGGGAAGGAGGGGGAAAATAGGGGGAAGGAGAAGGGAAAAAAATCTAAGTTATATGGTAATAATTGTAGAATGCTGAAAATAAATAAAATTTATTTTTAAAAAATGTTCCTTTTTACCAAGAAAGTAACTTTCTATAATCTGATTTTTTCCCTTTTAGAGGCATTTCACTAGCCAGTTCCTTGACTTTTGAGTCATTTGTCAGGTGGAGAGTATACTTTAGGGACCTGTAAGTTCTCAATTTCTCCAAAGTGGCACAATTAAGGAATGGGAATTTACTCCTCTCTTGGCCTGTGTTCTGGTCTGGGAGCAACCACAAGCACTCTTTTCCGTCCTGGAACTGCAAGTAGGATTCCCTTTCTCAGCCACCACCAGATCCACTACACCAGTCAAAGCTTCTCCTCACCCCAGGACCTTCACTCAGGGCTGAGATCCAGAGGAGTTGCTAGATGATTCTCCCAGTGTCTTTAGACCGCAGGCTCTAAAAGTGGACCCTGCCACCACCTCTGATCATAGCTGTGGGTAGAATGTGCTCTCCTCTCACCCAGGTGAAAGAGCTTTCTTACTGACCTTTGAAGTTGTCTTTGGGATTTTGGGGTTGAGAATCTGAGAACTGCAGCTGCTACCCTTGATTCTATGCCTTGAAACCTACTCCAGTCCTGCCCATGCTGTATGGTTGAGGTTGGGCTTTGCTCTGCTCTGAACCAGATGCAATAGACTTTTCCTGTTAGACTTCCAGACTATCATGGAATGGAAATCTGTTTCTCTCTGTCATTGTGTGAGTTTTGGTGCTCTAGAATATGTTTAGAGTCATTTTTTCCAGGTATTTTTTGGGTTATTGGGGGAGAAGTAGAGAAAGTTCATCCTTCTACTCCACTATCTTGGCTCTACTTCTTTATATATCTATAGATAGCTTTGATTTCTTCCTCTGAAAACTTCCTCTGGTGATCTACCAATTGAGGAATGGCTTGTATTTTCATAAATTTGACTCAGTTCTCTATATATTTGAGAAACAAGAGCTTTATCAGAGACACTTCTTGACAGATTTTTGAGAATACATGGGACAGTTGGAACACTAATGAATTGTTGGTGGAGCTGTGAGCTCATCCAGCCATTCTGGAAAGCAATCTGAAACTATGCCCAAAGGGCTACAAAAATGTGCATACCCTTTGACCCAGCAATACTGCTTCTAGGACTGTATTCCCAAGAGATTATAAAAATGGGAAAGGGTTCCATATGTACAGAAATATTTATAGCAGCTCTCTTTGTGGTGCCTGAAAATTGGAATTCAAAGGACATCCATCATTTGGGGAATGGCTGAATAAATTGTGGTATATGAATGTAATGGAATACTATTTTGCTATAAGAAAGGATGGATTGGAAGAATTCAGGAAAGCCTGGAAAGACTTATATAAACTGATGCTGAGCAAAAGAAGCAGAACCAGGAGAACTTTGTATACAGCAATAACCACAGTGTGTGAGGAATTTTTCTGGTGGACTTGGTATGTCATTGCCATGCAAGAACTTGAAAAGTTCCCAATGGTCTCTTAAGGCAAAATGCCTTCCTCATTCAGAGAAAGAGCTATGGAATTCAATCACAGAAGAAAGTAGATCATTTTCTTTTGCTTTATGTTTTATTTTGCTTTATGATTTCTCCCATTCATTTTAATTCTTCTATGCAACATGACTAAGGTGAAAATGTGTTTAATAGGAATGTATGTGTAGAACCTATATAAAACTGTATGCAGTCTCAGGCAGTGTGTGGGGAGGGAGGGGGGAAGGAAGGGGAGCAAAGAGAAGAAAAATCTAAGATACATGGAAGTGATTGTAGAACACTGAAAAGAAATAAAATAATAAAAAAATTTACAATATCATCATCTCATGTAGTAATGTAGCAATTTAAATACATTGAATCCTTTATGGCTTTTCCGCCTTTTTGCCTATTTATGTTCCTCTTTGATCTTGAAAGTGGAGGTCATGTTTGTTGTTGTTGTTGTTGTTGTTGCTGTTTGTTTGTTTAATTCGCATCTTCTCCTTATGAAGTCTCCTTCTCTTTCATTGAATGACCATTTTTAGCTTGATGCTTGATTTTCTTAGGTAAGTGATTCTTGGATGTAGTCTTCCAGATTCAATTTTTGATTGAAAGGAAATAGAAATGCATTTGTATTCAACTATCTCTTCTGAATCACTTATAATAATTTCTCTGTATTATCTTAGAAAACTTTAAGAATTTTACTCAGAATTCAGAAATTTATTCAATTTGCATTTTTTCCATTTTATTCCTACATTCATTTGTTATGTTGACTTCAAAATTAGTAACTATAATTCTGAACAAATGCTGATAGCTAAACAAGTGAAATTTGAAGTATCCAGAAATACTCAGCTGAAAAACAGAGATAGAACTCATTTAAATATAAGGTGGTCAATAGTCAGACCCATTAATACTGCTCAAAACACACCAATGCGCTAGCCATTTTTTTTGTATCTCAAGTTGAACCAGATGTTCAGTTACTTTCTACTAAGATATGTATTCTTCCTTTTATCTTTTCTCATTCACCACACAAAAGGACGTGGGAGTCTGTATCTTCTGTATTAACACAGCATATAGGCAGAAGATCTGGGCTCCAATTACAATTTTTCTTATTCTCCATTCCTACCATTCTGCTGTATTTTGTGGCACAGGAAGAAAAGATCTTTGTTTACAACAGACTGCTAAAATAGTTTAAATTATAATTAGAGATAAAAGGATAAAACTTTCATGGAATTCTATTTTTTCATATAAATTTCATTGTCTTATATTACTGCACAGAGAATCTCAGGAAGGAAAAGAGATTTTATCTGCGTTATAATGCTCACACTACTGTGACAATCATAATTGAATTTACTTATTATTTTTAGGATTGAAAAATGATTTACACACATTTATCTCACCATAGCCAGGTGAATTTGACACTACAGCTATTTTTGGCCATATTTTACAGATTAATAAAAGACTCAGAGAAGTTCCACTATTCAGTCATTATCATATAGATAAGTGGAGAGAGAATTCAAAACAAAGACTCTCCTGATTCTGAAATTCATGTCCCTTCTATAATAGCAAATTGCCTTTGGATACAAATTTTGATTATTGAAATTATTGGAAAGTGATCCTTGAAACAGCAGATTATAATGCCGTAAAACTGACCAAAGTGGAGGGTTAACTTTACCAGAGATTCAGTAATTCTTGGTTACCTTTCATGAGAAATAACTTGAGTGAATTAGACAGACAGTTTTGTTCTTGAATGAATGTTAAAATTAATTGCAATCAGAAGCAAATAGGAAAGCAGGATTCTATTCCTAAGGGTAGAATGAGATGGTCCAAGGAGTTGTAGGAGGTGGGGTGAGGGACAAGGGTGAAGTGGGATGAGAGAAATCATAGTTCATAGAGCTGGAAAACGGAAAGCATGGCAGAGACAGTAATCAAAAAGCCAGAACTCTGGGAATGAGGCTATTTTGGCCACAAGCATCCCAAGTTTGGATGAGATTTTGATGAAATATTGAGGAGATCCTACAGAAACTTAAGATGATAATTGTTTCTCCTATTTTCCATTTAGTTCCTTTGGGAGAACCTGAAGACATTCCTTCGGGGTATAGAAAAATGTGTCTATCTTTCTTTGTTTTAAAGTTTTATTTAGTCTTTGCAAAAAATTCTAACTAGTACTATTTTCTAGTTTCCACTTGTTTATGGGGAATAACTTTGCAAGGAAGCAGTGGAAAGGGAGAATCCCGAGATAAAGAGACAGAGAAAGAGAGAGAGAGAGAGAGAGAGAGAGAGAGAGAGAGAGAGAGAGAGACAGACAGACAGACAGACAGAGACAGACAGACAGAGAGAGACAGAGAAACAAAGAGAGACAGAGAGATAGAGACAGAGAGAGAGACAGAGAAACAAAGAGAGACAGAGACAGAGAGACAGAGAGACTTAATAAGATATTAAGAAAAACTAAGAAAAACTGTCTTGTTTGGGGGCTCAAAAGGTAAAAAAAAATAAGAAAAAAGAGAAATATAAGGCTTTTGTTTTGTTTCTATTGTGTCTTTGTATTTCTTATAATTTCAAAGATGAAATTACAGAAGAACTATTAGGCAGGGAAATCAATATAAGCAATGGTTCACTAAGTAGCAGTGTAAGGAAGAGACAAAAAAAAGGAAATAAATAGACTTTCTGACTACTTCATTTCACAATCATCACACCATTAACAACATTTTTTTCTATTGTTACTAAAGAGAAAAAAAATAGACAACAGCTATACTTGAACTTTTAGAACATCCCTATTGAAGCATAAATGAGATGGGAATAGATAGTGACATTAATTCAAGGAAACCAAAATACAACAATATTTACTGTTATCTTTTGAATTTCCCTGCTTTCATTTTTGTCCTGGAAATTCCTAAAGTAGTTCATTTTTACACATCTTAATCGGTTCTTTTTCAATCCTTTAACGTTAGTGACTGGTTATATCTTTAGGTTTTTGTTTTGTTTTGGTTCCTTTCTTATTTTTCTTTTTTTTTTTTTCTGAGGAAAGAGTTCAGAGAACTAAGAATATCTTGGTAGGCACAGATCCATGATGATTTGCTGAACACTTCATATGAACTCACAGGCCTTAGGCAAGCCAAAAATTTTGGACTCCACAAGGAATTTTTGAGTCATGACATAGCTCCAATAATAGCACTTACTGAAAGTGAGTGCTACTGCTCCTCTTTATGACTTAAATGGAAATCACCCTGACTCTCCTGATAGAGCAAAAATGGGTCCCAGTCCACACCTCACTTGTTCAAGAAAAATCCATCTCAAAGAAGGGGGAGCCAAGATGGCAGAATAGAAAGACACACCTACTCTAGCTGTTCCACCACTGCCCATAAAATATCTGTAAAAAATTACTCTAAACAAATTCTAGAGCAGCAGAAGGCACAAAATGACAGAGTGTAAAACATTTCCAGCCCAAGGTACCATGGAAGACCAACAGGAAAGGTATAGAGCACAGTGGAATGTATCCCAGTCTTAGCCTTGTGGCATTGGCAGGAAAAGGATCACAGCAGACCTCGAGGCAGAATCTTTGCAGCTGCTGCGGTTTCCAGATCCCTCAACCAACATACGCCAAAGAGAGCTTCAAAGGTCAGTGAGAAGGGTTTTTCACCTGAGTGAGAAAGGAGCAGGGTCCTCCCCTAGCCCTGGCCCCAGGGAACAGCTGTAGCAGCAGCAGCAGCAGCAGTGTGTGTTTTTGGAGCCATTCTGCTAATGGAGGCTCTGGAAGCTGGTGGAGGCTCTGGAAAGGAAATTCTATTTGTAGATCCTGGGCAGAAAAGTTTGGTAGCTCGCAGATGAAAGGGCAGGTAAGGAGAGAAGTAAACTCCTCTCCCATGATTGTGCCACCTTGGAAGAAATAAGACCTTTCAGGTCCCAGGGTATACTATCTTCTTGACAAAGGACTCAAAAACCAAGTGACTGGTTGGAAAAATCTCCCAAAAAGGGAAAAAATTAAGAGTATAGCAGGTTACTTTCTTGGTGAACAGGTAATTTCTTCCATTCTTTTGAATGAGGAAGAACAAATCACACCATCAGAGGAAGACCTAAAATTGAAGGCTTCTGCATCCAAACCCTCTAAAACAATTATGAAGCAGTCTCATGTCATGGAAGAGTTCAAAAAGAATTTTTAAAATCAAGTAAGAGATGTGGAGAAAAAATGGGAAGAGAAATGGGAGCTATACAAGAAAATCATGATAAGCAAGTCAACAGCTTGCTAAAGGAGATCCAAAAAACTGCTGAAGAAAATATCACCTTTAGAAATAAACTAACTCAAAAGACAAAAGGTCTGAAAAAACCAACGAGGAGAAAAATGCTTTAAAGAAGAACTTAATTAGCCAAATGGAAAAGAAGGTTCAAAAGCTCACTGAAGAAATAGTTCTTTAAAAATTAGAATGGAGCTGATGGAATCTAATGACTTTATGAGAAAACAAGAAATTACAAAACAAAACCAAAAGAATAAAAAAAAAGGAAGATAATGTGAAATATCTCAATGAAAAAACAACTGACCTGGAAAACAGATCAAGGAGAGGCAATTAAAAAATTGTGTAACTACCTGAAAGCCATGATCAAAGACATCATCTTTCATGAAGTTATCAAGGAAACCTGCCCTGATATTCTAGAACCAAAGGAAAAATAAATATTGAAAGAATCCACCAGTCATCTCCTGAAAGAGATCTGAAAAGAAAACCTCCTAGGGATATTGTAGCCAAATTCCAGAGGTGTCAGATAAAGGAGAAAATATTGCAAGCAGCTAGAAAGAAACAATTCAAGTACTGGGGAAATGCAATCAGGATAATGCAAGATCTAGCATTTTTTACATTAAGCGATTTGAGGGCTTAGAATATGATATTCCAGAAGTCAAAGGAACTAGGATTATGTGCATATATATATATACATATATATATACGTACATATATATATATATGCATATATATGTGTGTGTGTGTGTGTGTGTGTGTGTGTGTGTGTGTGTGTGTGTGTGTGTATATATATATATATATATATATATATATATATATATATATATATATATATATATATATATATATATATATATATATATATATTTCAATGGAGGGGAAAAGAGGGGAGGTAAGAGGGGAAAAGTGAACTTACTCTCATCAAATTTGGCTTAAGGAGGGAATAACATGCACACTCAATTTGGTATGAAAATCTATCTTACACTATAGGAAAGAAGAGGAGAAAGGGATAAGTGGGGTGGGGATGATAGCAGAGGGAACAAATGGGAGGAGAGAGTATTAAAAAGCAATCACATTAGGGGAGGGACAAGGTCTAAAGAGAGAAAGAAATAAATAGAAAGCAGGATAAGATGGAGTGAAATATAATTTGTCTTTCTCAACATGACTATTATGGAAGTCTTCATCAAAACTACACATATATAACCTATGTGCAATTGCTTGCCTTCTCAGTGGGAATGGGTGGGGAAGGAGGAAGGGATGGAAGTTGGATCTCAAAGTTTAAGAAATGAATGTTGAGAATTGTTTTTGCATGCAGCTGGGAAATAAGAAATATAGGTAATGTGGTATTGAAAACTATCTTGTCCTCCAAGAAAATAGAGAAGACGGGGATAAGGGAAAAGAGGGGTATAATAGAAGGGAGAGCAAGTTGACAGAAGAGGTAATGAGAACGCTTGGTGCTTTGAGGTTAGGGAGGGGAGGGATGGGGAGAAAACTTGGAACTCAAGATCTTGTGGAAATGAATGTTGGAAACCAAAAATAAATAAACTTTAAAAAAGGAAAATCCATCTCACTCAATAAAAGGGGAGTACATTCCAGGACAGGAAGTGCCCCAGCAAGCCAGTAGCAAGTCTCACCTTTGCAAACCAATAGAAGATTCAGAACTCCAGCATGGTTCAGAACATCAGGACAGTCCATGTGCCTGGCTATAGCTGGGAAACCTGAATACACCAGCTCCAAGAACCACCACATGCTGCAGCACAGCCCAGGGCAAACAGGAAGCAGCCAAATCTCCACATGACTCAGTATAATCCAAGGAAAGGCAGAAACAGCCCATAAGACTTCAGCACAGGCTAGTCACCACCACTAGGATCTCTAAGCAAAAAGGTAGGGCCTGAAGGCACTGGCATAAGAAGTCTGAGATAGACTGACAGAAGACCAAGACACAAACTCAGAAAAGTACAACACTGGTAAGACACCTATGGGCAAAATGTTGAAGAAAAACAGAAAGTGATATTTACCCCTGAAATAACTCTGGAAGAGCTCAAAAAGGGAGCTTAAATCATAAAAGAGAGGTAGAAGAAAAATTGGGAAAAGAAATGAAAGTGATGAAAAAGAATTATGAAAGAAAAAGAGTCAACAGCTTGGAAAACTGCTTGAAAAGTAGAATTGGCCAAATGGAAAATGAGATGCAAAAATCCACTAAAGGAAACAATTCCTTGGCCTTCTGTCACCGTAACAGCTTTCTATGGTGAAATTCTTTTGTTGTTATTGTTTTTGCTCATGTTTTTTATGTGTGGCCCTCTCCTTTCTTTTATATTTGATCTCTGTTCCCACAGGGGAACGGACTCTATCAGAGGCTTCTTGTGCCAGGGCCTGCAGACCCTACCTCTTTGCTTAGAAATTTGCTGATGTTGCCCTGAGGGCCATGAGAAACCTTGTTTATGATGTTTTTTTGATGGGAAGAGATGGAGGTGGCTTGTGTTGCTGGTGGCTGTAGGCTTTTGGTAGCTTCCCTTGTACTGACCTGTGGTCCTAGTGGTGGTGTCTAGCCTGTGCTGAAGCCTGGTAGACTGTTTCTGCATTTCCTCTTTGAGTCAATATTGATGAAAATAATAGTCATGCAATGCTCAATCATACACCATCACATCTTCCCCTCCTCTGTAACAGGTCTTTTGTGCCCCTTCATGTGAAATGATTTACTACATTCTACCCCTCCCTTCTGTACCATTGTATTCCTCTTACTCTTCTCAAAAGAGGAAGATGATTTTTCAAATTCTTAAAAATTATAACGCTGATAGTAGAGCTAGAAGGAGTATACATAGACAGATAATACTGATATAAGGGGAATTTGAGGGACTGACACAATAATAGTGATGAGAAACAGGAGTACAATGATACAGAAGAAAGTTAGAATGCGGTATTCACAAGAAATACATTTGAAGCAAAGAGACACCAACAGACTGTTTGTGCTGAAGTTTAAAAAATATCATACAATCCAGATATCAAAGTAAAAGAGAAAAAGATCCAATTGAAAGAGATGAATGAAACTACATCTTGGAAAAAGGTATCATGTAGACAATGAAATAATAAAAAGATTAAATATATATACACAAGTTGGAATAGCATCAATATTATTGAAGAAGAAGTTGAGTTTCAGGGGAAAGAAGAGCCAAACATTACTGGTGGGGGACCTCAACAGTCCTCTCTCAGAACTCAATAAATAAAACCGAGGGGGGCGGAGCCAAGATGGTGGAGTAGAAAGACGCACATACGCTACCTCCGAACCCACTGCCCATAAAATACCTGTAAAAAAAAGAACCACCGGAGAATTCCGGAGCAGCAAAAGCCGCAGAACAGAGCGGACAAGATTTCTGCTCCACAGAGCCTGAAAACTTTTTGCAAAAGGTCCCTTGCATCCCAGACCCGGAGCAGAGCCCAACCCAGCCTCAGTGGCATGGAGCGCCAAAAGGAGCGGATCCAAGCAGGCTTCAGGGATGGAATCTGCAGCAGCCGCGCGGGTCCCTCCACCCACAGGTGACAAGGGTCGGTGAGAGGGTCTCTTTGGTGGGTCGAGAGGGGAGTGCGGTGCCCCCATAACTCAGGCCCCCTCGGGAGGCAGCAGCGGAGACAGGAGCAGACGAGGGCTCCCCAAGCAGGCAGGAGCCTGGATCCATTGTTAAAGGTCTCTGCATAAACCCCCTGAGGGAACTGAGCCCGTGAGGCGGCCTTGCCCTGACCTGAGGACCTGAACTTAATCTCACTCTGAACAGCAGCCCTGCCCACGCACAAAGCCTTGAAGCTGGGAAGCAGCATTTGAATCTCAGACCCCAAGTGCTGGCTGGGCGGATGTGGAGGTGAGGTGGGGGTGAAGAGGACAGTCAGAAGTCAAGTCACTGTGAACAGACATTTGCTCCCTTCCTTTCTGATGAGGAAGAACAATGCTTACCATCAGGGAAAGACACAGAAGTCAAGGCTTCTGTATCCCAGCCCACCCAATGGGCTCAGGCCATGGAAGAGCTCAAAAAGGATTTTGAAAATCAAGTTAGAGAGGTGAAGGAAAAAGTGGGAAGAGAAATGAGTGACATGCAAGCAAAGCATGAAAAACAATTAAACACCTTGCTAAAGGAGACCCAAAAAAATGCTGAAGAAAATAACACCTTGAAAAATAGGCTAACTCAATTGGCAAAAGAGGTTCAAAAAGCCAATGAGGAGAAGAATGCTTTCAAAAGCAGAATTAGCCAAATGCAAAAGGAGATTCAAGAGCTCACTGAAGAAAATAGATCTTTCAAAATTAGAATAGAACAGATGGAGGCTAATGACTTTAGGAGAAACCAAGAAATCACAAAACAAAACCAAAAGAATGAAAAAATGGAAGAGAATGTGAAATATATCATTGGAAAAACAACTGACCTGGAAAATAGATCCAGGAGAGACAATTTAAAAATTATGGGCCTACCTGAAAGCCATGATCAAAAAAAGAGCCTAGACATCATCTTTCATGAAATTATCAAGGAAAACTGCCCTGAGATTCTAGAACCAGAGGGTAAAATTCAAGAAATCCACAGATCACCGCCTGAAAGAGATCCAAAAAGAGAAACTCCTAGGAATATTGTGGCCAAATTCCAGAGTTCCCAGGTCAAGGAGAAAATATTGCAAGCAGCTAGAAAGAAACTATTCAAGTATTGTGGAAATACAATCAGGAGAAGACAAGATCTAGCAGCTTCCACATTAAGGGATCGAAGGGCGTGAAATAGGATATTCCAGAAGTCAAAGGAACTAGGACTAAAACCAAGAATCACCTACCCAGCAAAACTGAGTATAATACTTCAGGTGAAAAATTGGTCTTTCAATGAAATAGAGGACTTTCAAGCATTCTTGATGAAAAGAGCAGAGCTGAAAAGAAAATATGACTTTCAAACTCAAGAATCAAGAGAAGCATGAAAAAGTAAATAGCAAAGAGAAGTCATAAGGGACTTTCCTAAAGTTACACTGTTTCCATTCCTACATAGAAAGACAATATTTGTAACTCTTGAAACTATTCAGTACCTGGGTACTGAGTGGGATTACACACACACCCATGCACATGCACACGCTCATAGAGACAGAGTGCACAGAGTGAATTGAAGAGTATGGGATCATATCTTTAAAAAATGAAATCAAGCAGTGAGAGAGAAACATATTGGGAGGAGAAAGGGAGAAATGGATTGGGGCAAATTATCTCTCATTAAAGAGGAAAGCAAAAGACTTATTAGTGGAGGGATAAAGAAGGGAGGTGAGAGAAAAACATGAAGTTTACTCTCATCACATTCCACTAAAGGAAGAAACAAAATGCACATTCATTTTGGTATGAAAACCTGTCTTACAGTACAGGAAAGTGGGGGATAAAGGGATAAGCAGGGTGGGGGGGATGATGGAAGGGAGGGCATGGGGAGGAGGGAACAATCTGAGGTCAACACTCATGGGGAGGGACAGGATCAAAAGAGAGAACAGAAGTAATGGGGGACAGGATAGGATGGAGGGAAATATAATTAGTTCTTACACAACACTGCTATTATGGAAGTCATTTGCAAAACTACACAGATTTGGCCTATATTGAATTGCTTGCCTTCCAAAGGGAAGGGGTGGGGAGGGAGGGAGGGCAGATTGGCAGAAAGGGGCAATTAGAACGCTCAGTGTTTTGGGGTGGGGGGAGGAGACAAAAGGGGAGAAAATTTGGAACAAAAATTTTGTGAAAATGAATGTTAAAAGTTAAATAAATCAAAAATAAATAAATAAATAGATGCATGAATGAATGAATGAATGAATGAATGAATGAATGAATAAATAAATAAATAAATAAGCAAACAAATAAATAAAAAATAAAACTGAAAAATAAACAAGAAAGAAACCAAGGAGGTAAGTAGAATGTTAGAAAACTTAGATATCACAGACCTTTAGAGAAAACATAATGGAAACATAAATAAATATATATATATGTGTGTGTGCGTGTGTGTGTGTGTGTGTGTGTGTAGATATATACATATATATATAGATATAGATATAGATATATATAGATACATATATACTTTTTCCCCTCCACGGCACATGGCACATACTCACCCCCCCACACAAAACTGATCATGTAATCAGGCACAAAACCAAAATCAAATGCAAAAAGGCAGAAATATTAAATGTATTATTTTTGTATCACAACACAATAAAATTATATTCAACACATGCCAATGGAAATATAGATTAAAAAATATTTGAAAACTAATAATCTAACCCTAAATAATAAGTGGGTCAAAGAACGGATCATAGAAACAATAAATAATTTAATTAAAGAGAATGACACTAATGAGACAGCATATCAAAATTTATAGGATGCAGCCAAAGCAGTTTGTGGGGGAAAATTTATTTCTCTGAGTTCTTACATCAACAAAATGGAAACAGAATAAATCAGCAAATTGGGAATGCAACAACAACAACAACAACAACAACAACAACAACAAAACTAGAAAAACAACAAATTAAAAATCCTTAAGTTTGAAAACTTTAGAAATCCTGAAAATCAAAAGTGATATTAAAAGATTGAAATTGAAAAAAAAAACACCATTGGGCTAAAAAAAATCTAGAAGATGGCTTTATTTTAAAAAAAAAAACTAAATTAAATAAGCCATTGGTTAATTTAATTTTAAATGTAAGAAGAAAATCAAAAACCCAGTACCACAAATGAAAATAGTGAAAGTATCGCTAATGAAGAAGAAATCAAAACAATCATTAAGAAATATTTTGCTCAATTACAATCTAATAAATCTGATAGTATGAACCGTATCAGTGAATATTTACAAACATAAAATACCTAGATTAACAGATCAGGAAATATAATCTCTAAATATCCCATCCTAGAAAAGAAAATGAACAAGACATTAATGACTCTCTAAGAAAAAAATCACCAGGGCTACATGAGTTCATGAGTGAATGCTGGTCAGTTGGAGAATGGTTGAACAAGTTGTGCAATATAAATGTAATGGAATACTATTATGAAATAAGAAATGATAAACAACCAGATTTCAGAAAAATCTGGAAAGTCTTCTATGAACTGATGCAATGTGAAATGAGCAGAATCAGGAAAACACTGCACACAGTAATAGTATCAATGTGAGATGATCAACTAGAAAGACTGAACTCTTTCTAGAAACACAGTGGTCCATGACGAGTACAAAGGACTAACAAAGGAAAATGCTATCTATATTCAGATAAAGAACAGATGGAATCTGAATGTAGATCAAAGTGTATTTTTTCACCTTGTTCTTTTTTCTTTTGATTTGTTTCATCTTTCACAATTGTAATATGATAATATGTTTACATGATAGCAAATGTTTAACCTATATCAAATTGTCTACCATTTTCAGAAGAGGGGAGGGAGAAAAATTTGAAACTTAAAATCTTGTGAAAAACTATGCTAAAATATTCTTTATGTGTAAGTAGTGAAAGATAAAATGCAATTAACTTTTTTAAAAAAGAATGAAAATAGTAGAAGATAATGTGAAACACTTTGTTAGAAAAACAACTGACCTTAGAATTAGATGTAGGAGGGAGAGTATAAAAATTGTCCAACTACCTGAAAGTTGTGATAAAAAAGACCCTACCCACTAAACTTCAAAAAAAATTTTAAGGGGAATTGTTCTGAATTTTTGGATCTAGTGGATAAAATAGAAGTAAAAAAAATTCACTCATCATTGCCTGACAGTAATTCAAAATTGAAAACTCACATTAAAATTGTAGCTAGGTTTCTAAACTGCCATGTCAAAGAGAGAATATTACAGTAACTAGAAATTATTAAGTAAATATTGTGAAGTCACAGTCAGGATAACACATGAATTAGAAGCTTCTACACTAAAAGACAGAAGGTTTAGATTATACTATTCCAAAGAATAATTGATCTGAGTTTGCAACCAAAGAAACCTTCCCAAGAAAGCTGAGTACAATCCTCCAAGGAAATAAATGAATATTTAATGAATTAATGAACTTTCAGGTGTTGCTGAGGAAAAGATCAGAACTGAGAGAAAATTCAGCTGATAAGTATTAAGAGAAACGTAAGAAGGTTGACATAAAAGGTTAGTTATAAGGCATTTAATAAGGTTAAGTAATTTACTTGTTATATGGAAAAATATTGGTAACTTAAACATTTTTTATTTTATCACTTTTATCATTATTAGAATAGATTAATAAGTATACATAGAAAGAAGGTTTGATGTCGAATTCATTATAACGAGCTCATTCTAAAAAATAAAATGGTGTAGGAAGAGGTAAAATGGATCAAATAATTTCATTCAAAATTGGCATGAATGGAAGAACTTATCCAGTGGAGGAAAGGAGGAGACAGAGGGCTGGAAGAATAGAAATCTTATTCTTAATCAAAACTTAAATAAAGAGGAAATAATATATACTTTTAATAGAGTATAAGAGTCTTCTAAACTTATACAGAAATAAGATGGCTAAGGGAATGGGAAAAGGGAGAAACTTTTAGAAAGATATATGTATCAGGGAGGCAGTAGTTAAAAGTAAATTGGATTTTTGAGAAGGGATAGGGTAAAAAGAGAAAAAGTGGAAGGGAATGAAAGAAGAGGATGATGTAGAAGAGAAGGATGAGGAGCACAAGGAGGTGGGAGAGAGACAAAGAGATACAGAGACAGAGAGAGACAAAAAGAGAGACAGAGAGACACAGGCACAGAAAGAGTGAGAAAAAGGGATAGAGACAGAGATAAGCAGTGAGATAGGTGGAAATACACAGCTAGTTATTATAACTTTGAATATGAATAAGATAAACTCATTGATAAAAGAGAAACAGATAACAGAATGAATAAAAGAAGGGAATCCGAAAATATGTTGCTTACTCGAAGTACATTTAAAAATGACAGACACATATAAAAGGGTTGGTGTAAAATTTATTATGGTCTAGTTAAAGTAAAAAAAAAGAAAAAGTCAGTTGGGGAAATAGATCTCAGACAAAGTTAAATCTAAAATAGACTTACTTAAAAGATATAAGCAAGGAAATTACATTATGCTAAAACTACATTATGCTTATAGATAATGAAATAATATTGGCATTAAACATATATTGCCAAGTGAATTCTAAATGTTTAAAGAAAAGATAAATTAATTACAGGTGGAAAAAGATAACAAAACTATAATGTGGGGGATTTCAATTTTACTCTCTCAGAACTAGATAAATCAAACAAATGAAAAGTAAAAGAAGCCAAAGAGATGAATAGAATCTCAGATAAGCTAGATATGATAGCCATCTGGAGAGAACTGAATGAGAATAGAAATAAATATGCCATATTTTCCCAGTGATGCATAGTACATTTACAAAAAATTGAACATGCATTAGGCCATAAAACTTTATAGATAAATGTAGAAAAAAAGAAATATTAAATGTATCCTTTTCAGAGCATAATACAATGAAAATTAAATTAAAAAAATAAACGTGAAAACTAAGATTAAAAATTATTTGGAGACTAAATTATTTAATCTTAAAGAATGAATGGGTTAAAGAACAATTCATAGAAACAATAGATAAGTTTATTAAATACAACAATAATTAGACCACATGCCACAGTTTATGGAATGCAACAAAAGTAGTAATCAGGGAAAAAAATTTATCTCTATATGTTTATTTATTTTCATTCCAAAGTCATTTCTTTTTCTATTATACTGTTCTCTTACTTGATTCTGAGTAATGCCTATTAAGAAAACAGAAACATTGCTTATAAATGTGGTTTATTTCATATGTCCATATTTCAAGCATTATCACGAGCAAGAATTTTCTCTTTAATGAATACCCGTGCTTACAATTTGTACACAATATAAAGGACTTGTTGTGACCTCAAAATTCATCACCTTCTAGTTTGTCTGGTATCCATGAAGCATCGTTTTTAAGGTTTTTGACAGTATTCCTTTTAAACAATAGATTCTGACTGAAAGCTATAAGTCGTTATCAATAAATCTGATTATTTTTGAATCAGCTAGCTGAGTTCTAATCAAGACCAAATTCACTAGCATCATTCTTTTATTTTATTTTATTTTATTTTTTAAAATATTTATTTATTTATTTAACTTTTAACATTCATTTTAACAAAATTTTGGGTTCCAAATTATCTCCCCTTTTGTCCCCTTCCCCCACCCCAAAACACCAAGCATTCTAATTACCCCTATGACCAATCTGCTCTCTCTTCTATCATCCCTCTCTGCCCTTGTCTCCATCTTCTCTT
This sequence comes from Notamacropus eugenii, assembly GCF_028372415.1. Lineage (NCBI taxonomy): Eukaryota > Metazoa > Chordata > Mammalia > Diprotodontia > Macropodidae > Notamacropus > Notamacropus eugenii. The sequence goes on along the minus strand of NC_092873.1, from coordinate 132,492,938 downwards.
TTGTCCTATAGGGCCAGATAACTTTCTAAACCCCTTTACCTGTATTTCTTATTTCCTTGTGGCAAGAACAGTACTCGACAGCTGTTCCTAAAACTTTGAGTTCCAACTTCTTTTCCTCCCTGCCTCCCCACCCCTTCCCTTTGGAAGGCAAGCAATTCAATATAGGCCAAATCTGTGTAGTTTTGCAAATGACTTCCCTAATGGTCATGTTGTATAAGACTAACTATATTTCCCTCCATCCTATCCTGTCCCCCATTACTTCTGTTCTCTCTTTTGATCCTGTCCCTCCCCATGAGCGTCGACCTCAAATTGCTCCCTCCTCCCCATACCCTTTCTTCCTTCACCCCCCCCCGCTTATCCCCTTATCCCCCACTTTCCTGTATTGTGAGATAGGTTTTCATACCAAAATGAGTGTGTATTTTATTCCTTCCTTTAGTGGAATGTGATGAGAGTAAATTTCATGATTTTCTCTCACCTCCCCTCTTTATCCCTCCACTAATTAGTCTTTTGCTTGCCTCTTTTATGAGAGATAATTTGCTCCATTCCATTTCTCCCTTTCTCCCCCCAATATGTTTCTCTCTCACTGCTTGATTTCATTTTTTAAAGATATGATCCCATCCTATTCAATTCATTCTGTGCACTCTGTCTCTATGTGCGTGTGTGTGTGCATGTGTGTGTGTGCAATTCCACCCAGTACCCAGATACTGAATAGTTTCAAGAGTTGCAAATATTGTCTTTCCATGTAGAAATGTAAACAGTTCAACTTTAGTAAGTCCCTTATGACTTCTCTTTGCTGTTTACCTTTTCATGCTTCTCTTGATTCTTATGTTTGAAAGTCAAATTTTCTTTTCAGCTCTGGTCTTTTCATCAAGAATGCTTGAAAGTCCTCTATTTCATTGAAAGACCAATTTTTCACCTAAAGTATTATACTCAGTTTTGCTGGGTAGGTGATTCTTGGTTTTAGTCCTAGTTCCTTTGACTTCTGGAATATCCTATTCCATGCCCTTCAATCCTTTAATGTGGAAGCTGCTAGATCTTGTCTTCTCCTGATTGTATTTCCACAATACTTGAATAGTTTCTTTCTAGCTGCTTGCAATATTTTCTCCTTGACCTGGGAACTCTGGAATTTGGCCACAATGTTCCTAGGAGTTTCTCTTTTTGGATCTCTTTCAGGCGGTGATCTGTGGATTCCTTGAATACTTATTTTGCTGTCTGGTTCTAGAATCTCAGGGCAGTTTTCCTTGATAATTTCATGAAAGATGATGTTTAGGCTCTTCTTTTGATCATGGCTTTCAGGTAGGCCCATAATTTTTAAATTGTCTCTCCTGGATCTATTTTCCAGGTCAGTTGTTTTTCCAATGATATATTTCACATTCTCTTCCATTTTTTCATTCTTTTGGTTTTGTTTTGTGATTTCTTGGTTTCTCCTAAAGTCATTAGCCTCCATCTGTTCTATTCTAATTTTGAAAGATCTATTTTCTTCAGTGAGCTCTTGAATCTCCTTTTGCATTTGGCTAATTCTGCTTTTGAAAGCATTCTTCTCCTCATTGGCTTTTTGAACCTCTTTTGCCAATTGAGTTAGCCTATTTTTCAAGGTGTTATTTTCTTCAGCATTTTTTTGGGTCTCCTTTAGCAAGGTGTTTAATTGTTTTTCATGCTTTGCTTGCATGTCACTCATTTCTCTTCCCACTTTTTCCTTCACCTCTCTAACTTGATTTTCAAAATTCTTTTTGAGCTCTTCCATGGCCTGAGCTCATTGGGTGGGCTGGGATACAGAAGTCTTGACTTCTGTGTCTTTCCCTGATGGTAAGCATTGTTCTTCCTCATCAGAAAGGAAGGGAGGAAATACCTGTTCACCAAGAAAGTAACCTTCTATAGTCTTATTTTTTTCCCTTTTCTGGGCATTTTCCCAGCCAGTGACTTGACTTCTGAATATTCTCCTCACACCCACTTTGCCTCCAGATCCGCCCAGCCAGCGCTTGGGGTCTGAGATTCAAATGCTTTTTCCAAGCCTCAGGGCTTCGGCAGGGGTGGGGCTGCTATTCAGTGTGAGATTAAGTTCAGGTGCTCAGGTGGGGGCAGGGTAGCCACATGGGGCTCAGTTCCCTCAGGGAGTTTATGCAGAGACCTTCAACAATGGGTCCGTGGCTCTTGCCTGCTTGGGGAGCCCTGGTCTACTGTTGCCTCCACTGCTGCCTCCTGAGGGGGCCTGAGTTATGGGGGCACCCCACTTCCTTCTCGACCCACCAAAGAGACCCTCTCACCAACCCTCATCACCCCTGGGTGGAGGGACCCGCGTGACAGCTGGAGATTCTGTCCCCGAAGCCCGCTTGGATCCACTCCTCTTGGTGCCGCATGGCCAAGGCAGGGCTGGGCTCAGCTCTGCCTCTGCAGTGCGACGGACTTTTTGATTGAGGTTTGCAGGGCTCTCTGGAACAGAAATCTCTTCCTGTCCACAGTTCTGTGGCCTCTGCTACTCCAGAATTCGCCGGGAGTTCTTTTTTACAGATATTTTATGGGCTGTGGGTTCGGAGCTAGTGTATGTGTGTCTTTCTATTCCTCCATCTTCCACTAGCATCATTCTTGAAAGGATGTCATTTCCCTAAAGGGAGAAATGTGGAAAAATTTGGAAAACATTTTTTTATTCTATTTCTTATATGGTTGTATAATTAAAATATATATGTATCTATAACATCTATATAATATGTAATTGAATACACTTATATTTCATATATACCTATATAAAATAAAATATAAAATATATTGCTATAATTCTGTTTGTGTACATAAATATATACTGACTATATATGCATCCATATACATATAAGTATGTGTTTATGCACATGTAAATGTGCCTACGTGTTATTATTCTGAAAACTCAGCATAGAAAATATATTTTTTTTTCCAATGCAGAGGAACAATTCAGTTTTAATTCTAAGTCTCAAAGAGTTGGTTAGGTCAGAGATAAATCAAGTAGCATCTATGTTCAAACCACTAGTATGCTTCATAAATAGGATATGATTATATGTCTTCCTAATTCCAAGACTGACTCTTCATCCATTGTGCCTTGCTTACTCTCCTTTTTTTTTTAAAACTTGCTAATAAAGACCTCATTCATGTCTATAAAGGCATTTATAAAATCAGGACGGATTGCTATAGAGATGTAGTTGAGTTAACTACAGAAGAGTTGGACAATATCTTTTCATGGCACCTCAACTTTTTCATTTTAATCAATGTTCCTTCCTGAAGTCAGATAGATTACCACTATGACAGAAAGGTTAAGTTCAGTCATTTCGACTAAGGTCTTAGTGACATTGAAAGTCTTCTATTTTCCTCTCCTCTTCCATGAGAAAAGCATGAATGAATCTCAAATGACAAAATGTAGGATGAAAATTCTAGTTTCTTAACCGTTTTTTCTTGGTATATGCAAAGGGGTAAGCTAGTATTTCTTAGCACAATTGAAACACTATTTGAAAAAATTTGTCATCTCATCAATATTAATTACCTTCCATGACAGAGATCACCAGAGTCCAATCTTCCCAATTTGTATATTGCTCCCTTTCCTCTCATAGATTCAAAAGAAAAGTGCTCAAATCAATTTTTCTGTGACTCATCCTTTAATTTTCTTGAACTTATAAGGACTAGCAAAAACTCAACACTAGAAGTAGTGGAGATTGTTTCAGCTTTGATATTCAGCTCTTCCTCAGTACTCTCAGTTGCCTCTCCCTTCAGATTGGAACTACAGAGCAACAACCTACTCCCCAACTTTTACTTTAAAGAAGTCTCATCATTTTCAGCCATCTCTTCATTTCTCACTAATTATTCTATTTGTCTTTTGAGACCATGAAAATCATGTCTCTGTGAAGGAAAAATCTCTGTCAGACTTTCTTTTCAACTTTCTTCTGTGTATTGCCTTACATCACTGGATTGTAAACTTTTTGAGGGTATAATTGCCTTTTTCCTGTTTGTATTCCAGTCCTTTTTGCATAGTGTCTGACAAATGGTAGTTACTTACTAAATATTTACTGAGTATTTATTGGCTGTTGACTAATAGCGTAACATGCAAAAAAGACCCCTGCTGTAAATTTTTTTCTTAAATTCTGCTATGGTGTGTGTGTGTGTATGTGTGTGTGTGTGTGTGTGTGTGTGTGTATGTATGTATGTGTTTATGAGGGAGAAAGAGAGAAAAGGGGGAGGGAGGGATAAAGAGAAGTATAGATTATCTATATAATAAGATAAGTAAATGTATGTTACATATAATTATAGAAACCAAAATATATGCGTACATATATTTTATCTATCTATGTACATAATTTAGTGTATACTTCTTAGTATATACTCATACACAACCATATACACACATACACACAGAAACATACATTTACCACACCTAATTCAAAATCTTTGAAATTGTATCTTTTGACTAGTCCCTCCATTGAACTAACTGAAATGTTAAACTTATTTCAAATTAAAAGTATGCCCTTCTTTCTTTCAAGATCATTTAGAAAATATCCAGACATACTGTGTCAGCAGCAGAGGAGGAAAGAATACCCTTAGAAAGAAAAAAAAAGGAAAAATTTATGAGCAATATTACAGTAATCTTTTTTTCTGCCTGTCTATTACATTATTACTGGTGACTATGAAGGACTTCATGACATGTCAATCAGAATTGTCTTTTAAGGGTGAAAGACGAAAGTGATTCAAATTAATAATGACAACAAAGCTTTATAAATAATAATTGTTAATGACACTGTACAAACAGATTAATATTAAATGATGTTGAGAATTTGAGACAATTTGATGTCATTTTCCCCCCTTAATGTAACATACTATCCTAAAATATGAGAAACAATTTTTCTAGTATGAATCTTCACTTCTATACATTGAGTTCAGTCTCCTTTCAAAGAGAACTCTGAAGAGAAAAAAAAAATTTCCAAGGAGTAATGAAACTAAGATTCAGGCCTTCTATAGAGTAAAGTAGGAAGGAAATCTCACTTGTATTATGTTTGTGATTATAATTAAATATTAAATATAGCTTATTTCATCTAGACATTAAGGTGCCCAAATGGATAGGACTTTCATCTGAGTTACATTGTGATTTATCACACTTGTGTCGGGAATAGGTAAATAGGCAGTGGATGAGTAGAACTTCAGACATCTCCTCATTGCCATGAAATCACTCTAAGGAAAACTGTATCCCAGAAATGATTACAACCTAGAAAAGAAGAACAAAAACATATTTCGATCAAGAGGAGCAGTTTCCATAATGATGTAAAAAGAGTTTTTCGGAGGAGAGAGATAGGATATCTGGAATATGTCACATAGCTGTCAAAAGGAAGATACAGATTATAGAGTGCTGTTGTGAGGCAACTGACCTTGTCTTAGAAGGCAAATATGACAGTTCTCTCAGCTCTTTTAGCTTGGCTATGTTGGGTTCTTCTATCACTGTGAGATTTCTTAGTCATGAGACAGTTTATAAAGACTTTACTTGATCAGTCCCTGATCCTTTGGCCACAGGGTCCAATCATGTAGTTAAACCACCACCCCATGAGTCATTATAGCAGAACTTCAGAGAAGAAAACATTTACAAGAAACCAAAGTGAAATGAAGACGTTTACACTGCGTCAGCATAAGTGTGGAAGAGTCATCAAGTGTAACAAAAGTCAATTTCATCATAATATATGGTTTCATATCGAACTTGGTTAATTTAGATCAAGAATACCATTCATTGAAAGAATTATGTTTGTTTTGTTTTATAGAAGAAGAAGAAGCAATGAGGTAGAGTAGATGTAGTACCAACCTTAGAGGCAGAAATAAGTGAATAAATGATTGAATGAAAAATCATTTTAAGCATGTACTATGTTCAATACACTATTAAGCATAGGCAATGCCAAAAGAAAAGTAGTGCAGTTGTTGTCAAAGAACTCACATTCTAATCTAGGAAGGCAATCAACATGTCACTTGCAGGTCTGTTCCTGATGGCACATTGGTAAAGGGTATAGGATTCAAGTTTAGTCTCTGGCATATTAGGTACAGAAACCTGGAGACACTGCTTGATCCCTAGTATGCAAAGGACTCTCAAATACTTTAAGTTGCTGACCATTTGCTGATCTACATTGTTATAGGAAGAGTTTTCTCATCAGGAGTTCCTTCATCAAAGAAATTATATGGCTATATGTAAATACAGCAAAAGAAACTGTAAATTGGATGTGGAAGTAGATCTATGATTTAATTCTCCAAACAGCTAGTCCAATATCCTCTCCAATTCATGATATTCATAGTCAGGCACTTTTTTTTTTCCTTACTAGTACTCTGTTCACTACAGGACAGCATAAAGTATAGTACAATTGAAAGAGTACTGAACTCTGAGGAATTACTCTCACTCAAACTTCGGTGTCCCATATTCAGTGGCCTTGAACATATTATTTTAATTCTTGAGACTCTAATGTGTAATATTAAAGGATAGAGATAAAGACTAAACCTGAAATTTCAGTGACATAGGCAACTCCCAGATGAAACGACTCCCTCTTCAAATATAAGTAGGAACCTTCTTTGAAAAATCCTTGTCTTGTAGATTGTCTGGGTACAGGAGTTCCCAAAATGGGAGGTATAATCCTGTGAGGGGTACTAGAATGATAGGGGGCAGTTGTAGCCTCCAGGTCAATTGAATAAAAAATAAAAAGATGGTGGAAACGTAATGAAACAAAAGAAGAAAATTTTGAAAACTTGTTGCTACATATTTTGTCTGTTGTGTAACAAGAGTTAAAATTGTATTGATTAGATTGTTTTTCAAACAAAAAACACAAAATGCAAGTTATAAAAGATCAGTGTTCATATCTGCCCATAGATCTTAACCAACCAATACTGGCAGAGGAGTCTAGCAGGTATCAGGAGGAATATGTGACCATAATGGCTTATTTACAATATGACAGTTACACATAATACAATACCGTGTCATCAAAATTTCAGTGCAGGGAAAAAACCCACCAATTCATAATAAATTAATATATTTAAGAGGTGTCACTTTAAAGATACATATATATGTATTTAAATTAATTTATAAATATATAAATGTTTGACATAAATATATTTAAATATGTAATATATTTAAATAAAAATATATGTAATATATTTATATACATATTTACACACATACTGGAGAGAGAGAGAGAGAGAGAGAGAGAGAGAGAGAGAGAGAGAGAGAGAGAGACAGACAGACAGACAGAGAGACAGAGAGACAGAGACAGAGAGACAGAGACAGAGAGACAGAGAGACAGAGAGAGACAAAGACAGAGACAGAGAGACAGAGAGATAGAGAAGTGATAAGAAATTTCAAAAAAAGTTGAAGAGTCAAAGAAAGTAGATTTCCAAGGGGCTGCTGAGTATTTTTTTAAATGAGGCAGTAGGCCAAAGACGTTTGGGAATCTCTGGCCTAGGGTACTGAAAATTTAAGCAACTTGCCCAAAATAACACAGCCAAAATATGTCAAAGGCAGCATTTGAACCCAGGTCTTTCTGGTTTCAGAACCAACTCTCCATGTACTATGCCATAGTGGCGACCCTGCTCTATAAAATGACAATACTGCTGCAACTATTTGAAGGTAGTGCATTATCTTGGATGTTCTTTTGTGATTCTATAAGGAATTTGGACACATCCCTGCATTTCCTAATTATAGGGCCTATATATACCACAGTGTAGTTTGCAAGATTGGTCCACATTATCGTTAAATTTTCTCATGAAAACAAAATTTGTGAGCAAAGCCTAAAGATGAAAATGCTTTAAGTGGAAGGAAAAATGGATTTGACATAAATAAAGCTCTACATTCAAATTTCACCTCTGTCATCAACTAAATCAATGACCATACAGAAGTCATAGGTTCACCACAGATTTGGAAGGGACTTGCAAGTTTATGTAGCTCAACCTCCTATTTTTATTCCTAAAGAAACTTAATTATCAAGAAGTTAAATAATCCACGAAATATAAGTTTGAGCCTCAGTTTCCCCATCTGTGAAGTGATTATATGTGCCTTTTCTATTATGTGGCTCACATAGGATAGTGTTAACCTTCTAGTACTATATCAATGTAAATTAACATTATTGTTTTCATTAGTGATCATGTTATTTACTACATTATATACTCTTATAACTAACCCCTACCAACACACACACATACACACACACACATATACACAAACAGTAACAAATACACATACATACCTCTCTACTGCGAGAAAAAAAGCTAAAGAAACTTCGATATTCATATATTCTGGAAAGAAGTAGAGGAAAGAAAATAAACAGTGAGACAAGAGGGAGACTTACTTCTTAAGTAAGCATTACAGGGAGCTGACAGCAATTATTGGTAATAAAGGACTATGAGGAAATACATGGAGAGTAGTGTATGAAAAAAGATGAGCAAGAAAGGTTTTTTAAAACAGCACATAAAGTGATACTGTGTCAAATTCATGTGTGTGTGCATATACCACATGTGGTAAATTGAATTAAAGTTGTGTGTGCTTATTAAAGTAGTCAAGGATATAGAATATGCAAGCTCTCCTTACATTCCTTTTATATTTATACCAATGATTTAATCTATCCATTAAAAAAATACAGACCAATATTAAGGAAACATTGAACCTTTCAGTTGTGATCTTTTATTTGCATTGTTATTTAACAGGATTTTGTTTAATTAATTTTTATTATGACTATATATTTACACTTTCCCTAAACTAATTTAGCTGATTGTATAAGTCTCAGGGCAGAGGTTTGTAAATTACCAGTTAGGTGCCACACATGGAATATCCAAGTTCAATGTAACCTTGGCCTTAAAAGAGTTATAGAAAACTACAGTGTCTCTCTGTGTATTACTTTAGCTGCTACAGTGATTTAACTTAATTGAGCAAATTCATCTCTTAGAAATGGCAGAACTAAAACTGCTTGAAGTCATTTACACTGACAGTGTGGAGATGGAAAAGATCCTTGAATTTCTATTGTGGAAAATGTGCTGTACAAGGAAGTTGCCATCACATGAGCCCAGTGAAATGAAGCTGCTCAGTCAAATTCAGAAAGAGTCTATTCTTTTACGAGTAAGTGTATAAAATGAGGGTCATAATCTAGAGATCAGTCTTTGTTCTCACTGATTTGAGGTAGCTTGGACTTCCTCTAGAGAGATGGCTTTTGTTGGCTACTCTGAAAGATAGAAATTGAAGGTGGCATTTGAACTGTGTCTCCATTTGTGGCTCACTTACACATGTTTATATGTCCACCTCACCACTCACCACACAAACACAAATAAATTGTTTCTTTGCCCAGTGCTTGAAAATAGCTAATAGAATTATTTCATAAACTGCATCACACACCCTGGTGAGGCTGAATCTTTTGAGGTTTACTGGATGAGCTGTAAGCTGCTAAATCTGAACTCAAATTAATTACCTGAAATAATGGATAATCTCAAAATTCCAATCCAAATACAACTTTCCGAAAGTCACATATATATTGAGGTACTTGAATTTTTTTTTTTTGAGAAGTCAGGTATCTAGATCTGATTCAAGGGTTTAGGGAACTTCCAGTGAGGAAGCTCTCTTCATCCAAGTAGATCAGCAACTCCTCATTAATGTTGCTGGGATACTAAGAGGTTAGGACTTGCCACAGGCCACACAGTTATATTGCTATTATAACAATTAAGGATGACTTTTTTGTATTGTTATGTTTGGGATATTATATAATCAATATTCAAACAGGATCTACATTTTATTGATATGGTTTCTTCCTTAAGTGATAGAGATTGGAACCTAGTCATGCCTGTTTATTCTGTGTGACTCATTCCTCTTCTGCCAGAAGTTAACCTCTAGTGTCTTGCTCATTTTTTCATGAATTCTCTAAGACACTGCAGAACTCTGAGATTGTGCATGAGGTTGTTCCTTTCTCTCAGGATGGAACTACTCTCTTTTTCCACCTTCTTTTTTCATTTTGTTTTTGTCTTGTCATTCATTCCTATTTGTCTCCATAGTTCATAGGATCATACAATTAGTATTGAAAAGGAATTGATAGACCTTCAAATATAAACCCATCATTTTATACATGAGGAAACAAAGAGAGATTAATCGACTTGCTCAAGATAACAGAGCTTGTGTCTGAGGAGGGATTTTAATTCATTTCGTCCTAGCTATAGGTCTAGTTCACTATCTATTTTTCTCACCTACCTGCCACTGATGATAAATTGCCCTCCCCACAAGTTAGTCAAATATGGAGCTTTCAACTTTTAGTTATAATATAATGAAGGATCTTTATCTCTCTCTGACTCTTGTCTTTCTATATCTTACTTTGTCTCAGTTTCTACTTATTTGTGTCTGTCTCTCCAATTTACTTTCTCTTTTTCTTTCTTTGTTGTATATCATAGAAGGTCCCAGGGATATATATATATATATATATATATATATATATATATATATAGGGAATTACTAGAAGGAAATCAGGTTATATGCATGTTGTGGTCAATATGGGTAGGAGGTCACCCTGGTCTCTGGTGTGGACAGGAAAATTAGGAAAAGGAATATTTTCTTGGCCTGGGAAGGGCTGCAAATACTTTATGTGCCTTAGTTTTATTTCTTCTTGAGCTTCTAATAGCTACTTTTCAAGGAATAAAATAGACTAGTGTGCATCTTTTCAATTTTATATAAGATCTATGGAGAGTTCTTCAGAGGTATATAGGGACTAATAACTTCCATAAAACTTGGGATAGTCAATGTGACATAAAAGAAAAGGTTCAATAAACAATACAATTACCTCACAGGCTTCATAGTGTGGGATGGCAGGTCAAGTGTAGACTTTTGGTTGTGGATCTGTGAAAAGTGAGGTCAACTTTTTTGGAAATATTTTCCAGGAAACTTCTGAAACATAGGTGCAGAAATAGAGGAAACAGAGTTTCATCTTCTTTACAGGATTCTCCTAAAATAGTAAAATCACAGTCTTTCATGAATTTGAAGCAGGATATGATGAATGTTATTTCTAGCATTGTACATCAATACTTAATGCTTAAGATAGAAAGAATTCGCTATTTATCAGTGACTGAAGATCTTTATATGTATCCAATATATTCCTCAACTTGTCTAATACTTTCAAGTGCTTTTAATTTCAAAAGGTAACTTTAGGTATGGTTTCTTTTTTATAGATTGTCATAATGATTATTCTTTGTCTCTATGTAAAGGAAAGATGATCTGAAGACATTTCTATTACTATTTACTATTTTTAGTATATTGTGTGTGTTTCTCTAAGCATATGGATCTTATTCATGACAATGAAAGGGGCAGAAGATATATAAACTTTTTATGTTTTTCTATTCCCATGTCTGAAGGCAGGGTAAACTTGCTGAGAAAGTCATCTATACTTCCTTTAGTGGAAGTGAGCTTGAAAGTCAGAGCAATAGCAGAAAGTGGCAGTTTCATCCCTCTGGCTGCTGTGGCTCAAACATATCAGAGCAATAGCTTTGTGCTGTACTGCCAACTTGTAGAGTTTGACTCCTTAGCTTTTGCCAATTAAGCTAGGAATTCCTTACTCTTGGGATAGACAGCATGATTGGAAAATTGGCTAAAGATACCAGACTGGCTATTAACTTGCCTACAAAAAGAGAAAAGAAAAGAAAAAAAATTTCCTTGGTAATATATTCTTCATTAGCCTTAACTTCAGGAAATAGTACCCTTAAATGATAAGATATGTACTCTATTCTATAACTTTTCCCCTAGGCAATGGCATTTCCTCTTATTTCATTCATAGTGGATGTGGAGAATAGTATACTCTTTTTCATTTAAATTTACTTATTTAAGTTTTCAACATTAATTTCCACAAAATTTTGGTTTCCAAATTTTCTCCCCATTTCTCCTCAACCCCCACCCCAAAATGCCAAGCATTCTGATTACCCCTATCACCAATCTGCCCTCTCTCCTAATATTCCTACCCTTATTTTCATCTTCTCTTTTGTCCTGTAGGGCAACATAATTTTCTATATCCCATTACTTGTATTTCTTATTTCCTAGTTGTATGCAGGAACAATACTCAACAGCTGTTCCTAAAACTTTGAGTTCCAGCTTCTCTTCCTCCTTCTCTCCCCACCCATCCCCTTTGGGAAGGCAAGCAATTCAATCAATATAAGCCATATCTATGTAGTTTTGCAAATGACTTCCATAACAGTCGTGTTGTGTAAGACTAACTATATTTCCCTCCACCCTGTCCTGCCCCCCATTTCTTCTGCTCTCTCTTTAGACCCTGTCCCTCCCCAAGAGTGTTGACTTCTAATTGCTCCCTCCTCTCATTGTCCTCCCTTCCTTCATCCCCCCCACCCTGCTTATCCCCTTCTCCCTCACTTTCCTGTATTGTAAGATAGGTTTCCATACCAAAATGAGTGTGCATTTTATTCCTTCCTTTAGTTGAATGTGATGAGAGTAAGCTTCATGTTTTTTCTCTCATCTCCCTTCTTTTTCCCTCCACTGAAAAGTCTTTTACTTGCCTCTCTTATGAGAGATGATTTGCCCCATTCCATTTCTCCTTTTTCCTCCCAATATATTTCTCTCTCACTGATTGATTTCATTTTGTTTTAGATATGATCCCATGCTATTCAATTCATCGTATGCCCTCTGTGTCTCTGCATGTGTGTTTGTGTGTGTGTGTGTGTGTGTGTGTAATCCCACCAACTACACAGATACTGAAAAAAGTTTCAAGAGTTACAAATATTGTCTTTCCATGTGGACATGTAAACAGTTCAACTTTAGTGAGTCCCTTATGATTTCTCTTTGCTGCTTACCTTTTCATGCTTCTCTTGATTCTTGTGTTTGAAAGTAAAGTTTTCTTTTCAGCTCTGGTCTTTTCATCAAGAATGCTTGAAAGTTCCCAATTTCATTGAAAGACCATGTTTTCCCCTGAAGTGTTATACTCAGTTTTGCTGGTCCTAGTTCCTTTGATTTCTGGAATATCCTATTCCACGCCCTTCTATCCCTTAATGTAGATGCTGCTAGATCTTGTGTTATCCTGATTGTATTTCGACAGTACTTGAATTGTTTCTTTATAGCTGCTTGCAACATTTTCTCCTTGACCTGCGAACTCTGGAACTTGGCCACAATGTTCCTAGGAGTTTCTTTTTTTTGATCTCTTACAGGAGGTGATTGGTGAATTCCTTCAATATTTATTTTGCCCTCTGGTTCTAGAATATCAGGTCAGTCTGCCTTGATCATTTCATGAAAGATGATGTCTAGGCTCTGTTTTTGATCATGCCTTTGAGGTAGCCCCATAATTTTTAAATTATCTCTCCTGGATCTATTTTCCCAGTCAGTTGTTTTTCCAATGAGATATTTCACATCATCTTCCATTTTTTCATTCTTTTGGTTTTGTTTTGTGATTTCTTGGTTTCTCATAAAGTCATTAGCTTCCATCTGTTCTGTTCTAATTTTTAAAGAGCAATTTTCTTCAGTGAGCTTTTGAACCTCCTTTTCCATTTGGCTAATTCTGCTTTTCAAAGCATTCTTCTCCTCATTGGCTTTTTGGACCTCTTTTGCCAATTGAGTTAGCCTATTTTTAAAGGTGTTATTTTCTTCAGCTGTTTTTAGGTCTCCTTTAGCAAGGTGTTGATCTGCTTTTCATGCTTTTCTTGCATCTCTCTCATTTCTCTTCCCAGCTTTTCCCCCACCTCTCTTACTTGATTTTCAAAATCCTTTTTGAGCTCTTTCATGGCCTGAGACCATTGAATATGTGTTTTGGATGTTTGGCATACAGAAGTCTTGACTTTTATGTCGTTACCTGATGGTAAAACATTGCCCTTCCTTATCTGAAAGGATGGGAGGAGATATCTGTTCACCAAGAAAGTAACCTTCGATAGTCTTATTTTTTCCCTTTTTTGACTAGTAGCAACCATGAAAATGAACAGTGATACAAGATATTCCAGTGCAGTAAATGATCTTGAAATAACTTCAATTTCATTTTAGAACATTTTCTCCCTCTTAATCCCCAACCCAGTCATCTCCAGAGACTGGCATTCTCTATTATGACTGGCAGAAGTTATGGCAAAAATTGGCTTTGCTTTAGTTTCCTGAGCCCCCAAACCAGTAAAAGACATCCTGAATGTGGTTCTGGGGGTATAGTGTAGAAAGGTCATAGAATAGTCTGGTGTGTTTTTTTTAACTGCCACAGATATTTCACAAAGCATAAAATTCACAAATGGATGATTAAGGATCTCATACCCTTGAAGCCTGCTACTACATTTCCCTGAGTCTCCTCATCTACAGACCCAACATATTGAATTCCTTAAAATTGGTCTCTCATGTACTCTTTCAATCTTCTGAATGCTTTTTTTTTTGTCATTCTTCCTTGCATTCTCTTTTATTGCTCAATTTAAAGGGTTCTCAAATGAAAGTTCTTAGGGGTGTCAACACTATTCAGGACACCATGAAAATGCCTTACTTTCACTCACAATTAATAAGATTGCCTAGGATAGAGCACCCTTCCATGATCGACACCCTTAAGTGCATCAACAAACATTTTAAACACCTATTATGTGCTGAGCAAAAGACAGTCCCTTCTCTCAGGGAATTCAGAGTTTAAAAAGGAGATACAACAGGGAAACAATTATGAACAAATAATACACACATGATAAATTGGAATTAATTCATGTAGAAAAGGTAACAGCATTAAGGGGAATCAAGAAAGGCTTCTTACAAAAGATTAAATTTTAACTTGGACTTGAGAGACTCCAGGGAAACCAGGCAGGAGAGAATTTTGGGTATTGATGTTCATCAATGAAAATACTGGGAGATGGGGGATAAAATGTCTGGTGTGAGGACAGAAAGGAGGCCAATGTCACTGGACAAGAATAGGTGTAAGAAGACTGGAAAAGAAGAAGGTGCAGATGATGAAGAGATTTGAAGGTCAAAGAATTTTATATTTTATCCTGGATGTGATAGAGATTCTCTTAGGATTTATTAAATAAAGGGTCAGATCTGTGTTTTAGGAAGATCATTTGGATGGTTGAGTGAAGAATTAAATATAAAAGGGCAAGAGACTTGTTAGAGGGAGATCAAGAAGCGGGTCGTACCCAATGCCTTTAATTCTATTCATGTGCTTCTTATTGGATCTTGAGAAAATCACAAAACCTTGGCACCTGGGTCCACTATGGATTTATAATATATAAACTCTCCTGGTCCCTGCAGCAAGATAATCCTTTTATACTTCCACAATTTCTTCACCAGGTAGCTAGGTGGCATAGAGCAGAGAGTACCAGGCCTGTAGTTAGAGAAACTCCTCTGTCTGAGTTTAAATCCAACATTAGGCACTAACTAGATGTGTGACCCTGGGCAAGTAACTTAACTCCTTTTGCCTTAGTTCTCTCATTTGTACAACGAGCAGTAGAAGAAAATGGCATACCATTCTAGTAACTGAGCAGTGACAAGAAAACCCTAAATGTGATCATAAAGAATCAATCATTATTGACATGATTGAAGAAATTGATTCACCATTCCATTTTCTTCAGGGTCTTTTACAAGTATGTTTTATCTCTCTTAAAACCGCAAATCACACCCCTTCCTCTCACCTTCTCAGATTAGTATGACTGGTAGATTTTGAATCCCCTATCAGAATGTAAGTTCCTGGAGGAAAGGGACTGTATCACTATTGTATTCATGTCTCCAGAACCTAGCACAGTGTTTAGAACATCCCTGTGCTTAATACATGCTTATTAACTGTTTTAACATAACTATATCATGTTTAGGGTGGATTAATATTTTTAGGAATAATTAATATTATTCATTTCCTTTCTCATCCATTTTAACATATGTGTATTAAGTGCCCACTCTTCAAAGAGCACTATGGTAGCAAGGGCTAAGTTTCTAAACTCCCTAATAGAAGGACAGTCTATAATGTCTACAGAAGGCATGCATTCCTATGGCTCTTATATTATAATAATGGATTGTCTCATATACATGTATAGAAGTTTCAGTAATCAGAAATACAAATGAAATCTATGAATGTCTAGTACAGCTGACACTGACAAGGTAAATGAGACAGTGATGATGAATCTTGAGCATGCCCTGTCTAGATGTTTTCTCCCATGCTTATTTGGATATATGAGATAATGGAAGGCATTTGGAATTTAATTGGGTCTTTGGAACTCCAGAGCTTTGCAAGTGATTGGGCATGTAGCTTCTACCTGAATATTGTTGATTTTGGCTGATCTTCAGAGACTCACGTTAGGAAGTATAAGAATGTCCATTATACACTGCAATAAGGTCACCATTGAAAGATCCAAACCTTTTCACTAGAAATCCCAAAAGACAGATTCAGGTTTAGCTATTCAGCTTGCAATGAATCTGCTCTTTGTTCTGAGGGTCTTGTTACCCATGGTAAAGGTTTACCTTTTAGATGAAAGAACAGACTCTGAAGGGAGCACAGTGCATCATCACTTAAGGGGGAGAGAGTGAATATCATTATCATAGTCATTACCTATTTTTTTTTCCTGGTTCTACTTAATTGACATTGTATTATTTCACAAATTTTCCCATATTTCTCTAAATTTCTCATAGTTCTTGATTCTTGTTGTGATGAAAAATTACATCATCAAAATTCTGTCATCAGCAAAAACAGTAAAAAAAAGTAAATCTTGTAATAGCTTTCCCTATTTATTACAAATAAATAAGGGAATAGGCTTCCATATACAAGGTTGCTTATTTTAGCTTTATGTGTCTTTGGATACATTTATACACACATACGTATTCACACACACGTGTGTGTGTGTGTGTGTGTGTGTGCATTTATGTGTTTGGGTGTGTGTATATATACACACATATGTATATGTGTATATATATATGTTTGCAAGTATAAATGTATATCTCAGAAAATCTTAGAACTTTGAAATGAAAGGTCAAAAAAAAAAAAACCTGCTCTTATTGAAGAGATAGCATTCACTATAGCCAAGATTTCAACTGAAGCCAAAAATGTGAATAAAGAAAAGCTTCACAATTGCATTGAAAATGCATTTTTGTTTATTGAAAATGTAATTTTGCTTCTTAATGGGAAGATCTTTCCCATTCATTAGTAGTCCCATGTGACCTTTTTAAGTCACAAGGAATCCGGAATCACAGAACTCAAGTCACATGGAACAGGAAGGGGTGGAGCAGGATGGGTGGAATGGGAAGAGGTAGATCTAGAGCAGAACTGAGAGGAAGTTAGTCAAAGACTAGTCAGAATCGAAAAACACAGGCAAGTAGCAGCTGTCTGTGAATTAGAGGGCATTTTGTTTAAGGAAGGCTGTTTGTGATTTGTTTAAGGAAGCTGGTTCATGGGAAGTCTAACAGAGGGAAGGCCTGTGACTGGTTTGTGACTAGATTTTTTTTTTTTTGTTACTGTGATGGATTTGGCTTTCTGATGTCTGAATAAATGTTTCAGTTCTATCTTCCATGTGAAGAGTCTGTTGTATCTCATGATTCAGAACTGTGCCAGCATAGCCATGGCTGCCCTAATTACTGTGAATATCATATTGTTGCTACAACTTAGTTCCCAGTGGGGCTATATTAGTCAGCATTCATTGAGGTTTATATATACAGCAGAGACTACAAATCCAATAGAAGAGCATCAAAAAAGGATGACATACCCAGTGAAGAAAATTTTGAAAGCACCCAGGTAGATGAAAAAAAATCAGAAGCAGAAATCAGTGGCCTAGTAGCACTGGAAACATGAGTTAACCTTCAACATTATGATCATGTATTGCTCACTGGTGCCCTACTATGAAACCTGGCCAAAGATGTTCTTATGTGTATGCTTCTCTGTTGTTTGTGTCCCTTATATGCATTTGTTCTTTCCACTGATACTGCATTTATTTGTTGGAGTGAGCTCTAGGATTCAAGGGGAAATGTCTTCTCCCTATTTATATTAATATGGTATTTTAATAAATGCCTTTGGCTTGAAATTGCACTCTCTCCCTTTCTCTCCCCATCTCTTTCCACAGTTCACAAGCCTCCCCTAATTTATATGAATATATACACATGTATATACACATATATATCAGGGTATGTTTGTGAATATGGTCTTTGTGTAGTTTGTGAGCAACAAGTACTTTAAATATAATTCTACCTTCTTAGTGGAACCTGCCTTGTGAAATGAGATAGGATACATCCAGTTACATATGATGGGACAGTTAGATGGGACAGTAGATAGAAAAACTGAGTCTATAGCCAGGAAGACTTAAGTTCAATTGTGCCTAGATATTTATTAGCTACATGACCCTGAGGAAATCACTTTGCCTCAATTTGCTCATTTGTAAAATAGGGATAACACATGGTTGTCATGAGGATCAAATGAGATAATATTTGTAAAATGCCTAGTACTGTGTCTAGCACATAGTTCGTGCCATATAAATGTCAGCTATTCTTATGCTGCTGCTTCTACCAATGATAA
This sequence comes from Notamacropus eugenii, assembly GCF_028372415.1. Lineage (NCBI taxonomy): Eukaryota > Metazoa > Chordata > Mammalia > Diprotodontia > Macropodidae > Notamacropus > Notamacropus eugenii. The sequence continues at coordinate 132,474,513 of NC_092873.1, read as the reverse complement.
TGCTGCTGCTGCTACTGCTGCTGTTGCTGAAGATGTTGATGGTGGTGCTGAGGATGACGCACATTATTGGCTAAGTAGGTTCCTGTTAATAGGTCCAAAACAAAATGCTACATTTAATCAAAGGGATAACAGGTTAAAAGTCAAAGGGATTTTGAGGGGCTCACCTTTCAGAGAAAAAGGATAACATTTGGGTTAGGTTTTAAAAGATGGTTAGAAATCTGTTAGGTAAAGAGGAGGCAGAAGAACATTCCAAGAACTGAGAATATATTCATTTAAGCTTTAGAGACAGGAAAGTACAATGCATGTTAACATGCTAGAGAATAGTCCAATTTCTCTTCAGTGTTAAGTACTTGAAGGAAAATGGTAAAAAACTATAACTTATCTATTTGCTTTTGAAAAACTGAATTGTTAACTCACACTCAGTTTGTGATCGTCCATACTACTCTCCTTTCTTCTCATTTTTTTAATTCATGAAGTCTTTGCTTGTAAAAAAGAAAAAAATATAAATGAGCAAAACATTAACACAGCAATTTTCTTTGACAGGCTATATCATATTCACATTCATACTCCAACGAGTATGAATTCTGAGGCCAAGGTACGTCAATATAATAATATAACTTTCAGCTTTGGTTTATGTGTTGTCGTCTATCTTTTGTATGGGCACACATACCAGCTTCCACATTATCATAGTCACTACCTGTTTTACTTTCCTATTTTTACTTACTTTATACTGTATCAGTTCACAAAGGTCTACCCATGTATCTCTAAATTCCTCATGGTTTTTGATTCTTACGGTAATGCAACATTCTATTCCATTCATGTACCACAACTTACTTATCCATTATTTAGTTGACAAGTATCTGTTTTGCTTCTTTTTGTGTGTGCGTGTGTGCATGTGCACACACGTGTGTGTGTGTGTGTGTGTGTTTGCTACTATAGTAGTGCCATAAACATTTTTAAATGAATAAGGCCTAATTTTTAACACCATGGGGCATATACTCAGTAGGTGGTCAGCTGACATATACTAAATGCTTTCTGTGACACATAAACTATGCTAAGAAGGGTACAAATTCCTTTTTTTTATGTTACACATGCAAAGACAGTCCTTTATACTTAATTTTAGAAATTAATTTGACTCTTAAGTGAATTATTCTAGATGTAGCTTTTTAAAAGTTTCATCCAGTTTATATCTTCCCAGATTTCCAAAGCCATGAAGTATAAAGCATGTGCTTTACCAGGCTAGCGAAACTAGTTCCACCAGCTAATTTACTGAGCATCCTGTCTCTTTCAGGAGTCAACAACTCTTGGCATACATGCTAGAGTCCAGTGCACACCAAGCTGTATGGCCTGGCTGAAGCTCAGACAAACCTCAGCTGCTGCTGCCTTAAAGTTAATGCTGCCACTTTTTCCCTATTTTCCTGGCACTAGAATTATCTCTGAGCTGCCATAATTTGATTTTTGCAAGGATGTTTGAGAGATGAAAAACTGTATTGCTGCTGTTGTCAGATAATGACAAGGGAAGTGTTCCATTCACGACCTTTGTAGTTCCCCCAGTACAATATGACAAGATGTTAATGGATTTCCAGTGTCACATTTGTTCTGTTATCCAAATTGCTAATAATGAAAATGTAAAGTAGTACTTTCCTTGTAACTGATGTGTAATTCTATATTTATGTACTATTTCGTATGTGTATAGGTAGTAAAATAAAATGTTAGCATGATAAACTTGGAGTTAGAAGGAACTGTATTCAAATCCCACCATTAATACCTACTACTACTCTCGGTAGAACCAAGACAAATTACTTAATCCTTATATTCTTCCAGTTAAGTCTTGACCATAGACTTAATAAGACTCTGCTTTTCCGTTGACTTCTCCATTCCTAGAATGCTTTCCTTCCTTAGCTGTCTTAGAGAATTAATGTGTTGTTTTTTTCTAAGACTCAATTCAAGTGCTGCCTTCTTCAGGAAGCCATTTCTTGTTCCTCCAGGTTCTGGTGCTTTTCCTTGACAGGTGAACTTCTATTTGTTTTATATGTTTTTGAATTCATCTACGCATGTAAAATACATATATTAATAATATCCTACTGATGAAATTAATTGAGAGATGTGTGTCAGTTTCCATTGGTAAAGGAATTTTCCACACCAGGAGTTCCACACATTGATGAAATCATAGATTCTCCAACTATGTATTCCTGAGGTTACTATCAGTCTCTGAACTCTACTCATTGACTATTCTGGTGAGTTTATCTAGTAACAACAGGATTTAAGTTGTACAGTCCAGGTTTGAAACAGCATAGGTGAAAAAGGGGTTAAAGTTAGAATCTAAAAAAAAAAACTTGCATTCTCACTTAATGGCTATTCGAACTTTGATAAGTTATTTATTTCATTTTTATGGGCTTCAGTTCTCTCATGTGTAAAATGCAAGTACTAGAATTAGACCTCTGATGCCCATCTGACTCTATGATCTCTATGTCTTTAAAACTATTGGATCATAACTTTAGTGGTGAAAGAAAATTTAGAGATCATGTAGCCCAACCTTTTCATTTTTTTTCACATGAGGAAATTATGCATTTATGTGTGCATATGTGTATATGTACATATATGTATATATACATATGCATATAGACACATGTATATGCACAAAATGTGTTAATAATTTTGGAAACTATGAAAGGCCTCTTGGTATCATTTGAACTGAGACTTGAAAGAAGCCTAGGTTTCTAAGAGGTAAAGGTGAAGAGGAAAATCATTTGAGGTATGAGGTGCAAGATGTGAAATGTCTTGGAAATGTGTGATAGAATGTCCTTTTCCCATGAAAATATTGGATTTTATTTTGTTAGAGGGAGCAATGACTCTAACTGGGAGGAATAGTTCCCATCTACACACAAAGGTTTTCTTCATGGCAAGCATGTCTAAATGCTAGATTGTACAATAGAATGCTAGTCCTGGAGTCAGGAAGACATCAGTTCAAGTCTGTCCTCAGACACATACAAGCTGTGTGACCCTGAGCAAATCACTTAACCTCTGTCTACTTCAGTTTCCCTAACTGTAAAATAGTGATCATAATAGCACACTTCTCCCAGCGTTGTTTTGAAGATGAAATGAGATACTATGTGTAAAACATGTAGAACAGTGCTTGGCACATAGTAGATCCTTAATAAATGCTTATTGCTTTCATTCCTCCCTCCTGACTCCACTCATGTGGGTAACTGTGTAGAGAGCTGTCAGTTAATTTTAAAAAGCCATTCCTTTGGGAAACATGTAGTAGGCCATTTTGACTGGAATTCATGAGAGAGTGTAATGTGTACCTTGTAAAGTAAACCATTTAGTTTATAAAGGGCTTTAAATGACAAAAAAGGAATTTGTATTTTACCCTTAAGGCATTGGGAAGCAACTGAAGCTTCTTGAACAGGTGATCAAGATGGTCAAAATTATGATTTAGCAATATCAGTTTGGCAGTTCTGTTAGCTAGTCGAGAGTATTTAACAAGCATTTTTAAGCATCTACCATATTCTAGGCTCTAGGCTAAGTACTCTGTGGAAACAGATTGGAAGAAAGAAGCATGGATGTTGGGATAAAAATTTGGAGGCTGTAATGATAGTGCAGGCAAGAGTTGTCACCACTAGAATGGTAGATATGTTAGTGTTGAAGAGGGGAGTGAGATGAGCAATATTGTAAGACGTGAAAAGATAAAATTTGACAACTAATTGAATGGGGGTGGGTTGGGGATTGTGAGGAAAAGTGGCAATTTTTTTTTGTTTTTTTCTAGAAGTTTTACTTTTGTTTTTTAAACTTAGAAAGCTTATGTTCTGTGAGCCTAAATGTCTCTGATACTCACTAAGGACTTGAGTGAAATCAATTGCCTCCAATTAAATTGGCCCCTTAAGTTGATAGACTTAGAAATCACTATAGGTTTCATTGGTTGGGGAAGATAGAACTGCACTCAATTCCAGAAAGAGAAGGTGAATGTAGTAAAGTTATGTAAAATAATTTACAATGAAGCATGTTTAGTCAAATCAAAACTTAAATCCAAACCCTTCCACCATTCATATCTTCCTTATTACTGTAGAGGGCAATACCAATATTCCAGTCCCTAATGCCTCCCAACCTAGGAGTTCTCTTTGATTCTCCACTATAGAGATAGTGGATATATCCACCATATCCAATCTGTCAATTGTATGATTTGAACATGTTATGTTCCTCCTTCTCTCTTCTGACACTGGTACAAGACCAGTGTGCACTTATCACCTCATACTTGAATACCTGGATAACCTGCTTCTGGGTTTGCCTAAGTCAAGTCTCTCCCCACTCTTCAATCCATCCTCCATTCAACCACTAAAGGGATTTTCCTTAAGCACAGGTCTGATCATGTCATTCCCCTTCTCTAAACACCAATGGCTTTCTATTTGCCCAGTAACAAATGCAAAATGATCTGCTTGGTTTTTAAAACATAGAGCCTTCCTACCTTTCCCATATTTTTACAAGTTAAACTCTCACATTTACTCTTTGATCCATTGACACTAGTTTCCTGGCTGTTTCACTTCTCAGTTCTGACATTTTGTCTGGTTGTCCCCCATGCATGCAATGTTCTCTCTTGTCTGCTTCTACTAATGTTTAAGTCCCTTTAAGTTTTAACTAACACCCCACCTTCATTGAGAAGCTTTTCTGAACCTCTGAACAAGCCTTGCCTCTGATAATCTGTTCTTGTTTATTCTTTGCATAGCTTGTGTTGTATATTTTTCTTGCATCTTCTCTTACCCATAAGATCATAAGCTTCTTGAGCAGGGACTATTTTTTGACTCTTTTTGTATCTCCAGTACTCAGCACGGTTCCATTCACACAGTAGGTGCTTAATAAATATTTGGTGATTAATCTTTTAAAATTCTTTTGGGTATTTATTATTGGACATTTGATTGATATTAGATCTTATCCTATGAATGGTTGGTAGCAGTAGTAGTAGCAGTAGCAGTAGTAGTAGTAGCAGTAGCAGTAGCAGTAGCAGTAGCAGTAGCAGTAGCAGTAGCAGTAGTAGTAGTAGTAGTAGTAGTAGTAGTAGTAGTAGTAGTAGTAGTAGTAGTAGTGGTAAAGGTGGTGGTGGTGTAGTAGTAGTAGTAGAATCTGAGAGTTGAAAGGAACCTCATAGGGAAGTTACTAGAGAACCACATAAGAATCTTTTATCTAATAAGTTATCACCCTTCCTTTATACATTCTTCACTGCTGCCAAGCATTTAAACTATGCTTCAGACAGCACAACTGTCATAGGCTGGCCACATTGTTTGAATGCAAAATGTACCCTTACCAAAAAGACTATTTTATGAAGAACTCACATGGGGCAGATCACATTGTGGTCAGAAGAAGTGATACAAAAACAGTCTTAAGGCCTCTCTCAAGACCTTCGGATTTGACTGTGCAACATGGGAGACACTGGCACAGGATTGCTCACCATGGCATGCCCACATCAGAAAAGGTGCTGTGCTCTATGAGCAAAACAGAATTGAAACAGCGCAAAAGAACTATAGGATGAACAAATTTGGAGTAACTACCCCAAATGTTCACACAGACTATCTGTGCCCAATATGTGGTAGAGCATTCTGAGCTTGCATTGGTCTGATCAGTCAGTCAGACACATTGAAACTTCACTTTATCATGGTGATGCCATTTTGGTTCTATTCAAGAATGAAGGACAACAACCAACAAACTACCAAACTAATTAAATGCACATTCTAATTTGGAACAATTTAATTTTTACTTACTTTTGTTTTATTTTGTTTTTCCCTCTTATATTGAACCAAAATCTGCATTTCATCAGCTTCCACTTAGAATTCTTAGCTCTCTCTTCTGTGGCCAAAAAGAACACTAATAATTCCTCTTGGCACAAGGTATCTTTTTCAGATACTTGAAAAGTTACCAGATCTACCATTGTTATCCTTTCTTCATTCTTGTATGTGGATAGAAACTGAAACTATACTTTCATTGGGTGAGGGAGCTCCCCCATTAAGAAACTACTCTTATTGTACAACAGTCTTAGAGAGTTGCCTTGAAAATTGAGAAGTTAAGTGATTTGACCAGAGTCACATAGTATGTCAGAAGAGGAACTTCAGTGTAGGAACTCCTGCTTGAAAGATCAAATCTCTCTTTAACATGTTATATAACCTGTCATCTAAATTTTATTAACATCTTTCATTTTATTGATCTTACAAAAAATCCTTCTATGATAGTACCATGAGTCCTTTCGATATCTCAGTCACCCTTCTCTAGACATCTTCCCATTTATCAATGACCTTCCTAGAATGTGACATTCAAAGCCAACTTTAGTACTCTAAATGTAAATCCCCTCACTTTTCTCATCTTCAGAAAAGGAGGTTGGATTAGTTGACTTCTGAATTCCAATTTATTTCTAAATCTATGATACTATGATATGGTTTATATAGAAGTATTATTATCTTCTAAATACTGAGCATTACAGCTCTCTTGATGTATTCTAATAGTATATTACCTTTTTTTCTTCTGTTATCATGCAATATTAGATTTGAAATGAAATTTAGGGGTCACATATTTCAAACCATTTATTTTACAAATGGGACAGTTGACCGGAGATGAAGTATATTTGCCCAAAGTCGCATAGTTAATCAGTGGTAGGAAAGTCCAGGTCCTTTGACCTTTAGTCAAGTTATTTTTCAACTCTACCCCATTATGTCACCCACTATTGTAATATATCTAGAAAAAATAATTTCCAGGCCAGTCTGTTATAGAGAAGATATTCCTTGTTGTTATATGAGGCAGCATGGAATAATAGGACAATGACTATCAAATTGGAAAGAACTAGATGCTTCCCTTAAGGTCTGGGAAAATTTCAAAGTATTATTAGCTATGTGATTCTGGGCAAGTTACTTAACTTCTCTGTGTCTCATTTTTCTTGTTCATAAAATAAGAGCCTAGACAACATAACCACTTATTAGCTCTCAATCTATGATCTTATGAATCTGTGATCCAAAGTCATGTCATGTCATGGGAAGGGTGCTATGGTTTATTGGGTGATTAAGGAGATAAACAAGTTAAACATCAAAGGGCATGCAATTTTTAGTCAGTCTGATTTCAGAGCCTAATGTCCTCAGAAGCAGCAGAAACAAGCCATAGGAAACAAGCCATAGGGGAGGAAAATAAAAACAAATAATTGAATTATATTTTATAGTCAAAAGTTTAAAGTGATGGAATGTAAAAAAGAGATAGAAGGTCAACACTGATCAGTGTGATAAAATACCAGAAAATTAAAGAAAGGGAAGGTATAATACATAAGCATAATGTGTAGGTCATTTTGTCTAGCTTAAGAAAATAACCCATATGACCTCAATTTCTCTTTGGTGATGTACTATACATTTCTCTTTAACTGTGGGCTCTGCCCATCAAAGTGTTGAAGTTCACCTAGCCTCTTGATTATTTTCAAATTGATCAAATGAAAACCATGACAGACTGTGCCTGGGTTAAGTAGACTCTATTACCTTTGTAATGTGTTATTCCAGTCTGTCCTCTGAGTACAAGATGAGCTAAGGTGGAAAAGGCACATTAGTAGGAGGGTAGTTATTAGGTGATAAATTCTTTAGATTCTCATGAAAACCTCAAACAAAATACTGAAATCCTACAAGGGAGAGGATAGAGGAATGTCCTGACATTATGGAAATTACTAATCCTTAAAATATTAAGGTAACTAACCTACCACATGTAAATTACTCTCTCTAGTACCTTGAAAGAACTTCTGTTTCTATTACAGTGTAAAAGTGTTTTTCACAATGAAGTGGTTTATCTTTTCCTTTGACCCAAAACATTAAAAAAAATCTCAGATTCCCCAAGAACAAGAGGAGAAAACACAACAGAAACACAACAGAAAACTATGGAATTATTTAATTACCTGGGAAGCACAATGTGGTATAGAGCCTATGTATATATTATGATAATAAAGCTCTTTATACTTGTGGTATACTGTGTGGAAAATAAATAATGAATTCCTGCCCTGCCTGCCCCCAAGGGAAAACAAGTAATTCTAATTTCTCATTAAACATACATAAAAACCTTATTACGATGGTATTTTATTAGAATGCTTCTTCATGTTTGCATCCAAATAGGTTTGCCCCATTCTTCTACTTTCTACTAGTACTGTCACTTAGATAAAAACATGGAAAATGGAAAGGTGGAACCAGAGAGAAAAGAACAAAGAGAAAGCCTCCTACTCAATTGTCCCAGTTTCTCTTTTCTATCTGTAAAGTCCTAAGTAGGTTATTCATCTCAGCAATTAAATGTTATAAGCACCCACTTGCACTTTGACATGAGTTAATCCTAAAGAGCAGACAGAGAACATTTAAATATGAAGAATTCGAACTGAGGCAAGATTGACATATGCAAAGGAGTAGAAAATGTATGTGTAATGTCCCTGGTTTGAGGAACTACAAGATGAGAATATTTCTTCTTTCAGTGCGGATTATCACCTGATCTGAAAGTTCAGCAGTTCAGTGATTTGTTCAGGGAAACAGGGACAGTACGTTAGCTGTAATACTAGGACCCAGGTCTTTCTGACTCTCAGGTCAGCTTGCAATCCATTAAATCCTGATGTCTCTCTTCTATAATGTGTGGGAGAAGACTGAGAAAGGATCTTAGAAACCAATTAAAAAGTAAAAGCAGCTAACATTCATGCAGCACTTTTTTTTTTAAGTACCTAATATTAGTTATCTCATTTAAACCTCATAATACTCCTGTGAAATGTGGGAAATAAATATTTTATGTTCATTTTATAGATGATGAAACTAAGTAAACTAAAGTCATAAAATTTGCTTAGGTTCACTTCATGAGGCAATGGCAAAGCAGGGACTTAAATTTACGTATGGTGGTTCCACGTGAGATTCAATATCCTTTAATATTTACCTTGAGTTTCAGTTTTCTGCTTTTCTGTATTATACTTCTCATCTTTCCTTGTCACTAATCGTCTCTCTATAGTATTTGTTGCAATCTTCAGCTTTTTCTAGGCTTTGCTACTCATGATTATCCTATAGATCCATGCCACTCTAAGTAATCTACACATTTTTCTACTTTCTATACATCTCAAAAAAATTGCAGTTGTATAACAGCTCTGCCCTTATTCCCCTTCTCTCTCTGGAATCATCATCATTGATGGCTAGATAATTTTATCCTCGAGATATCTCACTTTCCTTGACATCCCACCTCTCCTGAAAAATTTGGCCATGATATCTTACCTACCTTTTCTATTTATATAAAATATGTGCCCTCAATAAAAGAGCAACAGCTTTATTTTACCCCACTAGAGAATTGTGCAAACCCTGAGATGGCACAGAGCCATTAGAGTGAAGAAATGTACAAAGATCCTCTTTGGCAACATCAGTATTGACCTACAGCTCACTCACTAGGTAGAAGCATTAATAGCACTGTAACAGAGAGGCTCCAGCCTTTCTTTCCTGTTTCCTTCTATTGACTTTTAGCTAGCCTAAGGGTGTGATTGATTTCCAACAATAATTGATAAATTTTCAGATATCTCTTTCCTACATTCCCATAGATTGAGTCCCAATTTCACATCAGAGTGTACCTCAAAGGATTATTAGCTTATATATAGATTAAAGCATGCTTCCTTACTCATTTTATAAAAAGAGTTCAAACTAAAACTGAGATATAAGTATGTTGCTATAAGTGTTGCTATAAGTATGTGAACTTTCCATTTCCAGCCACCTACTCTTCTGTGCCTAGTTTTTCAAGGGATCATAAACAGATACTTTTAAGGAAACAATCTGGTATTATCTTTCATTCCCTCTCCCTCCTCTTTAAAAATCACACTGTGTAGAGAAACAATTTCACCAGTCTTCTCACCCAATCACAACTGGAAATCCAAGTGAAAGTTTTTTATTTATTTTTTTTCCCTTTGTAAGACCAGAACTATCTTGACTCTAGCTAAAACAAAAAAAAAAAAAAAAACTTCAAGGGCAGAGCCAAGATGGTAGAGACAAACCAGGAAGTTGCCTGAGTTTTCTCCACTTTCCCTCAGAAATAACATTAAATCAAGTCTCTAAATGCATAATGGAAGAAGAGAATCCACAAAATTTCGAGTGAAACAATTTTAACTTAGAAGAACTTCAGCAAAAATCTTTTGTCCTGGGGTAAAAAAGCAACACAGTATAGCACATGTAGTGTCAGGGAAAACCAGGTAAGACTCTCAGCCACAGAGCAGATGAGCAACTGAGACTCCACAGCCCTGGCTCAACAGGCCAGTGACATAGCTGGCCAGCTGTGAATCCTCCAAGCAAGGGCAGCTGGCAAACTGTCAGCCCTATAACCTCTCTTGCAAAAGGCACAACTCGAGGGGGCCAACCCAGCACAAGGAATAAGCTGCCAACCCCAAGGCTCCTACACAGAAAACCAGTGACCAGGACCCTTGCTTTCAGCAGAAAAAGCTTGGGACTTTGCTCCTGTGCTCCAGGAGCAGAGCTCAAATTTAAAAGTCATGAAATAGGCTAGAAAATGAGCAAAAAATTAAAAAGAGCCCTGACCACAGAAAGCTACTATAGTACAAGAGAAGACCAAAACCCAGACTCAATAGAGGATAACAATGTCAAAATGTCTACAAGTGAAGGAGCCTTGAAGAGGAATATGAATTGCTCCCAAGTGCAAAAAGTCCTCTTGGAATAGCTCAAAAAAGTTTTTTAAAAATCAAATAAGAGAGATAGAATAAAAATTTGGAAAACAAATGAGTTGTGCAAGAGAATCATGAAAAAAGAATCAGCAGCATGGAAAAAGAAACAAAAAGTTGACTGCAGTAAACAACTGTTTAAAAAGTTGAATGAGCCAAATTTGAAAAAAAAAAAAAAACAATCCACCGAGGAAAACAAATATTTAAAAAGTAGAATTGTCCAAATTGAAAAGTAGGTACAAAAGCTAATTGAAAGAAACAATTCTTTAAAAATTAGAATTGAGCAAGTGAAAGTTAATGACGTTATGAAAAATCAAGAATCAGTAAAAAAAAGTTTAAAAATGGAGGTGGAATAAGTAGCATCTAATTAAAACCATCAGCAAGCGTTATATGAAATGGGCATAAGCTAGGAGTATTTCCAATAAGATCAGGGGTGAAACAAGGATAGCCATTATCACTACTATTGTTCACTATGGTACTAGAAACATTAACTTTAACAATAATAGAAGAAAAAGAAATTAAAAGAATTAGAATAGGTAAAGAAAAAACTAAGCTATCACCTTTTGCAGATGATATGATGATATGTTTAGAAAATCCTAGAGAATCAAGTAAAAAAAAACTACTTGAAATAATAAACAACTTTAGCAAAGAAGCAAGATACAAAATAAACTCAAATCAGCATTTATATATATTATTAACAAAGCCCAACAACAAGAGATAGAAAGAGAATTCCCATTAAGAGCTAGGGTAGACATTACAAAATATTTGTGAGTTTACCTACCAAAACAATACAAAACCTGTATGGATACAATTACAAAACATTTTCCCTCAAATTAAGCCAGATCTAAATAATTGGATAAATATCACTTGCTTATGGGTAGACCAAGCTAATATAATCAAAATGACAATTCTACCTAAATTAACTTACTTTTTCAGTGCCATACCAATAAAATTACCAAAAATATTTTACAAAGCTAGAAAAAATAACAAATTTTATCTAGAAGAAAAAAATGTCCAGAATATTATAGGAATTAATGAAAGAAAATGCTAGTGAAGATAGCCTGATCATATCAGATGGTAAATTGTATTGTAAAGCTGCAATTATTAAAACTACGTTGTACCCCACTACAGTGGTGGATCAGTTTAATAGATTAGATACACAAGAAACAGTACTCGGTGACTATAGTAATTTATTATTTGCTAAATCCAAAGATCCCAGCTTCTGAGATAAGAAGTCATTATTTGACAAAAACTGCTGGGAAAAATGGAAAATAGTATGGCAGAAACTGGACATAGACTAAGATTTTATACCATATACCAAAATAAAGTCCAAATGGGTACACAGTTTAGTTATAAAGTTATAGTATTACCATACTATAAGCAAACCGGGAGGACAAAGAATAGTTTACCTGTCAGATTTATGAGAATGGAAGAATTTATGACCCAACAAAAAATAGAGAATATCAGGAAATGAAAAGTAGATAATTTTGATTACATTAAATTGAAAAGTTTTCTTCACAGAAAAAGCCAATGCAATCAAGATTAGGAGAAAAGCAGAAAACTGGAAAAGAATTTTTACAACCAATGTCTCTGATAAACGCTTTATTTCTAAAATATAGAGAGAAATAGTCAAAGTTATAAGAATATGAGTCACACCCTAATTGATCAATGGTCAAAGATCTGAAAAGGCAATTTTCAAATAAAGAAATTAAAACTATCTATAATCATGTAACAATACTCTAAATCAGTGTTGATTGGAAAAGTGCAAATGAAAACAACTCTTCCTACCACACCACACCTATCAGATTTTCTAACATGACAACAGGAAAGTTATAAATGTTGGAGATGTGGGAAAATTGGTACACTAATGCATTATTGGGGGAGTTGTGAACTTATCCAAATATTCTGGAGTCTACTTTGGAACTTCACTCAAAGGACTATAAAACTCTTCATACCCTTTGACCCAGAAATATTGCTTCTAGGACTGTATTTCAAAAAGATAATACAAATGGGAAAAGAACCTACATGTACAAACATATTTATAGTAGCTTATTTTGTGGAGGCAAAGAATTGGAAATTGAGGGGATGTCCATCAGTTGGGGAATAGTTCAATAATTTGTGGTGTATGAATGTAATGGAATACTATTGTGCTATAAGAAATGATGAGCAGGTGAACTTCAGAAAAAACCGAAAAGACATATGATCTGATGTTGAGTGAAGTAAGCAGAATCAAGAGAACATTGTATACAGTAACAGCATGGTACAGAAAAGGTAAATGACAAATGTTGTAGGAGAAATGGGAAAAATTAAACTTTAATTTGCTGTTGGTTGAGTTGTGAACTGATTCAAACATTTTGTATAGCAATTTGGAACTATGCCCAAAGGGCCATAAAACACTATATGCCCTTTGACCTAGCAATGCATGTATTAACAAGGCAATATTCACAGCCTTGTTGGGAACAATGAATATGCCAGCGTAGTTGTCAATCTCAAAGTACAACAGACTCTCCATACAAAAGTCAGAAGAAAAACATTTATTCAGACCCCAGAAGACCAAATCTGTCACAGTAGACAATAAGTCAATATACATGATCCCTGCAAGGTAAAAAAGGCATTCCCCTCCCATCCTTCTGCTGGGGCCTTCCCACAAACTCTCACAAGACTAACTGTGCCTGCCTGTGTCTTTTTTCCTCCACCCTTAACCACTCTCACCAACTTCTTTCTGGTTCTGCTCCACCCTTACTGTTCCAACCATTCAGCAAGCTCCTCCCACCACATATGACTTAGGCTTCCACGAGATTTAAGAAGGTCACAAGAAACTGTTAATGAGTGGGAAAGATCTTCTCATTTAAATTACCATTGCATACCAATAGTAGGTTTGTTTCCCCAGAGACAAAAGACAAAAAGGAAAAGGACTTATATGTACAAAAAATATTTATAGCAGCTCTTTGTGGTGGGCAAAGAGTTCGAAATTGAGGGGATGTCCGTCAATTGGATAATGACTGAACAAGTTGTGGAATGGGATTATGATGGAATAATACAATGCTCTGAGGATGCTCTCATAAAAACCTGGAATTATTTGCATAAACTAATGCAAAGTGAAATGTATTATGTACAAATTAACAGCAATATTGTAAGACTATCAGCTATGAATGACTTAACTGTTCTTAGCAATAAAGTAATCCAAGACAACGCTGAAGGACTTATCATGAAAAATACCATCTATCCTCAGAGGAAGAACTGATGGTATCTGAATACAGACTGAAGCATAAATTTTCTTTTTAATTTCAAAAATAAACTTGAATGAAAAAAAAAACTTATATTATGCAACCATCTCAAAATGTAATGGCAAGAGTTGTAGTGATCTGTTAGTTTCTATTCATTCATCTGCAAGATAAAGAGGCTGAACTACAAAAGAAATTAAAAAGTGAAAAATATATAAGAAAATATAAAATATCCCATTGGAAAAGCAACTGATCTTGAAAATAGACCAATTAGAGATCATTGAAAAATTGTTGGATTATCTGAAAGACATTATAAAAAAATAGAATTTGAACAACAACTTTCAAGAAATTCTCAAAGAAAACTATCCTGATATACTAGAAAACAAGGGTAAAATAGTCATTGATACAACACATTGTTCACCTCCTGAAGAGATTCCACAATAAAATTTGAAGGAATATTGTTGCCAAATTCAAGAGGAAAAGAGAAAAACTACAAGCAGCCAGAAAGAAGTAATTCAAATGTCAGACTCACTGTCAGGATTACAACAACTTAGCAGCTTCTACATTAAAGGATCATAAGATTTAGAATAATGTATTTCATAAGGCAAAGAAACGGACTAAAACCACCACCGACCCAAACTGAGCCTAATGTTTCAGGGGGAAAATGAATATTCAGTAAAATAGGGGGCTTTCAACTTTCCTGGTAAAATTTCCAGAGCTCAACAGAAAATTTGATTTTCAAATACAAAATCAAAAGAAGCATAAAAAGAAATTATGAACAGGTGCATTTCAGAAAAAACCTGGAAAGATTTAGATGAACTGATGCTAAGTGAAATGAGCAGAAGCAAGAAAACATTTTACATAATTACATCAACACTGTGTAATGATCACTTGTAATAATGTTGATTCTCCTCAGAAATATAATGAACCACTACAATTACAAAAGACTCGTGATGGAAAATGCTATCCACATCCAGAGAAAGAAGTACAGAGCCTGAATGCAGATTGAGGAAAACTATTTTCACTTTTTCATGTTTTTTTTTCCTTTTATTCAGTTTCTTTCACAGTATGACTAATGTGAAAAGAAGTTTGACATGATTGCAATGCATAAGCTATATTAGATTGTTGGCTGTCTTGGGATTGTGGGAGAAAAAATTTGAGCTCAAAATCTTATAAAATGAAAGATGAATACTATTTATATGTGTAATTGGAAAAATACTATTAAAATTTCATCTTTTATATGGACTTATCTACATATCTATATGTCTATATCTATCTCTTTATCCATTGATTTGTGTCAATATTTTTTATATTTTCTCTAATCTTCAAAGTTGTATAGACATCAACAAAATTATGCAACTTTGAAAACTTAGGCAGATAAAAATTGACTGATCTATCAATTTGATTAATTATTATTCTAATAATGAAAAATGTAAATCAAAGTCAATTTAAGATTAATTTATAAAATTAGTTGTTCGTAAGTATTATGTATTTATATTGGCATATATGTATGTATGTATGCACTGATATATATGTATATGAACATATATATTTTTTCCATACATTTTTCCCATTCAAATTATGAATTCCTTAAAGATAGCAACTTTTTTCTTACTCCTTTGTATGTCTATTTTTCAATGAGTACAGAAAACATAATTATTTTTTAGATAGTGGGCATTCAAAAATTACCCTTTAATTGGCTGATATATGGAAGAATTAAATGAATATAAATGGTCCTGCAGGAAATTCTGCTCTCTCCCATAACTTTCACAAGTAGAACTGTGAACTTTTTGCAACCCTTCATAAAAATCAAATTATATTCCCTTTGACCTTGGACCTCTGTTTATTCCATTCACTCAAATATTGATTGATGAGGCATAATGGCAGAATGTAGGTAATGTTTTTTTCTTTCTTTTTCTATCTTTTGTTAGAGATAGCTATTTAAAAATTTGTGTGATAAGATGTCAATCCTAAGATCTTGAAATAAGTTATTCCATTCTTTCCCAAACTCCTAAAGTAAAAAGAAAGAATATATCAAATCAGGTTTTATTGCTTTGAATTTCCTACTTGATAGGTGAATAGGATTAATTGATTTTTCCATAGCAATTGAATGAGGAAATGAAATCCTCTGAAGCAGAATGTATGGATTCATATACTAGCCTTGTTCATGAAAAATATATTAAATGGTTTCTTTTCTAATCAGTGAGAGAGTAAGGAAAATACTCATTAGGACTTAAGATATTGCGTATATTTCTTTCCTTCAAGGGTTAGAAATCCACAGCAGGTACTTTCTTCAACTATAATAGATTTACGCTGTTGGAAATGTTGTAAGGGAAAAAAAGACAGTAGAGACACAGCAGTAGACAAATGTGTTCCCATTTTTAAGGATGTAATGAGTTGTAATGGAGGTTTGCAAAGTTTATTAAATGTTTGTCTACTTGCCTTTCTACTTTCTCCTGGAATGCAATTGAAGACTTGCACTTGAACTCTGGTATCTTTGAAAGTTAGAAGGCTATAAGACAACACCACTGATAGGTAGGCAGTCTTGTCAGCAATTTCTGCAGACACTATTGTCAAGTACATTTAGCAACCTGGATCAACAGAAGAGTTCAATGAAATTATCGATGATACATAATCGTTTTCATTAAAAAAAATGCAGAGAATTATAGACCCAGCATCTTGATAGTGAAACTTCCAGTTATCCAAAGACCTTGGCAAGAAAGTTCTACCAAACAGCAAGGAACATACTTTCCTTCTCCAAAGTGCAAATAAGTAAAACATTAAAAATAAGGATGTGGCATAGCATAGTAGGGAGAATGCTGGTTTCCTGGTCAAGAAGAGATAAATTCAACTCTGACTTTAGACACCAAAGTTATGCAACAGTGGGAAACTCATTTTGAAAAGCCCCATAAAACTCTCTAACATCATAAATTGCAGGCATGTTGTTGATTCACATCAGCAAAGGCAGTTTATACCTTGAAATTTATTTATACTACTAAAATCACAGGTTCAGACCAAAATAAGATCAAACCAGTAGTAAGCATTTTAATGAGTTATTTTACATAGATTGTAGTATCTTTATTTTCAGATTGAATTTTGATAATTTCCAGTGGTTTTAGGTATGAAACACTTGAGAAAAATCCAAATAGCATTTCAAAAATGATCATAAAATGACAAAATTCAGAGAAAATTTAAATAAATTCAACTGATAGTACAAAATATGTGTTTTATATTTGAAGCACTAATCTTTAAAAAGTATGCATAGATTAATGACATAGTCAATAACCTTGTAGAGTAGTAGTAAAAGATGAGATGACAACAAATAAATATAACAAAATAATTTAAGAATAAAAGATAGATGAAAAACAAATTGCTGCAAATATTCAGAAGAGAGAGACCACTTCTAAGTCATGGAAAAAGTGAAAGTTTCAAGGGAAAGGTCACATTTGGGCAGTCTTGAAAAATGTTTAAGATTTCAATAGAGTTACAAAAGGCAGAGAATGCAAAGAATGAAGAGGGAAACCAGAAACAAGAGAGTTTAGGGACTTGGTAGAAAGAATAAAAGACCAAAACTCCAACGGCAAAAATAAATAAATAAATAATGAGCAAACAGATAAATAAATGAATAAGGAAAAGATAAATAAGTAACTAGCTCACAAGTCTATACAGCAGCAGTGTGATTCATAAAACAGGAGGAAAATCAATTAAAAAGCTGACAAACTTCAAATTGACTTTGAAAACCATGCTTCACAGTCTCAAACTGAGTGCCAGACATCTCAGCAAATGCAGATTTTAGAAGTACACAATGATATAAATAGTCCGACCTTCCAAGTGTGTACCTTCCTCTTTTCTTTTTTATTCTTCTATTCCAAATGCTTCTTTCCAACCCAGTGTCTTGGTTTTATTAACATTCCTTGCCCACAAATACATCAAAGATTCTCTCTGATTAATCTCTCTCTTCTTTCAAAGTATATACACAAATATTTATAATCTGTGCAGCCCTTCCCAAGTGCATCACTCTGCTCTATGGTGCCAAGTTGCCCAGGGCAAAAGTGAATAAAATACCTTTGATCAAAAGAGTTATACACATGAAGCTGATACTTGCAAGCTGACTTTTAATAATGCTGCCTCTGTTTTTAGATCTAGCGGCACTAATCCTTATTTCTTCCTTGCCCTTATCCTTATTTTGCCTCCAGTTTGGGTAGAATAATAATTGAGACCATCCATTGTTCCTATTGTTATTTATATTATTAAATTTGCAATAGCAATTGCAATAGACCTATGACTTACATGCCTTTATTTTGAATGGCACTTCTGTTGCATAACAGAACACATATGTGAAAACGTATTTTTGGTAAAATTATGTTACAAAGCAAGGTAATAATTATACTAATTTTTGAAGAAAAATATACTGTCACTAAGTGCACCCTTTATTTTTTTAATTAAATAGTTAAGGAAATGATATACTTACTTTTCCCCTGAATTTGATTTTGTATGCCAGCCTGTTTTGCTTACTGGTTGCTTGAAGTAGGAACCAAGGATTCTTAATTTACCAGTTTGCACTGTATCTGCTAACCAGATTTTTATCCTTACATTTCTTTTTAAGGATTCTACCTGAATTGTACTGACTGATAAAAAAGAATCATCACTATTGGCCAGTCTGTTCTACTTCCTATAGGTTTTGACTTCGAAAATAAATCAACAGCTTAGCGCATGGACAATATTCAAAAATTCTTACTTTGCCACAATCCTCCAAAGTCTGTAAATCACTATTCTACCCTTAGGGGATAAAGTCACTTTGGGTATTGGAGGAAGTCACTGGTGAATAACATAACATTAAGCTTCAGAGTTAACCCAAAGTTTCACAAATCTGTGTAACATAGCATAGGTCTACCCTTCGTAATAAAACATATTAGAATAGGCTGCTTTTCACTGCAACAGAATAAAGGATCTTATTTGCCTTTAGGCTAAAGAAATTGAAATTCTTGTTTTATATAAGGCAATATGATATGTTATCAGGTTTCTAAGTATTTAAATAAACATATTTGGGTAAATTTTAAATTTTTGATTTAAATATATATATATGTACATATAGAT
Source organism: Notamacropus eugenii (assembly GCF_028372415.1). NCBI lineage: Eukaryota > Metazoa > Chordata > Mammalia > Diprotodontia > Macropodidae > Notamacropus > Notamacropus eugenii. The sequence goes on along the minus strand of NC_092873.1, from coordinate 132,455,508 downwards.
GTGTATATATATATGTGTATATATATATATATATATATATATATATATATATATATATATATATATATATATATATATATATATATATATATATATATATATATATGTATTTGTACGGATACTTTGAACTTTAGCTTTAAGTGTGGTGATCTGAGAGGAGAACGAAGAGAAGTAAAAAAAATAAGGAGAGAAATCAGAAGAGGAAGACAAAGAAAAAGAGGAAAAGCAAGAGAAGAATAAGAAGGGAAATATGAATAAGAACTAGAAAAAAAGAAAATATCATCTTTCATACATACAATGTCAATCATTAAGGTTAATCAGGGAATAATGAGTAACATTTTGACATAAAGAGCATTTATTAATTACTGGTAATTTACACGTGTGTGGGTATTCATTCATACATGTCATTCTGTCTGTTTTCACAAATAACTATGGTATTTAAAGTTATCCTACTGAAGACAATAGTAAAATTTTAAAAGACTGTTTCTTATCATAAAGTAACATTTTTTTTTATAGCTTGAGCCAACATAGTTTCTTAACACTGTCATGATATATTGAAAAAGTATGCTAAACATGACACAAACACCTGTACTAAGGGTTAATTCCTTGAATTAGTTAATTAAATCACAAATGTTTATATCATTGCAAAAGCATATTTTAAAACCACCAACTTGAAACTTAAAGGAATGCAGATTAATGTAGGCTTAGGAAGCCTAAAATATCAAAAAGTTATGGAAATTTCAAAAATGTACCTGAAATAATATTTTAATTTCCAGTGAATGATAATCTGAAGAATATACTTATCTATATTTCTTTACGAAAACGTATAAGTTCTTCTGAATATCTGTAAATAAGTAGCAAATTTTTTTTTTTAAACATCGTGCTACTTTTAAAAGACAATATTGTCATTCACACTTATGTAAAATGTACCAGTGCTAAGCAATGGCAAAAATGTATCACTTGTATAAAAACATATCATCAATTGTTAGCTACATTTTGATTTCAACTTTTAGCATCATAGATAGCACCTTGAATAAAGTAGCCTTTACTTAATGAAGTTAATTATTTATTATTACATTTGTATACTATAATAGCTTTCCAGTTAAATACATTTTTTAAAATGCTAAGCCTTTCTCCTGACATCAAGGAAACTTAAAAGATGCCCAATGATTTTAAATACCTCCATTATTGATCTAGGATCCTTTTATGACACCTATGAGAATCAATGGATTATGTGGAAGTCACCCATAAGTTTGAGGGCCCTCACAATTCTTACCTAGGCAATATGACAACTACTTTCTGTCTAGGTTAATGTGTTCATTATAACTTGCTTTAATGTTAGCAGATCTAGATTGGTAGGAGGGTAGAGGAGAGAAAATAACTTCTTTTCTGGTAACTGATTTTATCTGCTACATTTCCAATAGCGTAACTTTGTAAATGCCACCATTTCTTCAATTCTTTTCCTTTGGTTTCTTTATTTTGCTGCTTTCTCAGATTCCTTTTCTTTAAATAGTTTAAATTTGCATCTCCTAACTCTGGTAGACATTTCATTTAAAAAATAACTCTCTCAATTTTTCAGCATCAGCGACAATAGTAGAAGTAGTAGTAGCAGTAGCAGTGGCAGTAGCAGTGGCAGTGGCAGTGACAGCAGCAGTAGTGGTGGTCATCATGGTGGTGATGGTGGTGGTGATAGTAGTAGCACTAGTAATAGTAGTGGTGGTAATAATAGTAGTAGTTGCTGATGTTGGTGATAGTATTATACAGCACTTTAAAGCTGATAGAGCACTTTGTAAGTATTTCATTTAATCTTCACAAAAACCCTGAGATAAAAGGTTTTACTGTTGCACTCATTTTCACTTCTTAAAAAATAGAGATGATAAAAATATACAATTCAGTTTTTATTTGATTATTGAAAGATACAGATATTATTTGTAATCATTCTTCAAAGTATTTTATCTTTTTTAACCAAGTTGCAAGATTCAGGTTGTTGATGTAGTTATTGGTTAGAAACTAGCTTATTACTATCATTGTGTATTGCATAAACTAAAATGATGTTGAGAAACAAAATGTGTATTTTGATCTACTTACCTTTCAAACATATGTTGTTGGTTTTTGTTGAGTTTATACACTTTGTGGTCACAAAAAGCAGCAAGTAGAATGATGATAAGATTCATCTTTGTTATAAGCCCGCACAACTGATGGTGACACTGACAGGATTCAATTATTATGATTCAATTTATATCACTTCCTTGTATGTATTATATTAAATAATCACTAGATTGCATGCACTTTATTTTTGTTAATGTTTCTTTTAAGCTTAATCTATAAATCCATATTATCTCCCTTCTTCCTTTCTACTTTTTCCCTCCCACTATCAACAAAAAAAGAAAGAAATGACCATTTTAAATGTCTATGATCAAGCAAAATAAATTCCTTCATATCTCAGTTTTCACTTTTTTGCTTATTTTTTAGCTGGGAAAATTGTATGTTTTTGGTCATCTTTCTATAAAGAGAGGGGTAACATGCTTCTTCATGTGTCCATTGGAACTGTGATCATTGCGTAGATCAGAATTCCTAAGTCTTTCAAAGTTGTTTATCTTTAAAATATTGATATTATTGTGGAACTTTTCTCCTGGTTCTTCTGCTCACTTCATTTTCTATCAGGAGACATAAAGCCTTCCAGGTTTCTCTGAAACCAATATCATCCTCATTTCTTATAACACAATAGTATTCTGTAACATTCATGTACCATAATATGTTCAGCCATTCTCCAATTGATATGTCCCCCCCTGAGATTCTGATTATCATCACAAAAATGCATTGTTATAAATGCATTTGTACATATACATCGTTTCTCCTCTTTCTTTAATCCCTGTGGAGTATAAGCTTATATTTGTAACTCCGGGTCAAAAAGTTTAATTGTTGGGGGTGGGGGTGTTGTAATCATTGTCAATTGGAGGAAAATTCACTGTTTGTCTCACTTTTGCTTACCTTCATTTGACATGTTTGCACTGGAAAAAATGGATTGCATTTATACGGGAGTTGAATTTAATGATATCGTATCATTTTGCTACTGCTTTGTAGTCATCTTCATCTAAGGGGATTAATGTTCCATCTAGGGAGGTTATATCTCACTGTTTAGAAAACTGTCAGTAAGGCAAACTTGAATGAGATTTATGGTGGATGAAAAGAGATGAGGAAAATATGTTTTATGTTATTCCCTATTTCCTCATGTAAACTGCAGGTAAAGTATGGATGCCACAGTGGATTTAAGGTTGACCTTGTAGTCAGGAAGATATGTGATACATATTAGTAACCATGGGTAAGTCATTTTACTCTGCCAGTGGGGTACTAATTTCTGTAAGACTGTAAGTTACAGATGAGTTAAAAACATGATATGACTGAGGGAATTTCCTCACAGGAAAATAAATTTGAATAATAAAAAATTAAAAGTTATAAAGGTAAATAAAATAGTAGGTAAAATAAAATTTAAAGTATAAATGTAAATATAAAGGCATTGTGTGAAACATAGAATTCCAGCAAAGACTGATATTGTGAGCTAACAGCAAGGACCCCAGGCCCTGCCCAAGAGCTTCAGATAGAGCAAACATGGAGTCCAATTCTCACATAAAATACCAAGTCAGAACATATGAAGAAAAAAAATTAGCAAAAAACAATACAGTTAAGGTGCCTTGATATCCCAGAACAAGAAGCAAAAATAGAAAACAAAAGAATTAACTAATTACCACCTGAAAGAGATCCCAAAATGAAAACTCCCAAGCACATCATAACCAACTTTCAGAACTCCCATGTCAAAGAGAAAGAGCTGCAAGCAACCAGAAAAACAAAACAAAACAATTCAGATATTATGGAGTTATAGTCAGAATTACACAGGATTTAGCAGTGTCTGCATTAAAGAATCAGATTTTGCAAAATGATATTCTGGAACAAAAAGGAGTTAAGATTACAGCCAAGAATCAACTACTCAGCAAATCTAAGCATATTCCTTCAGGGAAAAAATGGATATTTAGTGAAATAGGAGACTCTTAACCATTCATAATTAAAAGACCAGAGTTGAATTAAAAAAAATATTTTCAAATATAAGACTCAAGGGAAACATAAAAAAAATTAAAAGAGAAAGAAAAAAGAGAAAACATAAGAGTTTCAATAAGGTTAAACTGTTCATATTCCTACATAGCCAGATAATATTTGTAACTTTGAAGAACATTACTATAAGAAGGGAATATGCCTTTTTCTCAACAGTACCTGGCACCTACACAAAAATTGATCTTGTATTCAGACATAAAAACTTCACAACCACAGTCAGAAAATGATAAATATTAAATGCATTTTCTGATTGTAATGCAATAAAAATTACATTGAATAATGGACAATGGAAAAATAAATTAAAAAATAATTGGAAACTAAATAATCTAATCCCAAAAAATAAGTGTGTCAAAGAACAAATCACAATAACAATAATGTCATTAATAAGAATGACAAGAATTGGGTAATTAAAATTTATGAGATGCAGCTAAAGTAGTTCTTAGGGGAAATTTTATATCTCTAATTGTTTACATCAATAAAATAGAGAAATGAATGGGCATGCAATTAAAAAAATAGTAAAAGAAAAAATTAAAAATCCCCAATTAAACACTAAATTGGAAATCCTGAGAATCAAAGAAGATATTAATAAAATTGAAAGTAAGAAAACCACTGAATTAACAAATAAAACTAGAATATGGTTTTGTTGGGGGAAAACCAATAAAGTAGATGAACCTTCAGTTAATTTGCTTTAAAAAAGCAAAGTAGAAAACCAAGTTACCAGTATCAAAAAGGAAAGGGGTGAATTCAAAACCAACAAAGAGAAAAATAAAGCAATAATTAGGAGCTTTTTTTGTCAACAGCTACATGACAATAAATCTGACAATCTAAGTGAAATGTTTAAGTATGTATGAAATTATCAATGGCCCAGATAATAGAATAAGGAATATAATACTTATACAGACCAAACTCAGAAAAAAGAAATTGAATAATTTATCAACGAACTTTCAAAGAAAATATTTCAGTGGTCAGTGAGATTCACAACCAAATTCCATAAACATCTTGAGAATAATCTCACTACTTCACAAACTATTTAGAAAAAGACAAAGTCCTACTAAATTCTTTTTATGATCCAAATATAGTGCTGACAGTTAAACCAGGAAGAGCTAAAACAGAAAAAGAAAATTATATACCAATTTCCCTGAGAAACATTGATGGAAAATTTTTGAATAAAACACTAGAAAAGAGATTACAGCAATTTATCAAGAAGTTTATACACTACAACCAGGTGGAATTTATACCAGGAAATCAGGAATGGTTTAATATTAGGAAAACTATCTGCATAATAGACCATATTAATAACAAAATCAACAGATATTTTAAGATTATCTCAATAAACACATTAAACACCTTTGATAAAATTCAACTCCCATGCCTATTAAAAACATGGGAGAACATAAGAATAAATGGAACTTATCTTTGTATGATGAAAAATTTTTATCTAGAACACATTAGCATCTGGGAGCCAAGATGGGACCTTGACGAGCCCACAGAATATCTCCCCGGGGAAAAAAAAAAACAAAAAAAACAACAACAACTCTGGAACAGTTGGAACAGCAGAATGGGTAAACAGCCTCTTAGTCCAAGAGGTTGGAAAGATCTCTAAGGAGGCTTTCTCGTGCTGTGGCTGAAGGGAAACAGTACAGCATCAGAGCTGTTCCTACAGCCCCACTTCAACAAACTCTGAGAAAATCCTGAGCTCCAGGGGTGTGAAACCAGCAACTGCCAACCCAAGGACCCCAGGAGAATCAGTAAGACACCAGTGCAGTCAGGATCACCAATCACCGAGCTTGATTATGCTCTAGATGGGTGTCCAGACCATCTCACCTCCACACTTAATGAACTAGCTCCAGGGTAACTACAGGGAAATCCAAAAAGAACTCACCTGGCCTCTGCTTTCCAACATCACCCAGCCTAGCACCGGGTAAGCTGCAGCATTTTACCTTCTAGCTGAAGCAACCAGGCCACAACACAGAAAGCCTCAAGTTTTAGGCACAAAAACTGTGAGACAGAAGTTCCTGTGTCACAGACATAGAGATTTACTTTAAAAGCCAGGAAAAGGGTTATTATCATGAGTAAGAAGCAAGGCAAAAAAGAAAACACTATAGAATCTTTCCATGGGGACAAGGACCAAAAAAATAAATACCAAGGAGGTTAACATTGAGATTGTATGCCCATCTGAAACTTCAGAAGGGAATATGAACTTGTCCGAAGCACAAAGAGCCTTCTTGGAAGAGTTCAGGAAGGATTTTAATATCCAAATTAGAGAAATAGAAGAAAAACTGACCACCGATTTAAAAAATATGAAAAAAATCATAGAAGAATTTAAAAGGACAATTTAACAAATGGAATAGGAAGTACAGCACCTTGGACAAATGGAAAACGAAGCACAAAAGCTAACTGGAGAAAATAACTCTTTAAAAGAAATAATTGGACATATGGAAAAGGAAATGCAAAAGTTATCTGAAGAAAACAATTTGATAAAAAATAGTATCAGGCAAGTAGAATTTAAGGAATCTGTGAAACATCAAGAATCAGTCAAACAGAATTGAAAGAATTATAAGATAGAACAAAAAGCAAAATATCTAATTGGAATAACAACTGACATGGAAAATATATCCAGGAGTGAAAAATCTAAGGATTATTGGTCTACCAGAAAACCATGATGGAAAAAAGAGCCTAGAATATATCATCCAAGAAATGATCAAGGAAAATTGCCCAGAAATCCAAGACCCAGAGGGAAAAATAGTCATTCAAAGTATCCATCATTCACCTCCTGAAAGGGACCCTGAACTATGAACACCAAGGAATATTGTTGCCAAATTTCAGAATTATCAAGTGAAGGAGAAAATATGCAGGCAGCCAGAAATAAACAATTCAAACATTAAAGAGCTACAGTGAGGATCACACAAGACCTTGCAACTTCTACATTAAAAGATCAAAGGAATTGGAATATGATATTCCTTAAGGCAAAGAAGCTGGGACCTCAACTGAGGATTAATTGCACAGCAAAGTTGAGCATAATATTTCAGGCAAGAAGATGGACATTCAATGAAATAAGGGATTTCCAGACCTTCCTGATGAAAAGGCCAGAACTCAAAAAAAAAAAAAACAAAAACAATCAAACACACTTCTCAAGAAAGGCATAAAAAGGTAAACAGAGGGAAAAAAAAACAACTTGTTGCACAATATGGGCAAACAGTTTACATTCCTTTAAGGGAAGATGATTCTTGTTAATCTTCAGAATAGTAAATTTACTATGAAATTTAAAAGGAATATACATAGGTAGAGGGAGTAGGTATAAATTAAATGATGTGATGACAACAAATGTGACTTAAGGGTGAGAGAGGATTGTAATGGGAAATGAGAAAAGGAGGAAGCAGGAGAAAAGAGAGTCCATCACAGGAAGAGACACAAAAAGATATTACAGTAGAGGGAAAGTGGTATAGCATCCAAATTCTTAGAGGAGAAGTTAAAGGAGTTACAGGAAGAAATAGACAGCATAACTATACTAGTGGGGGACCTCAATCTCCCCCTCTCTGAACTTGATAAATCTAACCTCAAAATAAACAAGAAACATTTTAAGGAGGTGAACAGAGCTCTGGATAAGATAGATATGATAGATCTCTGAAGAAAATTGAATGGGGATAGAAAGAAGTATACCTTTTTCTCAGTGGTAGATGGCACATATACAAAGATTGAGCATGTACTAGGCCATAAGAACTTCACAATCCGGTGCAGAAAGGCAGAGGTAATGAATACATCCTTCTCAGATCATAATGCAATAAAACTTATACTTAATGAAAGGCCATGAAAATATAAATCAAAAACTAATTGGAAACTAAACAATCTAATCCTGAAGAATGAGTGTGGTAAACTACAAATTATAGAAATAATCATCAACTTCATTCAAGAAAAACACAATAAAGAGACAACCTAACAAATACTATGGGATACTGCAAAAACAGTTGTTAAGGGAAGTTTCATATCTTTGAATGCCTACATGAACAAAATAGAGAAAGAGGAGATCTATTAATTGGGCATGCAGCTGAAAGAGCTAGAATAAGAAGAAATTGAAAACCCCCAAGTAAATACCAAATTAGAAATACTGAAAACCAAATGAGAGATTAATAAAATTGAAATTAGAAAACTTTTGAACTAATAAATAAAGCTAAGAGTTGGTTTTATGAAAAAAACAATAAAATTATTAAACCTTTGGTCAATATGATTTTAAAAAAGAAGAAAATCACATTACCAATATTAAAAATGAAAAGGGTGAACTAACCTCCAATGAGGAGGAAATTAAAACAATAGTTAGGAATTATGTTGCCTATCTGTATGCCCATAAATTAGATAATCTAAAGGAGGTGGATGATTATTTTGAAAGATGTAAATTGCCTAGATTAACCAAAGAGGAAGTTGAGTACTTAAATAACCCCATCTCAGAAAAGGCAATTGAACAAATCATAAATGTACTCCCTAGGAAAAAATCTCCAGGGCCAGATTGATTCACAAGTGAATTCTGTCAAACATTTAAAGAGCAGTTAATTCCAACACAATATATACAGTCTGGGAAAATTGCTGAAGAAGGAGTACTATGAAATATTTTTTCTGATACAACTATTGTTCTGATACCTAAACCAGAAGGAGTCAAAACAGAGAAAGGAAATCATACACCAATTTCTCTAATGAATATACATGCAAAAATTTTAAATAAGATATCAGTAAAAAGAATATAGCAACTTATCATGAGAATAATACATTATGATCAGGTTGGATTTATACCAGGAATGCAGGGCTGGTTCAATATTAGAAAAGCTATTAGTATTATTGATCATATCAAAAACGTAACTAACAAAAACCACGATTCTCTCAATAGATGTACCAAAATCTTTTGAAAAAACACAACACCTATTCTTATTGAAAACACTGGAAATTATAGTAATAAAAGGAATTTTCCATAAAATAAAAAGCAGTATCTACCTAAAACCATCAGCAAGCATTATATTCAATGGGGACAAGCTAGATGCATTTCCAATAAGATCAGGAGTGAAACAAGGATGTCCATTATCACCATTGTTATTCAGTATGATATTAAAATGCTAGTTGTAGTAAAAAGAAAACAAAAAGCAATTGAATGAATTATAATGGGCAAAGAAAAAATTACGTTATCACTCCTTGCATATAATATGATGATATACTTAGAGAATTCCAGAGAATCAAGGGAAAAACTACTTGAAATAATAATCAACTTTGACAAAGTTGCAGGTTACAAAATAAACCCACAGAAATCTTCTGCATTTCTGTATATTACTAACAAAGCCCAACAGCAGAGGTGGAAAGAAAAACCCTCATTTAAAGCTACAGTAGACACTATAAAATATTTGGGACTCTACCAGCCAAAACAAACCCAGGGACACTTTTTACACAAATAAAGTCAGATATAAGTAAGTGGAAAAACATCAGTTGTTCATGGGTAGGTCAAGCTAATATAACAAAAAGGATAATTCTACTTAAAGTAATTTACTTGTTCAGTGCCATACCAATCAAACTACCAAATTATTTCCAAGAGTTAGAAAAAATAATATCAAAACTCATCTGGATTAACAAAATGTCCAGACCCAGGAGAACTTTGTACACAGCAACAACCACAATGTGGGAGAAATTTTTCTGGTAGATATTACTTCATTGAAATGTATGAATTTAAGAAACTTCCAGTGGACTCTTGAGGCAAAACACCTTCCATATCCAGAGAAAGAAGTATGGAATTGGATTGTAGACAGAAACAGACCATTTTATTTTATATTATATTATATTTTCTTTTGTTTTATGGTTTCCCCCATTCATTTTAATTGTTCTAATCAACATACATTTAATAAGAATGTATGTATTGAATCTATATACAATTGTATGCTGTCTCAGGGAGGGAGTGAGGAGGGAGGGATAAATTAGTGGAAGAGAGTGGAAAAAATTTCAGATGTATGGAAGTGATTGTCGAACACTGAAATCTAACAAAATAATTCAATTAAAAAAAATGAAACAAAATACACCAGCAAACATTATCTCTAATGGACATGAACTAGAAACCTTCCCAATTAGAAATGAAGTAAGGATGCCTATTATCACCATGATTATTCAATATTCTGCTGCAAATTTTACTTATAGAAATAAAAGAAAAAAATAAGTGGAAGAAATTAGAATTGACGTTGAGAAAATAAGATATCATTCTTTTCAGATGTGATGTTATGCTCAGAGAATAGTAGAGAAAAACTAATAGGGGTATAAATAAATACTGGCAAGTAGTGGCAATGCAAGGAAGTTTTGGTCTAACAGGAAAACTTGGCCATCTTTTGATTCAATTCTTATGTAATCCTTAATCACCGAATGTATTGATGGAGATAAACTGAAATCTGGGAAAGACTTTCGCTTAAAAAGACTAAGGTTTCTTACTGCATCTGGGGCCATTACCAATTACCCTGACCTATGTCTTGCTATTCATTGTGTTCATGACTCTGGAGCCAAGAGTGAGACTGATTACTTTGTTCAGCCCTGTCTCACTTAAATTCAATTCATTTGCAAGTCAAAACATCACTTTCTTGAAGTTATTGATGGTCTTCCATCAAAAGGGATCTCATCACATTGGGAAAAAAAAAGAAATAATTTCTATTTACATGAGATTTTAGAACTAGAAAGGCCTGAGACCCTCTAGTCTAACACTTTACCTTGTCACATGACCCAACTGATACCCAGAGAATATTAAGTGACTTCATTTCTAATTAGGCATTGTTTGAGTATGAGAGACAGCCACTATGGTCTCACCCTTAATACTAGGGTTAGGGACAACATATAGAGAAAATACAATAAAAATGCCTATAATTTGAAAAAAGTGTTTTCTTACTTGAAATATATATGTATTAATGATTCTCAAAAGTAAAGTGTACACAAGTACAAAACACTTTTCAAACAAATAAAGTCAGATCTAAGTAAGTGGTAAAATGTCAGCTGCTCATGGGTAGGCTGAGTTCATATAATAAAAATGACAATTCTACATAAATTAATTTACTTATTCACTGCCATACCAATCAAAGTAGTGTTGAGATTAGGGGTGATGTGGGGACCCCAAAATACTGACATGTCAGGTGCTGCTTGAATGAATTCAATGCAAGTCTTCTTAACCTCAAAGGAAAACAAAGTCTATTAAAGATTTGCTTTACTGGGTTGACTCTTAAGAAGTCTAAGCGTTTCCAGTGCTTGTATTTGTCAGATAGAATCTCATCTAGACAGAGTCTGAGCTGGATTGAATCTTAGCATCTTCATGCAGGTGAGATGGAACTAACTCTAGTAGACCTCAAAATTTATTATAAAGCAGCAATTATCAAAACCACCTGGTACTGGCTAAGAAGCAGAAGGATAGACCAGTGGAATAGGTTAGGTACCCAAGACACAGTAGTCAATGAATATAACAATCTACTGTTTGATAAACCCATGGACCCCAGCTTCTGGAATAAGAACTCACTATTCCACAAAATTTGCTGGAAAAACTGGATAACAGTATGGCAGAAAGTAGGCATAGAACAATGCCTGAACACTGTACACAAAGATAAATTTCAAATGGGTATACAATCTAGATACAAAGATTGATTCTTAAAAAAATTAGTGGAGCAATATACAGCATTACTGTATTTATCAGATTTATGGAGAAGGGAAGAATTTCTGACTAAACAAGAGATAGAAAACATTATGAAATGCAAAATGGATAATTTTTATTACATTAAATTGAAAAGTTTTTGCAAAAACAAATCCAATAAAGATTAGCAGGGAAGCAGAAAACTGGGAAAAAAATTTTGCAACTGGTGTCTGTGATAAAGGCCTCATTTCTAAAATATATAGAGAACTGAGTCAAATGTACAAGAATACAAGTCATTCCCCAATTGATAAATGGTCAAAGGATATGAACAAACAGTTTTCAGAGAGAGAAATCAAAGGTGTCTATAGCCATATGAAAAAATGCTCCAAATCACTAGCGATTAGAGAGATGCAAATCAAAACAACTCTAAGATACCACATCACACCTAACAGATTGGCTAACATGACAAAACAGGAGGATGATAAGTGTTTGAGAAGATGTGGGAGAGTTGGGAAGCTAATTTATTGTTAGTAGAGCTGTGAGCTAAACCAGCCATTATGGAGAGCAATTTGGAACTATGACCAAAGGGCTACAAAAATGTGCATACCCTTTGATCCAACAATCCTGCTTCTAGTACTGCATCCCTAAGAGATCATAAAAATGGAAAAGGGTCCCACATGTACAAAAATGTTTATAGCAGCACTCTTTGTGGTGGCCAAAAACTGGAAATCAAGGGGATGCTCATCAATTGGGAAACAGATGAATAAATTTTGGTATATGAATATAATGGAATACTATTGTACTATAAGAAATGATGAAGAGAAAGATCAAGAAAAGGAGAACATTATGAAGTTCAAAATGGATAATTTTGATTACATTAACTTGAAAAGTTTTTGCACAAACAAACCCATTGCAACCAAGATTAGGAGGGAAAATGAAAACTGGGAAAGAACTTTTGCAACTTCTGTTTTTGATATAGGCCTCATTTATGAAGTACATAAAAAACTGAGTCAAATTTACAAGAATACACGTCATTCCCCAGCAGCTGGCCAACAATTGGTTACACAAAATTGAAAATATTTCAGTTCTCTTAAGCTCTGAGAGCTGTCTGGGACTTAATTAGAACCAATCTAAAGTAGATAAAAGAAAATTTTAAAATAAAGGTTAAGGAATACTTTCATATGACTGTGGGGCTATTCTCACATCAATCTGAATAACACTTACACTGGTTATGGTCTCAGTTTTTATACAGAATCTTAAATATTCTGGATTATTTCTTTTTGGAGACATTTCACAGAGTATCTATCAAAGCAATAGAAGTTTTCCTATAAATTATATGCCATCACCTGAACTGGCTACAAGCTTTTTCCAGATTTACTGTATGTGTCAGAAGCAGTAGCTTTTATATGCTTCTCATAGAGAATTCACTAATGAACCTACTGTGTAACCTTCTTTCTTATAACATCTGTCAGTCCATTTCTACATTTTATGATCATGATTTTCCATTTCCCAGCTACACAGTATTTCTTTTCAGTGTTTTGCCATACGTTATATTTTCAGTGAAACAATTCTCACCCAACATTTTCTTTCTTTGCCTTTTTGATATATCTTGAAATCTAATTTTCAGTTCTTTCACAATTATTTGACAAGCAGAGGTGTGGAGCCAAGATGGTGGAGTAGAAAGACACACATACTCTAGCTATTTGCCCACAGCCCATAAAATACCAGTAAAAATGATTCTCAACAAATTCTAGAGCAGCAGTAGCCACAGAATGACAAAATCAAAGAGATTTCCAGCCAAAGGTAACCTGGAAGGCCAACAGGAAACATCTGCCACATGGGGCACAGAGTAGAGCACAGCCCAGGTTTGGCTGCATGCAGCACCAGGAGAAACAGGACCAGAACAGACCTCAGGGGTGGAATCCCCAGAAGCAGCAGAGGTTCTCAGATCCCTCAACCCACAAATGCCAAAGATAACTTCAGAGGTCAGTGAGAGGGCTTTTTCAACTGTGCAAGAAGGAAGTAGGGTCTTCCCATAGCCCCGACCTCAGAGAAATAAGAAATACAGGCAATAGAGTATAGAAATTTATCTTACTCCACAAGAAAGGAGAGAAGATAGAGACAAGGGAAGAGTGGAGTGTGCTAGAAGGGAGGGCATGCTGAGGGAAGGGTAATCAAAATGCAAGGCATTGTGGGGTGGAGGGAGGGGAGAGATGGGGAGAAAATTTCGACCTCAAAATTTTGTGGAAATAAATGTCAAAAACTAAAAATAAGTAAATAAACATGAAAAGCAATTGTATGTCAGCCAGCAATGTTTTATTTCATGAGCATTTGAATTGACATGGTTATTTTATCTGAACATTCTTCAAATGCCCATCCTTTGTTCAAATTGGATTGCTCCTTTGCCAATCATGATCTACTGACAAGGCAAGTTTCCTTAGGAAGAAAAGAACAATGATGTACAAAATGCCACTTTCTCTTTATCACATATCCTTGTTGTGTTCAAACAAAGTAAGGTTCTTTTTCTCTATATCTAATGACTTAGGAGTGCCTTATTTTGTCCTAAAATAAAATCTGAACCAAAGAGTTGCTGGTGTTAGAATCATGCCTGAAAGGCTATGGATATTATTATTTCTATATTACAAAAAAAAAAAAAACAAAGCAAAACAAAACACAGGTATATTGAGAGAAAGAATTGAAATGACTTGCCTGAGGTTACACACTAGGAAATGTTGGAGACAGAATTTAAATGCCACTTTTGATCTTTGTAAATCCAATATCTGTGCAATCCTACATCACTGCATTTAAATGTAAACACCCCTCCAGAAAAATAGTATGTACAGTATATATAAAACAAAATTAATTAAGAAAATATAAAACACTTAAGTTTACAACATAAACTTTTTTGTCATTTAAATGTGAAAACATGAAGATAATAATTATTCAGACTTTAAAGGGATGTGACTTTAAGAGTAAACTATGAGTTTTGGAAAATTTTTTATCTCTTACCTTAACTGAAATTTTTTAAAAGCTTGAAATAAATTAGGACAATTCTCTTTAACAGATTGTTAAGCATGAAAACTTCAACTCACTCCTCTAAGGACCTAAGTCAAGTTTAACCACTGATATGAATAATCTCTGCTACCAACTGCTCTGTGTTTAACAAGAAGAATGAGTTTTGAAAAAATATATAACTTATGTTGATTACATTGTTACTTTTAGAAGGAGCCAGTGCTCAGTATTTTGAATGCAATTCTTAGGGAGATCCTAATGCTTATAGTTAAAACTAACAAAAACAAAATAATTTATAACTGTAGGCAGCAAAAAAATATCTGACTTGCATTTAAAAAAAAACTGCATCTAAAAATGAAATGTTGTGTGAAATTTCTACTAATGTGATTGTGTTAATATTGTCTTAATGTAAACAATATTAAATATCATTTGACAGAATAGATTATGATTCATCAATAGTTCTCAATTATTTAAATGCACTATTTTTTTAAATCGAAGATATTATTTAATTTCTTCACCTGATTCAATGAAAAGCTCTTGATATTCAATAAATCTGTCCTTTAATGTGTTCATTATATTCATGATTACTACTCAAAGCAGAATACAAATAATGTGTTTTGTAAGACAGTTTTATAGTGGTAGAATATAATTGGCCATCTGGATCCAAAAATTCTTTATTTAGGATATGAATATATGGGTGTATGTATGTGTATGTATGTATATATGTATGCATATATTCACCTATGTTGTAATATTCAGATCAATATCTTTACTTATTGTAAAGTTAAAAAAAATTCTGAAAGACAAATGCCTATCAACCACAGACAATCTAAATAACATCAAGTTTAATTTCAACAATTTATCAAACATTTACTTGTATCTGCTCTATGTTAAGCACCTGGATGAACAGATTAAATGAGATTCCACCTCTGACTAAATGAGACTTTAAAAAGGGAGAAAGGGGAGATAATATCTATGATTTAAAAAAAATGTTTAGTGAGTAAAATAATTACAAATTCAGTAAAATACAAAGCCTAGGGTAGAGAATTTCCAGGAAAACTTCATTGAGGAAATGGCATTTAACCTAGACATCAGAGGGGAGAATGCTTGAAGACAGGCAATGTGTAGACATAGGAAATATACTGTGCAAAAACTAAGAGGAAAGACAAGACAGGATATTGTGAGTAGGCCACTTTGACTGGACCTGTATTTCTATGAATGAATATTGTAACATAAATATTGAAAGAGAAGGTGATGCCAGACTTGAATGTCAGGCTTTATATGACTTTAATGATCAACATTATAAAAGCAAGTTTAGAGATGAGGTCCGACTAGAGACCAGTTCAGAGATTATCTGATTAGTCCAAATGTGAAAAAAAGAAATATGAGTAGGATGCTTTAACAATAGCTCAGATGGGTAGTAATTTAAAGTGAAGAGCTGGGGTGGAGTCAAAGTGACTGACTAGAAGGATAGACCTGCTCTAACTCTCCCCCCATAACCCTTAAAACACCTGTAAAAATGACTCTAAATAAATTCTAGAGCAGCAGAAGCCAAAAAATGACAGAGTGAAACAGATTTCCAGCCCAAGACAACCTGGAAGGTTGACAGGAAAGATGTATTGCCTTGGCTCAGAACAAAACATAGCCCAGTGTGGGTCACTGGCACAGAAAAGACTGGAGCAGGTTTCAGGGAGCAGAATCATGGGCAACCGACAAAGTTCTCAGATTTCTCCTCCCGTAAGTGTCAGACAGCTTTGAAGGTCAGTAAGAAAGCTCTTTCACCTGGGTGAGAAGGGAGTGTGATTGGGCCCTAGCCCTAGCCCTGGCCCCAGAGCCATGGGAGACACTTTTGGAGCCTTCAACCTAAATACCTTGGGGTAATAGAGCAGTTGATCAGGATCTCAGCCCTGAGTGGTGTTGTGGGGTGAGGAGGAGTGCTGTCATGGCAGAGTTGGTGGTGGCTATGAAGAGGGAATCCTACTTCTACTTCCCTGTAGAAAAGAGTGCTTTTGGTTGCTCATAGATCAGTGCACAGGGAAGTAGAGGAATAAACACCTTTCCCTTGATTGTGCTACCTTGAAGGAATTGAGAACTTACAGATTCCTAGCGATATCTCAGAACAACTGCACAAAACCTCTGAAGCCTGGGGCAGTATACCCTCCACTTGACAAAGGATGCAAAAGTTAAGGAACTGGCTGGAAAAATGGCCAAAGGGGGAAAAATAAGACTACAGAAAGATACTTTCTTGGTGAAAAGGTATTTTCTTCCATGCTTTTAGATTAGGAAGAACAATGCATACTATCATAGGAAGACATCAAGGTCAAAGCTTCCAAAAATATGCAATAGTCTCAGGCCATGGAAGATCTCAAAAAGAGTACTGAAACTCAGGTAAGAGAGGAGGAGGAAAAATTGGGAAGAGAAATCAGAAGAATGCAAGAAAATCATGAAAAGTGAGTCAACAGCTTATTAAAGGAGACACAAAAAAAATGCTCATGAAAATAACACCTTTACAAATATATCAATCCAAATGGGAAAACTGATTCAAAAAGCCAATGAGAGGAAGAATGCTTTAAGAATCAGAATTGATCAAATGAAAAGGAGGTTCAAAAGCTTACCAAAGAAAATAGTTCTTTGAAAATTAGAATGGAGTACACGGAAATTAATGATTTTATGAGAAACCAAGAAATTATGAAATAAAACCAAAAGAATGAAAAAAATACAAAACAAAGTTAAATATCTCATTGGAAAAACAAGTGACCTGTAAAATAGATGTGGGAGAGATAATTTATTAATTATTTGTCTACTTCAAAACCATGATAAAAAAAGAACCTACGCATCATCGTCCAAGAAAGTATCAAGGAAAACTTCCCTGATATTCTAGAATGAGAGAGTAAAATAGAAATGGAAAGAATTCACCAAACACCTCCTGAAGGTGATCCCAAAAGAAAACTCTTAGGAACATTGTAGCCAAATTCCACAGTTACCAGGTCAAGGGAAAATATTGTAAGCATGCAGAATGAAACAATTTGAGTATTGTGGAAATACAATCAGGATAAGACAGCATTTAGCAGCTTCTACATTAAGGGGTCAAAGAGTTCAAAATATGATATTCCAGAGGTCAAAGGAGATAGGAGTAAAAGCAAGAATCACCTACTCAACAAAAATAAGTATAATTCTTCAGGGGAAGATGGAATTTCAATGAAATAGAGTACTTCTAAGCATTCTTTTTGAAAGACCAGAGCTGAATAGAAAACTTTACTTTCAAATACTAGAACCGAGAGAAATATAAAATGGTGAATAAGGAAAAAAAGCCTTAAGTAACTCCTTAAATTTTTACTCTTTGCATTCCTACATGGAAAGATGTTTTTTCTACCTCATAAGACCTTTTTCAGTGTTAAGGTACTTAGGTATATATGTAGGTGTGTATGGGTATGTATGTATGTGTGTCTTATGCACACACACAGGTATGTATATATATATGTAATGTTTATGTATATATGTGCTTACATATATGTGTATACATATGCATATATGTGTGTGTATATATACATATATATACAGATAGATAGACAGACAGATAGACAGACAGACAGACAGACAGACAGACAGACAGATAGATAGATAGATAGATAGATAGATAGATAGATAGATAGATAGATAGATAGATAGATAGACAGAGGGCACAGGTTGAACAGAATATGAAGGGATAATACCTATAAAATAAAATTTGCTGTTGAATGGAATGTAGTAGGAATAAGAGAAAGGGAGAGGTAGAATGTAGAAAATCATCTCACATAGAAGAGGTAAGAAAGATTTTTCACAATGGAGGGAAAGACAGGGTAGATGAAAAGAAATAATACTGTCATAGGATGTGGCTCAAGGAAATAATAACATATACTCAATTGGATATGAAATTCTATTTTACCCTGCAGGAAGGCAGGGGAGAAGGAAATAGGAGAGAGAAGATAATAGAAGGGACAGCAAATTGGGATAAGGGATAATCAAAAGCAAACAATATTGTGGGAAGACAGGTAGAAGGAGAGGATGAAATAAATGAAAGCCAGGATAGCACAGAGGGAAATGTGGTCAATGTTTTGCAACATAACTATTGTGGAAGTGTTTTGCATTGCTATGCGTGTATGATCTATATTGAATTGCTTGTTTTCTCAATGAGGGTCAGTGTGGAGGGAGAAAAGTAGAGAGTATGAAACTTAAAACTTTAATAATGAATGTTAAGAATTGCTTTCACATGCAATTGGAAAATAAATGTACTGCAATGGGTACAAAAATCTATTTTGCTCTACAGGAAAACAAATGGGAAGGGGAATGATAAAAGAGGGAGTAATAGAAGGGAGGACAGATTGGATGAAGGCATGTATATAGTGTATGTTGTACTGGGATGGGGTTGGGGAGAGATGGGGAGAAAAAGTTGAATTCAAATTCTAGTAGAAGTGAATGTTGAGAACAGAAAAATAAATAAATTATATGTTAAAAAAAGTGAGGAATGGTACCAAGTCATTAATTGTGTACTTTAGAGAAAAAAAGAATGAGTTGGAGATAAATTTCTGTTGTAAAACTAAGAAGATGAGAACTTGTGGAAAGGAGAAAAATAAAGTAGAGGAATAACATGTTTCAAAATGAATATTTAAGTAAATCAATCAACAGCTATTTATTAAGGACCTGCTATAATCTTAAGACTAAGTTAGGTACCAGGAAAACAAAAAAATGAAATAATTCCTGTCCTTAAGAACATTTCTATCAGAAGAGAAAATATGACCAATCATAATTATGGAAAAATAAATGCAAAGTTATTACGTTTTGAGGAAGGAAGTAAACAACCATTGATTTAACCCCCAAATACATCAGGCAATATGGTGAAGACTTTACAAATATCTTAATCTTCACAATAACGATGGAGGATCAATACTATTATTATCATCATTTTACACTTGAGAAAACTGAGGTATATGGAGTTTCAGTGACTTGGTTGGTGTTTCAGCTAATTAGTGTCTGAGGGAGCGTTTGAACTCAGATCTTTCTGACTTTAGATCCAGTGCTCTATTTATGGTGCTACCAAGCTGTCTTTGAGAACATTATTAGTGGTAATTACAGTGTAGCAGATTGAGTATGAAGCTGTGCCTCATGGAAAATTTGGTTCCTGAACAAAACTTTAAAAGAAACCAATGATTCTAAAAGCCATATGTGAAGAGGAAATAAATTATAGGAATTGAGGATAGCTAAAAGTTAAGAACAGCAACACTGAGTAGACGCAAAAGCATTGGCTCAAGACTTTGAGGGCCATGGTTTGAATCTACCTCTGAGGCTCAGTATTTTTGTAAACTTGGGCTAGTCAAATCTGTTCACCTTATATCTCAGTCTTCAAATTTATAAAATAAAGTTTGTACAAAGGCCTCTTAGGACCTTTCCTGCTCTGAATCTATGGAAATGACACTTTCAAATCATAATAAATCTTGTGAAAAAAGGTCAAGATAGAGACTTGAGGTTCTTTTGTTTATTGTTAGTAGAAGCTGCAAAAGTGAAGAAAATTTCCAAGTGGACCATTCACAAATATAAAGGAAGAAAAGCAAGGATAGAATTTTATAGCACATCAATAATAGAATTTCAAAGGGAAAATATTCTGTAGTAGATGTACAAATTTTTTTTTTTTTTTTAAGAACAACAAATGTCATCACTGAAGCCAGGGGAAAAGTATCAAGAAGAATATGTAGGCCCACATTGTTGGGTATTGCAGGGAGGATGAGGAAGTAGAAACCTAAGTTACATGGTATGTTTTTTTTTTTTTTTTTCCAAATTAGGAAATGAGAATAAGAGAGAGACTGGATGGAATACAAGCATTGTGGAAAGTTTTGTTGTTGGTGTTGTTCTTGTTTGATTGGTTTGGGTTTTGTTTTCTGCTTTTATTGTTTGAATTGAGGAAAAGAGAATATTTGTAGGCAGATTGGAAAGAAAATGTCAGAAACCACAGATGCATTTGAGGTAGGTGATTGATCTAGAACAGTTCCAGAGGATGTGGGAGAGAAAGGGATCAACACACACAGGTAGGCAGGATTAAACTTTTCCAGACAAGAGTAGTGGGATAAAAAGGATCAAATATTTTGATCATGAAGGAACTTAAGAAACCATTTAATCAAATCTTCTCTTTTAACACATAAGGAACTTGATGTAAAGGGAGGTTAAGTGACTTATCCACAGTCATTCAGTGGGCACAAGAAGAAATATTTGAATTGCAGCTGTTTGACTGCTTTAGTATTTTTTCAAACAGAATTTTTTCTTCTGGTACGGAAAGGGAGAAAGAACTTTGAAGCTTTGAGGAATGGACCTCAGAGGAACTAAAGAAACTTGTTGTTTGTGAGTAATTTCAGTCATGGCCAACTCTTTGTGATCTCCTCTGGGTTTACCTGGCAAGGGTACCGGGGTGGTATACCATTTCTGCCTCCATCCCATTTTACAGATGAGGAAATGAGCCAAATAAGGCTTACATGATTTCCCCAGAGTCACAAAGCTGGTAACTGTCGTGGGTGGGCTTTGAACTCATGCAGATGAAGCTCCATGATTCCTAACCCAGTGCTCTATGCATTGTGCTACTTGGCTGTCATTAAGGAAGTTTGTATTGGATGAATTTGTTCTTCTAAGGGAAGAAATAATCTTGTGAGTTCTCACCTGGACTTGGGGGCTTGGAAAGACAAACAATGGTACAGTGGAAAATCACTAGGCTTAACATCAGAAGAGTAACTTTTGAATCATAACATTGTCCTGTACTATGACCATACAGCAAGGAAACACATGACCATAGGCAAAGATTTGACTTCTCTGCGATAGATACACACACACACACACACACACACACACACACACACACACACACACACTATATATATGTAGAGAGAGCGAAATAAAATGAATGTTGGAAATACTATTTATATCTCTTGTTGTAAATAAAGTCCTCACTCACTAACCCTGAAAGTGCTACATAAATATAAGCTGTAACTATTTGTAGCGGACAGCCCACATCCCTACACGGCTTAGTGAAGTGGTGAAGAAGAAAGAGACACGGGAGGCGGGAAAAGATAGACCAATTCCGTTTATTGATCCGAGGGTCAGGGAATATATATAGACACAAACTGCAAGTCTACATGACATTCTGCTGGTCTCCTGTCCCAGTGATTTGGCCAGTCTTATTATCTTTAAAGACAGTTAGCCTAGAGGACATCTATTTTACATGTCCCTTGTTTTCAGTAATTCTCATGTTTGTCTCACGGAGGCAGCAACATCTGCGGGGCATGAAGAGTCATTCTGGATGATAATGAGCACAGTCTCAAAGAACAGTTTCCTCGAAGGTCTTTCCTGATCTTGTCAACAGCACTCCACCCTGGCCCTCAACAATTATTATTAGAAATAGCAACTGCAAGGCAAAACAAAAACAAAAACACTAAAAAAAACCCAAATGTGTGGGAAAACCTAATGGCCCAGGGGTGGGGTGGGTGGGGGAATCAACCACATCCACATACTTGCATGTCAACAACTAGTCTTACTAGTCTTTAGATAGGACTTCAAGGCTTACAAATTTCCTCACACAATCTTGTGATATAGGTAGTGCTAATAGAATTATACACATCAAAAATGTTCAGTTTTTCAAAAAAGAAATTTGAAAATTAGGCACACCAATTGCTACGTTCCACCAAAAAAAAAT
Organism: Notamacropus eugenii; assembly: GCF_028372415.1. Classification (NCBI taxonomy): domain Eukaryota; kingdom Metazoa; phylum Chordata; class Mammalia; order Diprotodontia; family Macropodidae; genus Notamacropus; species Notamacropus eugenii. The sequence goes on along the minus strand of NC_092873.1, from coordinate 132,433,054 downwards.
GACAACTCTCGTTCTTGGATTTATTTAAAATGGCACTGATGACTAAATTAAATGCTATAGAGTTTAGCTATCTAATTTGTTTTTCTGTGAAAATAGATCAGTATTGTAGTAGAAAGTCATGAGCTACCTTAGGGAGCAATTACAAGGTGGACAAAATGTTAGTGCAATGGATCATTAGGACAGCAATTAAAACTAATATACTGAACAATTTTTGCGACACACAAACATTTATTTCACACATGAAAACTTTGTAACCTCAAATGACCAAAGAATCAATATTGGAAATGTTAACTCCAAAAGGTCTTTTAAATATATAGTGCTTTTCCATGAAATATATGTATGAACAAAGTGAATATTTCTGGTAAGTTTGATTAAATATCATTCATCATTATTAAACTGAATACCATTCATCACCAGAGACTGTCTTATTTCAGTTTTGTATCCATACTATCCAGGATATTTGACATCAATGTTCAATAAATACTAGTTGATTGAAATCTACAAATATATCAATTGAAAATTCTATTTAATTCAAGAACCATTTGTATATTTTTCCTTTTCTGTCTAATTAATGAGTCTAATATCTTAAATGTAGTACCTCCGAATCTTTTTTAATATGGCAGATAGCTTTGATTATTTCATCTGAAAACTGTTCATGTCTTTTGAACATTTATCAGTTGGAAAATTGCTCTTATTTTTACAAATTTGATTCAGTTCTCTATATATTTAAGAAATGACACCTTTATCAGAGAGACTTTGTTATTTTTCTTCACAATTGCTACTTCTGACTGTATTGCCCTCCATCTTATTCCCCCCATCTATTATATTTCTCTCTCCTTTCACTTTGTCACTCCTAAAAACTGTTTTCCTTTTAAATACCTTCTTCTCCAATCTGCCCTGCCTTCCCTTGTTCCCTTCCTCTCCTATTTTCCTGGAGGGTAAGACAGATTTCTTTACCCTTTTGAGTGTTCGTTATTTCATCTTTGAGTTCATTCTGAGGAGGGCAAAGTTGGCTCACTTCCCATTATCTCCCTCATATTCCCTTCCACTACAAAGAATTTTTCTCCTCTTTTATGGAAGATAAGTGACTCCATTTTACCTCTCCCTTGCTCTTTTTCCCAGTGCATTCCTCTCTTACCACTATTTTTAAGATTTCATCCCTTCATATTCAACTCATACAAATGCCCTCTATCTGCATGTGTATGTATATTTGTATGTGTATATGTACATATATATGAAGACACACACATATGCATACATGCCTGCATGCATATGAATATACATATCTATACACACATTTATTTGCATATGTATATGTGTACGTGTGCAAGTAAATATGCATATATATGTAAATGTATTCCTTCTAACTGCCCTAATAGTGAAAAAGTTCTCACAAGGATCATCATCCCATGAGGAATATAAACAGTTTAATCTTATTAAGTTCCTTATGATTTTCCTTTCCTGTTTACCTTTTTATGCTTCTCTTGAGTCATATATATGAAAGTTATATTTTTCTTCAGCTCTTGTCTTTTCTTTAAGGGTGTTGGAAAGTCCTCTATCTCATTAAATGTCCATTTCTTTTTTACCTGAAGAATTATGCTTAATTTTGGTGAAATGATTCTTGATTATAATGCCAGCTCCTTTGCCCTCTAGATCAGATTCCTAGCTCTCAGATCCTTTAATATGAGACATACTAAATCTTGTGTTGTCTTTACTGTGGTTCCATGATACTTCAGTTGTTTCTTCTTAGCTGTTTGCAATATTCTCTCCTTGATCTGGGAGCTCTGGAATTTGGCTACAAGATTCCTGGGAGTTTTCATTTTTAGATCTCCTTCAGAAGGGAATCAGTCTAGTATTTCAATTTCTAATTTATCTTCTGATTCTACAATATAAGGGCCGTTTTCCTTGATAATTTCTTGAAAGATGATTTCTAAGCTCTTTTTCTGACCTTGGTATTCAGATAGTCCATTTAAAAAATTTTTTTTCCTTGGATCTATAATTTAGATCAGTTATTTTCTCAATGATACATTATCATTGCTTCTATTTTTTGCCCTTCTTTTTGTTTTGTTTTGTTGTTTCTTTATTTATCATATAGTAGTTTGCTTCCAGTTGCTCAATTCTAATTTTTAAGGATTTATTTTCTTCAGTTAGCTTTTGTACCTCCTTTTCCACTTGACCAGCTGTACTTTTTAAGGAGATTTATTTAGTGAATTTTTGTGCCTTTCTTTTCATTTGACCAATCTGCTTTTTTAAGGCATTCTTCTCTTCCTTGACTTTATGTACCTCTTTTACCATTTGACATAGTCTATATTAAGGTGTTATTTCCTTCAGTATTTATGTGTGTGTGTGTGTGTGTGTGTGTGTTCTTTACCAAGCTGTTCACTCATTTTTCATGATTTTCTTACATCACTCCCATTTCTCTTCACAAGTTTTTCTCTGTCTCTCTACACTGATTTTCAAAATTCTTTTTGAGCTCTTCCATGGCCTGAGACCAATTCAAATGCTTTTTGGAGAGGCTTTGAATATAGGAACTTTGACTTTGTTTTCTTCTTCTAAGTGTGTTTTGATCTTCGATGTTACCATTTTAATTTTCTATGATCAGAATTTTTCTTCTGTTGCTTAGTTATTTTCCTGCCTATTTTCTGACTTTTAACTCTTCGATAAAGTAGGGATTTGCTTCTAGGATGGATGGCATCCTGTCCCAACCTTCAGGGCTTTTGTGCATTTTTTTCCAAAGATATTTCTATGGACCTACAAGTTTTCAGTTGTTCCAAGGTGGTATGATCTAAGATTTGTGACTGCTCTCCTAGCCTGTACACTGGTCTGTGAATGGACAGAGGCATTTTTTTTCCCTGGAGTGATGACAAGGGTCCCTCTTCCACTGTGGCTTCCATTTGTAGTCTGCTAAGTACTCCTACTTGTCTTGGAACTGAGAAGTAGCATTGCAACCTGCATCTGAATATGGGCAAAGCATCAGAGTCTTAACTCAGGGCTAACAAATAGTCTCCTTTTGCTGTCCTTCTGACCAGGTGTTCAATACTTTACCATATATGGATTGAGAGCTCCAGAAGCAACAGTGGCTGCTAATTCAGTGATTCCCAAGGCCTGCTCCTCATTTAATGGGGAATGGTCTGTGCTGGTGTGCCCTATACTGAATTGTACTCCTCTATCACTCTGGTGCAACAGACCTTTCCTGCCTACCTTCCAAATTGTGTTTAGCACTTTGCACAACTCTAAGTTATACTGTAGTACTTGTCTCTTTCTGGGATCCACATTTCTAGAGATTGTTTAAAGTCATTATTTAAAGTTATTTAATGGGGATACACATAGGATAAAGGTCAAAGGATGGAGCAGAATATATTGTGCTTCAGCTCATGTAAGAAAGGCAGGAGTAGCAATCCTAATCTCAGACAAAGAAAAAGCAGAAAGAGATCTAATCAAAAGGGATAAGGATGGAAACTATATCCTGCTAAAAGGCACCATAGACAATGAAGCAATATCATTACTAAACATGTATGTTCCAAGTGGTATAGCATCCAGATTCTTAGAGGAGAGGTTGGGGGAGTTGAAGGAAGAAATTGATAGCAAAACTATACGAGTGGGGGACCTCAACCTCCCCCTCTCTGAACTCGATAAATTCAACCTCAAAATAAACAAGAAAGAGGTTAAGGAGGTAAATAAAACTCTGGATAAGGTAGATATGATAGATCTTTGGAGAAAATTAAATGGGAATAGAAAGGAATATACCTTTTTCTCAGCGGTACATGGAACATTTACAAAAATTGACCATGTACTAGGACATAAAAATCTCACAATCCAGTACAGAAAGGTAGAGATAATCAATGCATCCTTTTCAGATCATAATGCATTAAAAATTACATGTAATAAAAGGCCATGGAAAGAGAAACCAAAAATCAATTGGAAACTAAATAATCTCATTCTAAAGAAGGGTTGGGTTAAAGAAGAAATCATAGAAACAATCAACAATTTCATTCAAGAGAATGACAATGGTGAGACAACATACCAAAACTTATGGGATACTGCAAAAGCAGTTGTTAGGGGAAGTTTTATATCTTTGAATGCTTACATAAATAAAATAGAGAAAGAGGAGGTCAATGACTTGGGCTTGCAGTTGAAAAAGCTAGAAAAAGAACAAATTGAAAATCCCCAAGTAAATACCAAATTAGAAATACTGAAAACCAAAGGAGAGATTAATAAAATTGAAATTAAGAAAACTATTGAATTAATAAATAAAACCAATAGTTGGTTTTATGAAAAAACTAATAAAATTGATAAACCTTTGGTCAATCTGATTAAAAAAAAGAAAGAAGAAAATCAAATTACTAATATTAAAAATGAAAGGGGTGAACTCACCTCCAATGAGGAGGAAATTAAAACAATAATTAGAAACTACTTTGCCCAACTTTATGCCCACAAATTCGACAATCTAAATGAGATGGATGAATATTTTAAAAAATACAAATTGCCCAGATTAACAGAAGAGGAAGTTGAATACTTAAACAACCCCATCTCAGAAAAAGAAATTGAACAAGCCATCAATGAACTCCCTAGGAAAAAATCTCCAGGGCCAGATGGATTCACAAGTGAATTCTATCACACATTTAAAGAACAGTTAATTCCAATACTACATACACTCTTTTTGAAAATTGGGGAAGAAGGAGTCCTCCCAAATTCTTTCTATGATACAAATATGGTTTTGATACCCAAACCAGGAAGAGACAAAACAGAGAAAGAAAATTATAGACCAATTTCCCTAATGAATATAGATGCAAAAATTTTAAATAAGATTTTAGCAAAACGAATACAGCAGCTTATCAAGAGATTAATACATTATGATCAGGTAGGATTCATACCAGGACTACAGGGCTGGTTCAATATTAGGAAAACTATTAACATTATCGATCACATCAACAACAATGCTAACAAAAACTACATGATTATCTCAATAGATGCAGAAAAAGCTTTTGACAAAATACAACACCCATTCCTATTAAAAACACTGGAGAACGTAGGAATAAAGGGAACTTTCCATAAAATCATAAGCAGTATCTATCTAAAACCTTCAGCAAGCATTATATGCAATGGGGATAAGCTAGATGCATTCCCAATAAGAACAGGGGTGAAACAAGGTTGTCCATTATCACCACTATTATTTAATATGGTACTAGAAATGTTAGCTGTAGCAATTAGACAAGATAAAGATATTCAAGGAATAAGAATAGCCAAAGAAGAAACTAAGTTATCACTCTTTGCAGATGATATGATGATTTACCTAGAGAATCCCAGAGATTCAAGTAAAAAATTAGTTGAATTAATAAACAACTTTGGCAAAGTTGCAGGTTACAAAATAAACCCACACAAATCTTCTGCGTTCCTATATATTAGCAACAAAGTCCAACAGCAAGAGATAGAAAGAGAAATCCCATTTAAAGCTAGGGTAGACAGTATAAAATACTTAGGAGTCTACCTGCCAAAACAAACCCAGGGATTAAATGAACACAATTACAAGACACTTTTGGCACAAATACAGTCAGATTTAAGTAAGTGGAAAAACATTAGTTGCTCATGGGTAGGCCGTGCTAATATAATAAAAATGACAATTCTACCTAAATTAATATACTTATTTGCTGGGGTTGGAAGCTCAATTCCGTGTGGGCGGTCTTGGGCGGGTAAAGGTGGGAACTTCTAAATCTTAGAGTTCTCACGAGGCCCCCCAGGAAACGACTAGGAATCGAGGTGAACCGAGGTATCTCGTGTATTTCCGCCTCTTCCCGTGAGAAACGTGATGGGATAGAGCTCTCCCCGCCCTCGAGATTGCCCTGGATTGGAGCACACCTGTTGTTACCTAACTGGCTCGGTATTGACGTGCAAACTACGTGACGGGAGAGCTTAAGTAGGGTCAGGAAAGCCTGAAAGTTCTCTTGGGCGGAGGGGCCACGTGTGAGGACAGAAGGCTCCGCTTGTCCTCTCTCCTCTCTCCCCTCCACCTCTCTCCCCACTTACACTTCTACTTCCAGTCTCTTGTTGTAAGATCTTTGCCTCCTTGGGAGATTCTTTGCTCCCTCCTAAGGAAGAATTCCCCTGCACTTGTAACCAGAACCCTGAATAAAGCTCAACCCTTGTTCAACTCTGGAACGTCCTTTCTGTCATACGAGCATCCGGCTTAGCCATCCGAAGACCTCGGGAGGTGAGGTAAGAAGACTCGGGTAGCCCGCAGGCCTCTAGGCCTGGCACTTATTTAGTGCCATACCAATTAAACTATCAGACAGTTATTTTCTAGAGCTGGATAAAATAATATCAAAATTCATTTGGAAAAACAAAAGGTCCAGAATATCAAAGGGAGTAATGAAAAGAAATGCTTGGGAAGGTGGCCTAGCACTACCAGACCTCAAACTGTACTATAAAGCAGCAATTGTCAAAACCACTTGGTATTGGCTAAGAAACAGAGAGGTAGACAAGTGGAATAGACTTGGCACTCAAGATGCAGTAGGCAAGGAATATAGCAACCTTCTGTTTGATAAACCCAAGGACCCCAGCTTCTGGGATAAGAACTCATTGTTTGACAAAAATTGCTGGGAAAACTGGATAACAGTGTGGCAGAAATTAGGCATAGACCCATACCTGACACCGTACACAAGAATAAAGACTAAATGGGTACATGATTTAGGTATAAAGATTGATACCATGAATAAACTGGAGAAGCAAGGAATAGTGTATTTATCAGATCTATGGAGAAGGGAAGAATTCTTTACTAAAGGAGAGATAGAAAGCATTATGAAATGCAAAATGGATAACTTTGATTACATTAAACTGAGAAGTTTTTGCACAACCAAAACCAATGCAACCAAAATCCGGAGGGATGTACTAAATTGGGAAAGAATTTTTACAGCTAAGCTCGGGGATAAAGGCCTCATTTCTAGAATATATAGAGAACTGACTCATATGTATAATCATACAAGTCATTCCCCAATTGATAAATGGTCAAAGGATATGAACAGGCAATTTTCGGAAGAAGAAATTAAAGATATCTATAATCATATGAAAAAATGCTCTAAATCACTATTGATTAGAGAGATGCAAATCAAAACAACTCTGAGGTACCACATCACACCTATAAGATTGGCAAACATGACAGAACAAGAAAATGATAAATGCTGGAGAGGATGTGGGAGAGTTGGAACACTATTGCATTGTTGGTGGAGCTGTGACCGCATCCAACCATTCTGGAGAGCAATTTGGAACTATGCCCAACGGGCTACAAAAATGTGCATACCCTTTGACCCAGCAATATCGCTACTAGGACTATATCCCCAAGAGATCATAAAAATGGGAAAGGGTCCCACATGTACAAAAATATTTATAGCAGCACTCTATGTAGTTGCCAAAAATTGGAAGTCAAGGGGATGTCCATCAATTGGGGAATGGCTGAATAAATTATGGTATATGAATGTAATGGAGTACTATTGTGCCATAAGAAATGATGAACAAGAAGACTTCAGAGAGGCCTGGAAGGACTTATATGACCTGATGCTGAGTGAAAGGAGCAGAACCAGGAGAACTTTGTGCACAGCAACGACCACAGTGTGCGAGAGTTTTTTCTGGTAGACTTGGAATTTTGTAATAACGCAAAAACTTCTTACAAAAAAAAAAAAATCCCAAAGATGGTTCTCAAGGCAAAATGCCTTCCACACTCAGAGAAAGAAATATGGAAGTCATTCACAAAATGTAGCAGATCATGTTTGTATATGTGTATGTGTTTGTTTATCATGTTTTGATTTGTTATATGATTTCTTTCATTTATTTTAGTCTGACTACATAGCATGACTATAGTGAAAATATACTCAATAGGAAAGTATATGTAGAACCTATACAGAATTGTATGCAGTTGTGGGGAGGGAGCACGGTAGTGGGGGGTAGGTGTGGGGGGATAAAATCTCAATTTTATGGCAGTGATTGTTAAACATTAAAAAATAATAATAATAAAAAAATAAAGTTATTTAAAAATAGAGTCATTATTTACAATTGGGGAAAAGCTCAAGGGAGTCTCTGCATCTGCTCTGCCATCTTATCTCTGCTTCTCTATACTGGCATCCTAATTTCAGCCTAGTTATAAAATATTGCTTTAATTTTTTTTAATAATCGGTATATTAGTGGATTTTGTTTTTTGATCCACTCTGTTACTCTCTTTCCTTTGAAAGCAGAATTCAGACAATCTTCAATTACTATAATAAATAAATTTGATTAATTTTCTGTAATTGTATTAATATTGATCTTCAGATTGCCAGGAAGGGATACAATATTTTAAAACTTCTATTAAGATTATTTTATTATTCTCTTCTCTAATATTATTTCTAATATTAGATGGTACATATCTAACAAATAAATTAAATATAATGTTCTAATATTGTTATTATTTAGTTATGTTTAACTATTCAAGACTCCATGCACCATATTGTCCATGAGATTTTCTTGGCAAAAAATGCTTGAGGGGTTTGCCATTTCTTTCTCCAGAGAGTTAATGGAAATAGAAATTAACTGACTTGATGAAGGTTACACAGTCAGTGTGTCCAAGGCCAGATTTGAATTCAGGTCCCCTGACTCTAAACCCTAGTTTCTATTGAACTATCTAGCAGCATAAATATTCTAATAGAATGATATCTTATCTATTCTATAATGATATTTATTATATTATTCTACTATTTAAACATTATATGTAAATATCTGAGCAATTGTAACTCTTAAATAAAAATTTCCTTTTTAAAAATCTTTTAGATTTTTCTTTTCCAGTCATTCATTCTTATCTCAAGTTAAGAGAAAGGAGGTTTGGCTCTAGGATCATCATTTCTTTTTGTCTTTACTTTGATTCATTGTTTTTTATTTTTTTAAATGGTGCTGTCATGGAAATGGTGAAATTTCTATAGGTATTATTTGGGTTTGCTCTGCTCTGTGTGAGGCATTGAGTATACTAAGGGTTGTGAAAGGCATTTACAAACTGTTGTGTGATTGAAAAATGGAGTGTGTGGCAGGAGGCCCTGTGGAGTGCTCAGATCTGGGTTAGACATAATATATTCCAAGATCATCTGCTGCATCCTAAGTCATGATCAGTTTTGACTTTTGCATCGCCTCTGGACTCCTATGATTCTGGAAGAGAGTGAGGCTGAGGCTGCCAATTTGACATAGCTCTGCCTCACTTAATTCCAATTAATGCATAAGTAAAAAGACATTGCCCATACCATTTTATTATTGTTATCACCCTCAAAGTCCTGTGGTTATAGGCAAGTGACAAAGCAGTAGGTATGGATACACTGGGAACTATAGTCACAACCTTTGCACAAAGGTGGTCCAGGCCATATACTTGGTGTAGAGAACCATATTTACACCTCTGGGTCAGAACACTTACAAATATCAAGATTGATTTGAGGACAAATATGGGGAAATTCAGAAACTGCTAAACAAAAAAGAGAACTCCACAGGATTTTTGAGCCAGATAATTTGTCCATCACTAAGAAAGCAGTTATAACTCCATAAAAAATAAATGCAAGTGAAACTTAGAAAGATGATTGAGCATTTTTGTCCTAAGATGAAGGCAGATGGAGTTCAGTTTCATGCTGATATTAACAATCCAAAGCACTTTTATGATGCCCTGGATGCTATTTATGGGCCAAATGCTTAAGATCTATCTGAACCACTCAGAATTGATAGAGTAACATTGATTGGTGAAAAAGTCAAGATCATGGAGAGATGGGATGAACACTCCAGTAGCGTTCTCAGTAGACCATGACATATCAAAATTAAACCACCAATCACATACCTCAGAATGAAGTCAATCCCTTTCTAGCCAAACTTTCAGCTAAAGAAGAGGTTTTAAATGTCATTAGGCTCCTCTTATGTGACAAAACTCCTGGTACTGATTCTATTCCAGTCTAGATTTACAAGACAATGGTTTCCTGTTCATACAAAAGCTGAAAGAAATCTTTCAGGTTATATGGCAAAAGGAGGTTATCACCAAGGAGTTCAAGGATAACTTCATTGTCCATCTCTACAAAAGAAAATGAAAGAGGTGGCCCTATGACAAACACTGGGACTCTTTCTTTTAATCATTGCTGGCAAAATTCTTTCCAGAATCCTCCTAAATCAGCTGATCCTTCACCTGAAAGATAATCATCTACCCACGATCGAATGTGGCTTCAGAAATAGTAAAGGAATGGTCATCATGACTTTGCTGCCTGACAGGAGATAGGTCAGAAGTAGAACAGAGAAGTTTGTACACAATGTTCATCAATCTTTTGATCAAGGACTTGTGGAAGATTGTGGCAAATTATGGTTGCCCTAAGAGCTTCATCAATAGTGTCTGCAGCTTCATGCCATCATGCTTACATGGGTTCTGGATAATGGACAATGCTTCACACTTTCTCTATCACCAATGGGATGAAGCAGGGCTGTTTACTCACTTCCATTCTTTTTAGCATGATATTTGTAATGATGATGGATGCTTTCAGTGAAGACAATAATAGCATCAAGATTAGCTACTATGCTGATGTAAATTATTTAACTTGAAAAAGCTACAAGCCAAGACTAAAGTGGAGGGAAAAATGGTGTATGACATTTTGTTCACATAGATTGTGCCTGCAATACAGACTCTGGGGCTCAGATGTAAAAAAAAATATGAATTAATTAATTCACTGCTGCTTCTGCTTTTGGCTTGACAATTAATACCTAGAAAACAGAAGTTCTCCATGAGCCAGTACTACCATCACCCAATCATAGAACCATCAGTTACAGCAAATGGAGAAATTTCGAATGCTGTGGATAGGTTCACTTAACTTGTTAATATACTTTCCAGAGTTATATGCTTTGATGATGTGATTGATGCATGTATTGCCAGAAATAGCTCGGTGTTTGGGGGCCTTCAAAGAAAAATGTGAGAGAGAAGAGATATTAGACTGCCTACAAAACTGAAGGTCTACAGAACCATTGTGTTGCCCTCATTGCTATATGTGTGTGAAAACTGTACACTATACCAATACTATGTCAGGAAACAGAATCACTTTCATTTGAATTGTTTTAGTAAGATGTAGAAGATCACCTGGAAAGATAAGGTAATGGACACTAAATTCCTCTCTTTAACTAAATTGCCATGCATTCAAATGGAGAGAAAAATGTTGACGGGTTGACCAAGTTTTTTTGAATGCCAAAAGACTATTCACAGTGAACTCAGACAAGACAAGTACTCACATGGAGATCAGAAAATTTATATAAGGGTACCATCAAAGTCTCACTGAAGAACTTTGGTATCAGTTGTGACACATGGGAGATATTGTTACAAGACCACCAGTCTGGCAAGCCTGTATCAAAGAAGGTGTTGTACTCTATAAGTAAACAGAATTGTAGTAGATCAAAAGAAACATGAATTGTGCAAATTGAGAATTCAAATTCACAGGGGCTGAGCCAAAGTGGCAGAGTTGAAAGACCCACATGCATAGCACATAGCACATAAAACACCTGTGAAAAAAGGCTCTCTACAAATTGTAGAGCAGCAGAAGCCACAAAATGGCAAAGTGAAAGAGATTTCCAGCCCAATTTAACCTGGAAGGCCATCAGGAAAGGTGTATTGCACAGGGAGCATGGAGGAAAGCACAATCCAGCCTTGGTTGCATGGCACCAGGAGGAGCAGGACTAGAGGAGGACTCAGAGGAGGAATCCCCAGCAGCAGCGGAGGTTCTCAGATCCGTCAACTCACAGGCTCCAAAGACAGCTTTGAGGGTCAGTGAGAGAGCTTTTTCAACTGTGCTAGAAGGGAGCAAGTTCCTCCCCCAAACCCAGTCCCAGGTGGTGGTGGAGGGAGCAGCAGCAGCAGTGGGCAACAGCTAAACAGGAAAAGCTAAACAGTAAACAGGAAAGAGAAATCATAAAGGACTTTCTAAAGCTGAACTGTTTACATTCCTACATGAAAAGATAATATTTGTAACTCTTGAGACTTTTCTCAGTGTTTGGGAGTTGGAGGGATTACACACACACACACACACACACACATACACACACACACACACACATAGACAGAGAGCACAGGTTGAGTTGAATAAGGAAGGGTGATGTCTAAAAAACTTAAAATTAAGGAATGAAAGAGAAATATATTGGGAGGAGAAATGGAGAAATGGAATGGGGCAAATTTTCTCTCATAAAAGAGGCAAGAAAAAGTTTTGTCAATGGAGGAGAAAAGGGAGAAGGTGAGAGGTAAAAGTGAAGCTTACTCTCTTCACCTTTGTCTTAAGGAAGGAATAACAGCCTCACTGAATTTCATATGAAAATCTATCTTGCACTACAGAAAATTAGGGGAGAAGGGGACAAGTGGGTGAGGAGGATGATAGAAGGGAGGGCAAATGGAAGAAGAAAGTAGTTAGAAGCAAACATTTTGGGGGAGGAACAAGGTAAAATGAGAAAATAGAATAAATGAGGGGCAGGATGGAGGGAAATATAGTTAGTCTTACACAACATAACTAGTATGGAACTCTTTAGCAAAACTACACATATACAATGTATATTAAATTGCTTGCCTTCTCAGTGAGGATGGGTGGGGAGGGAGGGAGGTAGATAAGTTGGAATTCAAAGTATTAGAAATGAATGTTGAGAATTGTTTTTGCATACAACTGGGAAATAAGAAATGCAGGTAATTGGTATAGAAATCTATCTTGCACTACAAGAAAAGAGAGAAGATGAGGTTAAGGGAAGGGTAGGGTGTGATAGAAGGGAGGGCATGTTGAGGGAAGGGGTATTCAGAATGCAAGCCATTATGGGGTGGGGGAAGGGGAGAGATGGGGAGAAAATTTGGAACTCAAAATTTTGTGGAAATGAATGTCAAAAACTAAAAATAAATAAATAAACATAAAAAAATAGAATGCAAATTCACTCCAAATGTTCATGTGTACTTTTAGTACCCAACCTGTGACAGTCTTCCAAATTCGTGTTGCACTGATCAGCCAGAGTGAGGCACACTGTACCTTGACCTCAACATAGTGATGTCATTTTGATCCTCTTCAAGTATAAAAAGATAATAATTAAAAGGGAAGAGGGACAGCAGACAATAGAGGAAGGATTTATCAAAAGTATGTGGATGTACATGGGAATTTACAGTAGAATGGGCTCAGGAATGTCTCAGCCCCCCAGAATATTAGCTCCAGTTAATTCAACCCTGTGGGCAATTAACTCCAGTTAAGGAGCAGTACTCAGTTTTAGACAACAACCTTTTTTGTTAATTGAAATACTCACCTTTTTTCTGAGATGGGTCATGGTAATACTGAACCCTAGATCCAGAACACTTAGCAACCTTCAATCCCTGAGTGGGAACTAATTTTAGGACACTACATCTGAGGTGTGTGAGCCCCTGGCATTTACATATAACACTGATCATTCTGACCTATACTGCCTAAAGGTCAAGTGATTCAAATTTCATCCTCTCACCAGAAGTATGTTATACTTATGAGAATTTGGGAATATCTAGGTTCTCTGCAATAACTCCAGACTATCAATACTGTGCACCAAGTATAGTGATGGGTCCCTTGCACTCCAGTATCATTTAAGTACTAACACATTATCTTTGAAAAAGGAATATTTACTTAAAAAATCTATAATCACAAATATAGAAACTTACATCTCCAACATGTGGGACTTAATCTTCCTTCCTCTTGTACCACCTCAGTGTCTTAGAGAGGAGATTAGCTTCAAAAATAAACTAAATTTCTATAAAGCATATTCTAAAATTTCAAGTTTATAGCCTACTTTGAACTCAGATGCCAGGCATCCTGAATTTTCTACTCTTCTTTGATGGACTCAGCTATCAACAGTGTCCTATCTGTAATTGTAGATCCAAGTTTGCCATGACTAGCCACCTGATACAGAAACTGAGAAGGGCAAACAAAGCATAGAACTGAAGCAAACCTCCTCAGACTCATTTCTCTAACCAGAGTAAAAGTTTATGAACTATCCCCTTTATTGTTAGGGTTTGGTTCATGGTGTCTGCGATGTGGGCAACTTGTATGTATAACCCTAATTCTAAGGATGAAGCAGGAAAAGGGTCTTAGGAAAAAGAAAGTCTGTCCACTTTTAAAGACACAATGTATTCTGGCTTTGCCAACAGTAAAAAACAGTAAACAGTATCCAAATACAGGATATAGGGTGCCTCCATATTAGGTTATCTGCATTTTATTCATCATTGAGGCAGATAAAAGTTAGAGGAAGCACTTTGTCTGCTCAAGCTTAGGTTTTCTGAAATGTTGTTGTTCAATTACTCATCATCCAATGGACCATAGTAAACCAACGCTGTCCAAGAACTTTTCTTGGCAAAGATACTACAGTGTTTTGCTATTTCCTTCTCCAGTCAATTGAGTCAAACAGAAGTTAAGTAACATGCTCAGAGTCATGTAGCTAGTAAGTGTCTGAGGCTAGATTTTAACACGTCTTCTTGATTCCAGGCTAAGTGTTCTATCCACTGAGGTACCTAGATAATATCAGTTTGGAGAATGATAGGGTAGAGTTGGAATCATAGAATTTTAGAGCTAGACATGACTTAAAAAATCATCTCTTCCCTGTCCTAATACACCAGACAAAATAAAATCTCATCTAACCTATGAATGAGACTTCCTAAGAGGGAAAATCCACTACCTCCCAATGTACTTCAACCTACATTCAGATACTTCTAATTGCTAGAAAGTTTTACTTTGCTTTGTTTTGCAATTGTTGCTGTTTGCTGATACCAAAGCTGGTTTTGTTTCTTTGAAACTTCCATACGTTGCTTTGTGAATTACTCAGGCTGAATGTTGGGTCAGAAAATCAGGAGTTCTAAGTATGATCAGACTGGGTATATTGTGGTCACAAATATTAAAGCATATTCTAAAATATGATAGTGATGGGTCACCAAATCATGGCAGAGGGGACATTAATATGAAAGAAGTCAGCATTCTTATCTGATTTATCAGAGAGGTCAGAGAAAGGACACAGAGATGGCAAGGGGAGCAGAATACTAGTCCAAAGTAAGTGCTGCCCATGAGGCTCTAGGACAACTGACTAGTGCTCAAGGAAGTAATTGTCCTTTCACTTTCTCCTTCAATAGGTTGTTCTTTTTTTTTTGTTTGTTTGTTTCTGTTTTTGATTCTTCCAAATTATTCTTGAAAGATGGAGAATAGGTTTGAGTGATGTTATATGTTTTGTAAAGGAGTTTAAGGAGAAGTTAATTTTTTTTTTTTTTTTTTGGTTTTCTTATTTCTCAGTTAACTTTCCTAGAAGTCTTCCATTCTAGGTCCTAATTTCATTGAGGGTAAGGGCCACACTGTGTTTCTTCATTGTGTATCTGTTCAATAAAGCAGTGCCTTTTGCACAATAGCTGACATTTATATAGTCGCTATTTCTTAATGATTTGTTCATGGAAAGAACCGAAGGGGCCAAAGACTTCACACAAAAGAAATAAATTGGTGTGAGTACAAAGCATGTTGAAATCTGGGGAGGCATCCCAATTTTAAGATTCTTGATTTCCTTTGTCTTTGACCTCAAGAAACACTTTCTTCCCCTGTTCAAGACACAGGGATCAGTGAGAGATATATAGTAGTTGGACCAGTACTCATGTTCTTCTATGAAGGCAAATAGCAGTTGGCTTCAGGAGTCTGATATCAGAGCTGTCATTAATTGCAACTGAATGTGCCATCAAAATTAACATAGTGTGTAAAATCAATTATCAGAAAGCACTTATTAATTGTTTGCTATGTTCCAGGCACTGTACTAAGTGCAGGGAATACAAATAGAAAACAAAACAGACAGCCCTTGTCATCACAGAGCTTCCAATAATGGAGTAAGAAAACACATAAAAGGATGAGGCATTGCTACCCTTCATAAATGCACATTCTGCTATATGTCCAAATGTTTGTCTTTCTTACTGAGAAAATAAATATGAAAATGCAGAAGTGATTTAAGAAAAATTGAATTAGGTATGTCTAGACATAGAGAATCCATGGACCAGATGATCATAAGTAAAGGACTTCTTCATTACTTTAAAAAAAGAGCTATGCTAAAGTTTCTTAGAGGCTTTCTGATAATACTTGCATCATAGCAAGGGGAATTTCATTTCTTTCCACTTAAAAACAACTGACGACTAAAATGACTTTGAATTGTTTTATAAACCCTTGTCTCTAGAATAGTTTTTATATAATCAAATATATCTGTTGAAAATGATAATTTTGTAATTTAAGAAATCAGTTAATATAATATGAATATCAAGATAGCAACCCTTTTGGCATCAAAGGAAACAACTGTTTTAGTAATGGATAAATCCTGTCTATCTTGTTCTTGTTTATGAAATGACAATTCATGGCGTTTCTTCCCTATAAAACTACCAGAGGAGAAAATGTCAGCACTGAAGTGGAAATGGAGAGGAACAAGCTTGTAATCAGAGGATGATCTGGCTGTGTAACTAATATCAATTGAGGTCATGTCTCCAAAACTCACATTCTTTAGGCTTCTTTTGATCATCATAGAAATGTCATTTGTGAAATGTCATGATAATCTAGTCTGATTCTGCCCATCCATTAGCATAGGCTGGGGGCAGAAAGTATTCTCAGAAGCATGCTAAAATCCTCTATTGTCACTCCAATAAGATGGGAATAAGCTCTTTTGATGCATGCAAAGAGAGACTTCTCCTGTTCATGTTTATTTAATCCCAGCCTCTAATTTGAAATTCAGAGAAATGACTATTAAGAACAATTATAATCCTCAAAAATGGAAAATAATAAAAATATCTGTTAACAGCTGCTTTATAAGGGACATTTAAATTTAAAAAAATAGAAATGTTTAGAAGTGGTGAGTTGAAATTATAAATAGTAATTAAAAGCCTGAAATTTCCTGATCAATATTGTCATTGATATTGCTTCTATTTCAATGAAAATTTATTTAATTTCCCCCCAAAATGTAAATAGTTCATAATAATTTATAAAGTTTTGTAACTATGACTCTGTTAGGGGGATAATGGAAATATTGTTTTTTTTTTTATTTTTGCAAAAGATGAAATTGGTTTTGAGAAGTTATATCACTTTATTAAAATCACAAAACTAAGACTTTGAGGCAGGATATGGAACAAGATTTTTGTGTCCATATTTTTATTGTACTAATGTACCTCCTTAGTTATTTGCAAGTCTGTCTGATAGGTTTTTGATATATCTTTGTGTTGGCTATGTTACAATCTTCTAGGGACTAGTGAAGGAGTCCCTTGAAAGGTAGGAGTTGACAATGCAGGCAGCATAGAGTTTGGCAACGAAAAATTGCTCCAGTGAAATAAATACACATATACATATACACATACACACATATACACATATATAGATACATATGTATAGGTATGTGTACGTACATATGTATATATATGTATGTATGTATGTATGTATGTATGTATGTATCTATCTATCTATCTATCTATCTATCTATCTATCTATCTATCTATCTATCTATCTATCATCTCACAGGCAAATGAGGCACTAGTACCAGAGAACAGCTACTGAAGTGAAGCAAGAAAAGATATGATTTTTTCTTTCATTGGCTGTAAGGGAAAATAGCTGGGGATTTCTACTCTCTTCACCTCTTCCCTCTTATCTGTCTGCTGATAAATATTATTTCCCTTAAAGTTTTGTAATCCCTTTACACAAGTATTTCAAAGTAAAGTCTCCAAATGGGTGGGGCAATGTAGGAGGGAATGAATGATGTGTGTCTGTGTTTAATGAGTTTGACTGATTTAGAGAAAGTTTTCATTCTCCATTATGTTGTTGAATATCATTCTAAACACACTCTGACTGAGCCAGTGAAGCATAATTCCACTACCACTAGAACTTCACTTCCAAGTGCCACTCCAGTTGCTGTTGTCTTGCTGTCTACAGAAAAATTCTTTTTTTATTCAGTCCTAGCTTAATCTTTCAATAGATTTCAAATTTCACAGGGCTACAAGATCTCATATTCCCTCATCTTAAATCCCCAGATAGTTGTGATCACTTACTAACTCAATCACTTCTAGCCAGTATGAGGAAATTATCTCATTAGTCCTAAGAATTATGCGTGATGGGCTAGATAAAACTTGCTCTTTAAACAATAAGTTTACACATGCCAAAGATTTTTCCTCTGTTATCTCCCATACAACTAAAATTATATGTTATCACTAGAGACTGCACTTCTGTAGAATATGTCATATACAGAACAACTCATTAATTCAATGCCTGATTCATTGAGAATTAGTGATGTTATGAATGTGGCTGGACAAGTATATTTTTGAAAATAGGCTTTGCTAAACAGATTAATAGTCTAAATAAGGTTGCAGAAGTAATATCTGACTTTAAAATGCAAATTGATTAAAAAATATTTTAAAATCCCCTATTCAATTTCAAATGGGGAAACTAACTTAGAAACTTTTGATTTAGAACTCTCCATTTATCAGTTACCCCAAAGACCTGACTGTCTGTACCCTGAGTGACGCTTTGTTTACTATTAATAAATTATATGTTCATGTACAGAATCATGTAAATAGTAGGCACAATATATTTTTTCAAAATGAATAGCATATTTCTTTTAAAGTAATCTATGATTTAAATTTTCCATTAACTCACCTTGTCCTCTTTTAAACATTCATCTGAATTATTAAGGTTTTATTATTTTGAATTGTTTAAATTTCTCTAAGAGTAGGAGGAATTGTTTTTTTCTGTTGCTATATTTTAGGGAAGATTGTTACTAGTAATCTTCGATGAATAGAACCTGCAAATAGTACCAAAGGAAATATCTCCATGTAATGATTGACTGATTTCTTAAAGTTATGTGAAATATTTGGAATGTCCATTTAAGCGAAATCAAGAATAATATGTTCAATATCTTTAAAGCAAAATAGCCCTTGGAGGGGCAGAACCAAGACGATAGAGTACAAGATGGAATCTGCCTGAGCTCTTCACTCCAAACCCTCAAAATACAAATTCTAGAGTAGCAGAAACTACAAAATACAGAGTGAAAGAGATTTTCAGCCCAAGACAATCTGGAAGGCTGACAGGAGGGGTATATTTTACCAGACTCAGAGCAGAGTGAGTCCCAGCTTGGGTCACCTACAGAGGATACTGGAGCAGGCTTCAGGGTGCTGAATCACTGCTATACAGTTTTCAGACTTCTCAATTCACAGATTCGAAAGGCAACTTCAAAGTCACTGGGAAACTTCTCTCACTGGAATGAGAGAAAAACAAGGCAAGGCTCCAGCCACAGTCCCAGGGCAATGGCAGCCTTTGCTGCACTGGGAACTAATTTTGGAGCTCTCAGCTTGCAGACAGAGGGGAAATCAAGCAATTGATATGGTCTGCAGTCCTGAGTGGTGGTCCTATGGCAAAAAGGAGTGCTGGTATGGTGGAGCTGGAGGCAGTGATAGAGAGGGAATTTTACTTGAAGATCCAGGATAACAAAGAGTGCTTGTGGTTGCTCACAGACCACAGTGCAGGTCAGGAGGGGAGTAAACACTTCTACTTTGATCCTACCATTTTGGAGGAGCTGAGAATTTACAGGTCCCTGGAGATATCTCTGAAAGCAGCTGCACAAAGCCCCTGAAACTTGGGGCAATGCACCCTCCACTTAACAAGTAGTTCAGAAATCAAGCAATTGACTTGGAAAATGAGCAAATGGGGGAAAATAATACTACAGAAGGTTATTTTTTGGTGAAAAGGTATTATCTTACAAGTGAGATCAAAGCATACAACCAGAGGAAGATCAAAGAATACAACTGCAGGAAGACAGCAATGTCAAAGCTCCTACATCCAAAACCTCCAAGAAAAATATGAAATGGTCTCAGGCCAAGGGAGAGCTCAAAAATGATTTTGAAAATCAAGTAAGAGGAATAGAGGAAAAATTGGGAAGAGAAATGAGAGAGATGCAAGAAAAATCATCAAAACTGACTGACTCAACTGCTTTCTAAAGGGATCCCCAAAAATGCTGAAGAAAATAAGCCCTTAAAAATAGACTAACCCAACTGACAAAAGATATCCAAAAAAGCCAATGAGGAGAAGAATGCCTTAAAAATAAGAACTGGTCAGATGAAAAAGGAGACCTAAAAGCTCATTGAAGAAAAGAAATCCTTAAAGATTAGAATGGAACAGATGGAAGTTAATGATTTTATGAGAAATCAAGAAAAAATAAAACAAAACAAAAGCAATGAAGAAAATAGTAGACAATGTGAAATATCTCATTGGAAAACTGACTTGGAAAACAGGTCCAGGAGAGACAATTTAAAAATTATTGTACTACCTGAAAGCCATGATGAAAAAAAAAGACATAATCTTTCAAGAAATTATCAAGGGAAACTGCCCTCATATTCTAGAACCACAAGGTAAAATATACATTAAAAGAAACCACTGATCACCTCCTGAAAGAGATCCCAAAAGGAAAACTGAGTATAATACTACAGGAGAAAAATGTAATTTCAATGAAATTGAATGTGAAACTCAAAGCTTTAAAAATGAATGTTAAAAATTGTGTTTTCATTAAAGTGGAAAATAAGTTGCACAGGCAGTGGGGTATAGAAATCTATCTTGCCCTAGAGTAAAATAGAGGGGGCAACGGGAGAAGGGGGAGTGATAGAAGGGAGGGCAGACTGAAGAAAGGGGTGGATGGGGTGCATGATGTCCTTCAGTATGGGTGGGGGAGAGATGGAGAGAAAATTTGGAATTCAAAATATTGTAGAAGTAGAAGTACATGTCAAAACCTGAAAACATTTTTTTTTTAAAAGCAGTGCTTCAAAAACTTGAAGATAGCGGTCAAATTCTACCTAAAACCATTCTTCAGTCTAATCATTCATCATCAGTTCCTTCAATCTATCTGGTATGATTTTGAATCCCTTCTACATACTTGTCATCCATCTATGTATGCTCACCATTTTATCCAAATTCCAACAAAAATGTGTCACTTAGAATGGAAAAAAAAATGAAGTTTTGGTTTTACTAAGATTAAGTGTAGCAGAACAATCATCACATTAGTTTTTAATTCCTTGAGTACATTATCACTTTTTTAATACAGTTTAAGAGGCATCTACTTTTTGAGTGGTCATATCACATTACTGGCTCATTTTGAACTTGAAGTTCACTAATAACATTAGAAGTCTTTTATTTTTTTATTAATTGCTGTTTAGTCACACTTCTTTGATCTTTTACTTGTGAAGTTCATATCAATAAATATGTTACATTACATTTATTTGTATGTGATTTAGTATTAGTAGTTAATAATCAATGTTCTAGTTTGTTGAGATCCATTGTGTTAGCCAGCCCTCCAAGTTCTGGGGTATTTGTAAATTTGACAAGCTTACCATACATTATCTTTATTCATTTCAAGTAAAAATGTTGAACAATATAGGTAATGGAAAACCATTATTGAAAGATCACTTCTGGACATCTCCATCCAAAGTGACATAGAGTAATTAAGGACTATTCTATAGATTTATTCAACCAGCTCATAATAGACTTAAATCTCCTCTAGTCTAAAATATATAGCTCCATCTTTCCATAGTTAGCTTGAGAAGTTCTATTAAGTGATTGGTTAAAATATACATAAATGATACATTTAAAATTCTCCTGGTCAACAAGTCTAATGATCCTATCACAAAAGTTGGTTAGTATAATTTGCCATGACCTTTTGGGATGAAACAATACTCATTCTGTGTGATCAACACTTCTTCTTCTTGCTATTACCTAGCTGTTTCCTTGACAACACTTTCTAGAAGTCTTCTGTGAATCACAGGCAAAGTTACTGGCTGATTTCATCCCCTTACCCCTTTAAAAATTCAAGACTTTTTTTCTTTATCATTTCTTGACAACTTGGCCTAGCAAACTCTACAATCTAAGATTCCTAATGATGACTTAGCACACATGTTTGGTATTTCCCTAACTAACCTTATCCTTTTTATTCCCTTTTAAATGTTTAATCTTCCAAGGATAGAGATATAGATGATATAACTATAGATGTGATGCCTATCATCTGTAGATGAAAAATAACATACTGGAAAGGTATTTGTTATGAAGTCAAAAATACCTGGGTTTGAATTTGTCTTGAGATAATTTATAACTGGGTCATTATTGAAATATCATTCAAATTCTCCATGTGTCAACTTCTGCTAATTGAGCGTGTTGGATTTGATAATCTCCAAGATAAGTTTCATCTCTAAGTCTATGATGCTAATTCTAGCAAATCTTCAATAATTATTTATTGTGTGTTGAATAATGTTCAAACTCCCCTCTGAAATTCAAGATCCTTTTTAATCTGGCAAAACTCTTAATGTTCCATCCCTGTCTTATATTATTAACCACTAAACACATTATACTATACCTAAACTGGACAATTCTTTACTTCCACATGTACTCACAGCTGGTATACTTCTGTGCCTTCTCTCAATATGTTCCTTATGCCTTCAGTTTTTCCATATCACTTTTCACCTATAAATCTTCTCTACCTCTAAAACCAACTTCAATTAGCTCAAGTTCAATTTATATTGACTTTTTAAACTTTGGTCTTGTAAGACACTTTACTTCGTACCACTCTAATGCATCTATCAAGTAATATTTAGGAACTATTAGTTATGACTGTTTTTCCAGTGTTAGACTGTGAACACCTTGATGTCGCTGATTATATTTTATCTAAATTGTGTATCATTTCCCATGTCTTGTATAGTGTGTTTGTCACACAGTAGGCTAGTAATAGCTCTTACTTATGTTTCAATTATATTTATACTTCTTATCTGTTTTCATGGTTGGTTCTAACTGGGAAATACGTAAGATGATTGACTTAAGGGATGTCAGAGAAATAAATGGTGAGACAATGAGGTGATTGATCACAGGATCAAATCAAGGAATAAACTATTGGACAACTCCCCATTCCACTCTGGTATGCAAGCAATGCTAAGAGAAAAAAGAGTGATATTCTTACTTGAGCTTTTGGCTTGAAGAACAGATATAAGAGTAATGTGAAATGAATATTCATGGATGGATAGCATAGTATATGATTCGAGAAAGTATAAAAATTTATGAGAGGTACAGTGTCTGCTACATAATAAGTACATAGTAGATTCTTATTGGTTTACAAATGAGGTTCTAAATTTATTTTAAAGCATATATATATATATATATATATATATATATGTATATATATATATATATATATATATAAATTTCACTATCTCCTTTGCTATCTTGTTATAGTTTTTCTTTCTACTATTTCCCATATATGTGGATCTTTTGCTCTACCATGGCTTTCGATTCTTTTTTCTTCCACCTGAGATCAGATTTAATTAAATTCACTTTAATATTTTTTTCATGAACTTACTCTGTGCATTGTATTATTGCAAATCCTAGGCAAATAAGTTTAGCTAAAGCATGTTTTGTGCCCATTTGGAGCATAACTTCTGATATACTCAAAACTTCTTTGCTACTTTGAAATATATGGCTGTATATACAAGTATTACTATCTTTGTGGTGTTTCTACTACATAATGGATTGTAATTTGAATCTAACATATATTATTCAAATAATTCCTTCCAGTTCTCTTGATTATCTCAGTGAGTGATTCAGTTCCTCCTTTTGTTGGTGATAATCTTCTCTTATAAAAACAACAACAACAGCAATAATACAAAACAAAAATACAAAAACAAATTACCCCTGCTTTTAGAAGGATCCTAGCAAAGGTCCCAGAATCTCTAAACCTCGAAATTCCTCTGACACTAGACATGAACATCAGGTGATAAAAATAACTAGTATTTAGGTACTGCTTTAAATTTTGTAAATTGCTTTTCATGTAATCTCATTTGATTATCATAGCAATGTCAGAAGTGGGATGCTACTATTATTCTGTTTTAAAAGAATAGGAAAATGAGACTGAAAGAGATAAAGGTTTAAGTTTGCCAAGATTACATAGATCATAGGTGTCTGAGGTAAGATTCTCAGTTTTGCCTTCTTGATTTCAAGTTTAGTGCTTTATCTACCATGTCATATTGCTGGTGCCATTGTTTGATCATAGAAGGAAAAGAAACAAAGAAAGAAAAAAAGAAAAGAAAATGCACCCAGGGGAGCCAACACAGGCTCAGGTGAAATAACTGAGCATCCGGTCTGGCTGCTATGTGGGATACTTTTCTGCCAGAATTAGGGAAAGTGGGAAAGCAGTATCCTTCTTCCATTGACCTCACAAGGGAATTTTAAATTGCAATGACACTCTCTAAAAATGGGAAACTCCCAGGGAGCAGTTTGTCAGCTAATGATCAAGCTGTCCATGGTCATTTCTGTCCCAGCTTTCTTCCTTACTGTCCAGACTTTTTCAATCCCCACATAAGCTACTTTTTATATATTACCTCCCTTGTACAGCTGTTAGAATGTGAGATCCTTGAAGTTCCTTGTATATACTAATTGCACAAATGTTTATTACCATCTTCTTGATTCCTTTATCTACCAATATCCTAACTGCAATAACTTAGACTTTTGCCTTTATTTTCCTATTATATAGTTGCTTCAAGAAAAGAACACAAGGAATCAAATTACACCTCACATATTCATCATCTGTGTAAATCTGATCAATTATATAACCTGTTAGGAAATAAGGAAACTCCTTAGGACTCATCCACAATGCACCCTTAAGGCAACTCCACAGCGGGAAAAATCTAAATTCGTTGTATCCAAGTATTCAGTTGTTTAAATAAACTAATTTCTAGTACACTTTCATTTTGACTGGGAAAATAGCATTTTCTAAAACATAAATGTTGTTAATGAAAATATTAGGACAGAAAGGAAAAAAATGCTAACATACTTCTATTTTTTATGGTCATTAAAACAAAAAAAAAAAACTTTCTTCAATAGCAAGATCAGGCAAATTATCTTTGACATTTCCCCATATGAAAAGTTTATGAATGAAAACAATCTTCAGCAAATGGGTCTATTTCTCCTTATTTTTGATGAGAACTTTATTGCACTGAGAAATGAAGGAAAAAGAGAGATTCAGCTATGTAGCATGGAAAAAGTTTTTTTTTTTAAATTTAATAAGTTTGTAAGGTGTCTTATAGGATGAGCATAGGTTCTTAACTAGGAGTATTCAAAGTACATAAATGTAATACACACACACACACACACACACACAATTCAATATGTAGTGAAGGTAGTTTTCTCCCAATCATAATCACATTATTGAGTCTGTCACAAGATATCTACATTTAGCCATTCAGTGATAGTCTGCAGCTTGATAGAGAAATTCTTCTGAAAGTTTTGCTGTTTTCCTCCAATATCTTTGTATTGCATGTTCTTGCTTTATATATAAAAAAGTGAGATTTGTCCTGAACTTCAAGTGACAGTGCATCACTTTCTTTACAATAAATCTCTGTTCTAATTCCAATTATATCAATAACACTCCTCCCACAAGTCTGTGTATTATAGCTAATATTCACCTGAATGCTCCTGTTCTCACAAGGAATGACATTGCTTTCTGCAAGAGGTGACATGCATATATGAGAACTTTCGATACTGATAGCAATACCTGCCATTAATCCAGTCATTGGTATACTCTCATTACCAATTGTAACTTTAATTCAAATATTCTCACCTGCTATTTCTACAGGATCAACCATGTTTATGGAGGCATTCTCCTTTTCATCTTCAATGTCTTGCAAAAATGCCAATTCTTTCCCACAAACACTGGATTGATTTTTTTGTAATAGACATGGTAAGAACCGCTAAATGCGTGCCATGAGCAAAAGCATCCCCATCTGTTTGAAACAGATATACTCTAGCAGTATCTATTAATGATAAAGAGGCATCTATGGGAGAAACATTTTTTTTCTTCATTATGATGCTCAAGAGCAAAGCATATCTGAATGAGTGAAATATAGTATTGAGTGCTTCCTTTGAATGTCTAAAAGCCTCATAGAACACCAATTTTTAATGGGAGATGAGCCATTTATGTAAAGACTTTCTGGTACAGGAATTCTAATGACTTTACAATTTGGAGCATATGTACACATCAGGAGAATGAAAAGTGAGTTTCCTTGGTTCAGGGGATTATGTTTTTCCTACTTGAAAAAATTGGAGAGAATGTTAGTGAAGTGATAGTTGCAGGGGGTACTATGGAAATATGGGGTTCATTATACTTTTCAAGCTATATTTTCTTTCTCTCTTTTTTCTTTCTTTCTCTCTCTGTTCCTTCTTCCTTCCTTCCTTCCTTCCTTCCTTCCTTCCTTCCTTCCTTCCTTCCTTCCTTCCTTCCTTCCTTCCTCCCTCCCTCCCTTCATTCTCTCTCTCTCTCTCTCTCTCTCTCTCTCTCTCTCTCTCTCTCTCTCTCTCTTTCTTTCTTGCCTTCCCTAAAACCTTAGACCCAGTGCACTCTAAGGCCCGTAGTTTGAGCTCCACTTGAAGGGAAGGGACCCTCCTGGCTTACAGTGTATGTCAGTAGTAAATGTTTCTGGTGAAAACAATAACCCTGAGGCTCCTGCCCCTCCAAGCTTCATTCATTCATTCATTCATTCATTCATTCATTCATTCATTTTTTTTTTTTTGGTTTAAAGTGAC